>NW_028227273.1:24676703-25156703 GCF_978045245.1 Mus caroli | reverse complement strand
TATATCATCATATATCATATATATATATATATATATGTATATATATATATGATATTTTCTTTATTTACATTTCAAATGTTATCTCCTTTCCTTTCCTGGTTTCCCCTCTGAAAAAAATATCCTCCCCTATCCCCTTTCCCACTCCCCCTGCTCACCAACCCACCCACTCCCGCTTCCTGGCCCTGGCATTCCCCCACACTGGGGCATAAAGCCTTCATAGGACAAAGGGGCTCTCTTCCCATTGATGTCCGACTGGGGCATCCTCTGCTACATATGCAGCTGGAGCCATGAGTCCCACCATGTGTGCTCTTTGGTTGGTGGTTTAGTCCCTGGGAGCTCTGGGGGTACTGGCTAGTTCATATTGTTGTTCCTCCTATGGGGCTGTGCCTTACAAATACAGAGGTGGTTGCTCACAGCCATCCATTGGACTGAGCATAGGATCTCCAATGAAGGAGCTAAAGAAAGGGCCTTTTCTTTTAAATTATTTCCTAGTGAGTTTCTTGGCAGTTGGCTCCCTCATTTATATAGACATCTCTAGACTTCTAAGCAAATGGACAGAAGCCAGAGAAAGAGTAATTCGGCTTCCAGTTGCAGTTTAGGGATTGCTATGGAAGCACAAAGCCAACTAGGGAAGTAAGGTTTAAGAATCAGGGGAAAGAAAGAAAATCTCCTTTTTCATGACATGATATATGCTGGGTTTGTTTCTCCTGAGTCTTAGGGAGAACATGAGGACACTAACGACATTTTGTCTGGACCACTTCTCTATTCTGATTCCTAGCCTGGTAAGAATACACTTGTCCTTCAAATCACCTCCTGAGAGCCCTGCAGAGGATGCTGAGGTTCCAACTTACACACTCACTCATGGCTCTATACCATCTGAGTGTTCTCCTCTTCATTCCAAATGCAATCCTACCACAGTAGGATGAGCAATCACTGTGTGTTCAGTGGCATCCCCAGGCTGACGCATAGAAGACAGACCATAAGCATTCATTTAACAAATGTATAAATGGCGAGAGGTTACTCATCTGCTCCCTCCTCCAACCCACACCATGAGCCCTGTGAGAGCAGCAGCAACATTTTATACTTAGGACAAAATATAACTACCAGAACATAAACATTTGTGTGCGTGTGTGTGTGTGTGTGTGTGTGTGTGTGTGTGTGTGTGCTTTAAAGGAAAACTTAAGTTTTCAAATTTGAAATTTCCCATCAGATCTCTGGAATATAGGAATTATTTAAGTTCCAATAACTTTAAGTGGTATTGTATTTTACTGTCTCTTTTTAAAAATTAAATGTCTATGCATCACATATAATCCATATGATTTGTTAGGCTATAATGTGCTTTGCATTTTAAATCTAAGCAACAGATCTCATCTTAGCACTAAAAATGAAAGATCTTTAATGTTAACAATATTTATCTTAATCGTTAAAAATGCTTTCTCCTAGAGAAGACAAATTAAACATTCTTACCATTGTGCTTTTGGTCTCCGCATGATGTTTTGCTCTGGGGCTGTCCTGTGCATTGAAAAGTTGCATAGCAATATCTCTGACCACTGCCCTTTAGAATTCAGACTCCCCCTCCCCTGGAAAAAATCATGACAAGGAATTATGCCCATTGCTGTTACTCTATAGGTGTTGACAAGGAGGACAGTCACTGCTGGAGTTTGATATGATGCTTGGATATTTCCCATACATTTGAATTCTAAAGGAACCAATTCTAAAATGAACATTTAACGGGACATATTTTTTGGCTTTGTTGTTGTTGTTGTTGTAGCAATGAAATAAACAGGTTTAACAATAGCCTTGCAAAGGTAGAAGCATGCTCCAGGGCCCACTGATATTACCTGCCATCTCTTCAAGTCTTTCACCAATCGCTAATGCTCTAAGAGTGTAGTTTTAGAAGCAAAGTTCTTATGCTTGCTATGAATACAGTGCTCACTGGCTGAGTCTTCCATCGCATCCCAGGAAAGCTGTGGAAGTTACTGGAGTTATTTTTGGTTCAAATAACTCCTGAAGGAATGAGCCCTTCAGCTGTCAGTCTTTGGTGTTCAGAGTTCCTTTTACATTAACTCCATCCGTTAGAATGCAGATGCAGAAGAACAAAGCTTCATGGCAAAGGTGAGAACAAGTTGAAGGGAATGTCATTTAAATTGCCTTCCTTCACCTGCTGTGTGAGGGAAAGTCTCCCTTTTTTAGTACAATGTCGCTGTTATATACCACTTACATTTTAGTCGGGGATGGAAATAATAGAGTGATGGAAACCCAGAATAGTCTGAGCCAGGTTTTTGGTTTTCTTTTCTTTTCTTTTTAATGCATTGGAGTAATTTTCATAACATCACAGAATACAGCTGTATGGATGAGTTTGAAGTCTCAGATGGCAGAGGTAAGAGAGACACTTGGCTTTCAGGTTTTGCAAAACCGATTTATTTGCTGTGGGACAGCCCTCCTGGTCATAACCACAACTAGGTTCAGGGCCCACTTACCCAATGCTACACAGAGCATCCTGAGAGGGTCCTTCTTCCTCTGCTGGAGCAGAGCCAGGATTAGCTCAGCAGAGGAGACACAGGCAATGTGTCATTGCATTCAGTGGTAGTGACCACGGGGCCATCCCCTTCTTAGTGAAGGGTAACGGCAAGGAACAGGTTGTATTTTTGGCTGGTGGAACCCATCCAAGCCTCTAGGCCTGGAAGGCTTCTGGTGTGACATTTTGTCTCAGAGGTCAGCAGCTGTACAAGAGGATCTATTTGCCAACTTTTGTTTTGCTATCATTTATATGGGAATAATGGCACAGAAGACTATATGCTCTGAACACCCAGTTTTTCGGGTGTCTCCTGCAACCTTGGTGCTATTGTACTCATTTAGGAAATGAGTTGCTCTTGACAAGACTTGCATAGTGTCAGGTGGGAGGTTGCAAACTACTCTTTCTGATCACCCAGCTAAACCCCTCATTTTGTGGGGAGAGGAAATGTAGTTGTTAGTTAAGTATCGCTCCCACGTCCAAATGACTTATTTTTGGCAGAACCTGACTTGTTTGATTTCCTAAATACAAAAGAAATGTGTCTCATAAAAAAACATGTCAACATGATGACATGGGGCAGAGGTTATTTCAGTTAGCTAGGGCTACAAAACAATATCATAGATTAAACAATAGGAAAAATTTCATTACAGCTATGGAAACTGAAAGTGTAAGATCAAAGCAGCAGAAGTATTGGTGTCTAGTGAGAGCATGTATGTGTGTGTATATGTGTGTGTTTGTATACTTGTATATTTGTGTGCATGTATGTGTGTGTGCATGTGTGTGCCCATGTGTGCTTGCTTGCATGCATGCGTTTGTGTGTACATGTTTGTGTGCTTACATGTATTTATGTGTGTGTTTTGTGTGTTTTTGTGTGTGTGCATCCATGTATATGTGTATGTGTGTTTGTACATGCACTTGGATGCCAAAGGTCAGCAGTAGGTGTATTTTTCTATTACTCCTCAAATTACTTAACGTTTTGAAACAGGATCTCTTACTGAACCTGGGTCTTGCGTTCTAAAGCTCTTGATTGGCTAGACTTTTCAGCTGTTAAGCCCCAAGGGTCCTCCGTTGTGTTCCCAGTTGTAAGATGACAGATAGATGGCATCACAGTCAGATTTTGTACTTCAGTGCTCGGAATCTGAATTCAGGGTCTTATACTCATGGTGTCATGGTATAGGTGAAGCATTTTATCAGCTGAGCCATTCCCTCACCCAAGTCACATACTCACATGGTCTCAAAGGACAAAGAGAAGTGTCAAGCTTCCAGTGTCTCCCTGCTCTTGTGATCTGATACGAACCTAACTATATCCCTTAAACCTTCTCCTAAATACTGTCATACAGTCGTTAGAGTTCCCACCTAGAATCGGGGAGGCGCGACTGAGCCTGTCGTAAGTGGGAGGAACAGTGTGAGGACATGACTCTCTTTGGAAGTGGGCACACTTAAGAAGAAGGACATTTGAATTATTACAAAATGTTATTAGAGGGTTGGTTGCACCACAGGCTACATAGAGAGGGGAGATTATCCAAGGTAGCCTAACAGTATATAAGGCAACATGCACAACTTGCCTTTGGCTCTGTTAGAAATCACTGCTGTACTAAAGGGAAGGCATTGTGTTGTATGGGCAGCTCATGTCTGCTTCTGCTGGCTTCTGCCTGTGGCCACATCTTCTCATTGATGTTTAAAGAGCAACTCCTCTTTCTCCATCCTACTACCATCCCAATACAGTTATTTTTAAGTTAAATAAATGCTGGCTTCTCTTAATACAACAGTATTATTGACCTTTTGTTGTAGTCTCCTTCCTTGCAACCCAATATTCATGAGCTGCTTTCTTCCTGGAGCTTTACAAAATTACCCAGTGTGGGCAGTGACTCTGGAAGACATTGTACTAACCACAAAGGACCACTAGGAGGCAGTGGTGGCCACGCAGCACAATGCGCCCCAGCTGGAAGTTCCCACGGGGCCCCTTCCCCCTTCTTAAATCTGTTGAACACCTATTGGAAGCTCCTATGGAGTAGTTTAGCTTTGGTGACTTTCTACCCTATTGCTTTTCTTACCCACTGTACTCTATGCTAGTATAATCTTAGTATTATCATTTGAAGCTACCCAGAGCATTTATCCTTCATTTCAAGATGATATTTGGGTAAAATAAAACCATTTCCGAAGTCATATTCAATTTTAGTTTCATGAGCAGTGTAATAGTGTATCCCAAATATACTTGACATTTCTAAAATATAAGCATGCCCAAACATGTGCTTTTCTAGCTATTTTAGCTTTTATGTTGTCATTTATAATTCAGATAGGTATTAGTTTATGCTATCAGAGTACAAAGAATAAGTCGGGGAAGGCCATCCATTTTGAATTATCTAAATTCGAGTTCTATAGACTTCACTTATAAATGCTTTCTTACCAATTTGTTCCACCTGTGTCATTGTTAGGACCTGTTCAGCCACTCGCTGTTCAATCCTCCTTCGTTTCATTCAATAAAAACTTAGGTCACCACCAAGTGACTAATTGTGCTCAAAAGCATCTGTCCTTTAATCAATCCCAGTATTGTCACTGACCCAGTAATCTCATGCTCCGTCCAGCATGGCACCAGTCAGCTGGTATGAAAAATGGGCACTGCTGGACTCCCAATTAAGGATCACCTGGGTTTGCAGTCTGCTGCATGGGGTCTTGACAAACAGCTAGTCTAAGAATGAACACAAAACCAATGAAGGCTACAGGTGGAACATCAGACAGCATGTCAGATAGAAAACAAATAAGAAGTTGACTAGAGAACAATCAATGTGGGTTCTGCGGAAGAAAACTTACATTGCATAGAAAAGATGTAAGTGCAGCTTTATAAAATATAGTCATTATGACTTCAGAGTTGGAAGTGTTTATTTATCCGGCCAGTCTTGACAGAGTATCCATTATAAACTGGTACTGAGCTCAGGGCTGAGAATGAAGGTGAGTACAAACTTCAAGACAAAGTGTCTCCAAAGACAGAGGATGCTCCCACTGTCAAATGGCTAGGGTATATCTTAAGTTCTAACAATGATATTAAACTCCAAGCTGCTCATAGGCTACATAGGTGCAGGGTGCCTAGGTCCAGCCTATGCTCACTCTTTGGTTGGTAATTCAGTCTCTGGGACCCTCCAAAAGTCTGACTTCTTTGACTCTGTTGGTCTTCCTGTGGGGTCCCTGTCCTCCTCAGGACAGCACATGCTGGTAAGGATGTAGAGAAAGGAGAACAGTTCTTCACTGCTGGCGGGAGTGCAAAGTTGGACAACTCTGGAAATCAATCTGGTTGTTTCTCAGAAAATTAGTAATAGTCCTACCTCAAAACCCAGCTATACCACTCCTGAGCATATACCCAAAAGATGCTCCACCACTCCACAAGGACACTTGTTCAACTATATTCATAGCAGCTTTATTTGTAATAGACAGAAACTGTAAACAACCTAGATGTCCCTCAACGGAAAAATGAATAAAGAAGATGTGGTTCATTTATACAATGGAACACTACTCAGTCATTAAAAACAAGGATGTCATGAGTTTCACAAGCAAATAAACGGAACTAGAAAATATCATCCTGAGTGAGGTAATCCAGACCCAAAAGGATATGCATGGTATATACTCTCTTATAAGTTGATATTAGCCATAAAGTACAGGATACCAATGTTACAATCCAGAGACCCAAAGAAGGAAAAAAAACTAGAAGGTTCTAAGGAAAGATGACTGTATCTTTCTCAGAAGGGGAAACAAAATAGATATCAGAGATCAATGGAAGGAAGGAACTGAGGAAGAGAGGGAAAGAGGAGGGGAGAGGGGCAGGGGTAGTGTGAGTCAGATGTAGAGAGAACAGGGGAGAGAGAAAGGAGATCTGTGCTGTGGGGAGCACTCTAGGACATGCCAGGGATCTAGGATGCAGGAAAGCCCCAAGGGGTTTATGGGGGCAACTTTAGCATATCCTCCTAGTAATGGAGGATATGGATCCTGACAAGGCTATTTCCTGTAGCCAGGCAGTACTCCCAGTGGAGGGATAAGGACAGTAACCTACCCTCAAAACCTTTAACCCACAATGTGTCTTGCCTACAAGAAAGATCTTTGGGTCAAAGATAGAGCAGAGACTGAGGGAATGGCCAACTAAGGACTGGCCCAACTTAAGACCCATCCATGGGCCACAACCAACCCATGACACCATTAATTATACAGTGTTATGTTTGCAGACAGGAGCCTAACATAACTGACCTCTGAGAGGCTCTACCCAGCAGCCAATGGAAACAGATGCAGAGACCCAGAGTCAAACATCAGAGGGAGCTTGGGGAATCTTGTAGAAGAGTTGGGAGAAGGACTGTAGAATGCTTTAATAACAACAAACAAACAAACAAAACCTTTTGTTTTATTTCTGAAATGTTGGGAACCAATGACTAAAAATTAAACATGTCTTCAGAATATAAAACAGTAGCATCATAAGTCTTCTGTCATCTATTTCAGTCTTTGGGATTCAGTTGCCCTCACCATCTAGCACACAAGGTCTTGGAAGAAGGCACCTGTGTATTATGCCTGTTCATGTTTGTTTTCTGAAGCCAAGTTTATCTCATGCTGGTTACCTCTAGTTCCATTTTTTTATAAAACACCCTGATTTCCTTCAGATCCCGCCATTTCCTGTTCTTCCAAGTCTGTCAGGCTAAAAGGCTCCTTCAAGAAATTTCCTTTGGCTTAGTTGAATAGGATGATTTGCTCAGATTAAAATCAGGACCTCTGTAGACACGGTGTACCAGAGCCGTCTGATTAAGATCATTTCCTGTGCTCTACAGGAGAAGAAAAGTATCAATTAGAGCCACATGGCAAAAACTGTATGATTTTTTGTTTTGAATCTTCTTTCTGAGATAGCAATTTGATTTTGAAAGGATAATCATATATAAATCTTATGTGCAAAACATGTAAGATTTATGGGAATTTAGTGAAAACACATGTGCATACACAGCATGCACACATGCACATGAACACACATATATGAGCACACAAAAACTATTTCTAAATATGTGCCAGATCTTTGCCCTTGGCAACATTGTAAATTCCACTAGCAATCATACTCATTGTCCTTGGGATGACTTTAGGTTCCCCAGGCTTATCAAAGCTGTCGAAACTTGCCTAATTTGACTTCTACACTGTCGAAGCCAGGGGCCATTTAAAGAACTAAGCCATGAGCTGTATAAAAATAGTTTTTAAAGAAATAGAAACTGGCATCTCTTTCTCTTTCGATTAAATTTCTACAGTCAGAATATAACTGCTTAAAGTTAGAGCTCTGAGGATTTCAAAGGGGAAGAGAGGAGAATGTGAAGTAAGGCGTTCCTGTTGAAGGCACCGGGCAAGAGCGGGGGAAAAAAATAAGAAGAAATGTCTGCATCTAGGAGAGTTTAACCTATAGCTCCAAGTCTATAACTAAGGGATCACGATGACCTCAACTTATAGATGAACAGAAACAACTGTGGAAGACTCGAAACCCAGATTTACATAAATTCTCGGGTTTATGAGTAGCAGACTGCATCAGATCCTTCATAAGTGACATCACTGTATTCCTGGAGATCCTTTTTATGTGATCCTGGAGACAGAACCTAAACCAACAAATAAGGGATAGATTCTACAGCTTTTTGATGAATGTCCCTATCAACAGCTACTTCAGAGCCATGATTGCTTGAATGAACCCTTTTCACGCGGCACTGTTCTAGCGCTGGGCAGTCGAGCCTTATACTGCTAGTGAGGACTCTGGACTTCTGCCGCCTTTGGTTAGGATTCTGGACTGTTTCCAGCAAAAGGGTTCTCTGGGAATTCCTCCCTTCATCCTTAAACTCTATTTACCACCAGTCTTCCTCACCCCATTGACTAGTCCACAGACCAAGTCTCCATTATCCCCTTTCTGCATTACTCCTAAATATTTACTTGCCCTAGGTCCATTTTGGCCAGTCTGCTAACCCTTCTGTCAGAAGTGAGGTCACGAAGTTTTCCTGCCTATTCCCTTCAATAATATCCCACCTCACTCCGCATGTGCTCCACCAGTGCCCTGGCCTGGAGCTGATGATGCACACCTGTCTAAATTCCCACTGGTTTCTAAGAGATCTGCAGTTACCTAGGCTTCTTCAGGCTGATCCTCAAACTCTGCAGTCTGCTCTTCCTGAGGGCTTTTGCCCAAGTCTTTCCCAGCTCAATTTTAGAAACTGGTCATTTTTCATCTCTCGAGAAAACAGACCGAGATCCCAAGTCATCCATAAAGTCATTTCCTCTCAGCCCATCTTTTCATTTTCGTGTCTCCGCGGACACCTCGATTCATTCCTGACCTTGATGCAGTTCAGGTCACCACTACTAAAGCCAAGTGTTATTGTATGCCTGCAAAGCATAAATGATATATTAAAATTAAATATTAAATATTAAATAAATATGGCCTTAAAATAGGGAAGTATACATGCCAGGGCCTCACAGACCCTTTGCTCCCCCACGCCTCCCAGCATGCACTGCGGCTTTTCCAGGCCAGTGTCTACCTAGTTCCACTCACCCTATTCGTCACAGAAAACGCTTCTCCTATGGTAGCCATCTTACTGCCTGACAGGGTTTGGTAGCTTGTGTTGCCCTCTCAAATCCTCCAACAGCCTTGAAATCTAGATGAGTGTCAATTCCCGAGAGATATTTTCTGCCTGTAAAATGTCTTCATTATACTAACAAAATTTGCAGATCTCTCATTTATACTTCTTGGTTTGTTGATAATTTTACCAGGGTAGCTTTCTTTTATTAGGTTGGTTTGAGACTCATTGTTGAGGCTTCACAGAGTGTGAGGCAAAGAGCTTCATACTGTTCTATGTTAAAACAAAGCAAGACAAACAAAAAGATTCAGTTTCCATATCAAAAGACAAACAGTAACCTCTGTTATCCTACTATAATTAAAATCTCACATAGTTTGAAATACTTTAAAAATCTGTTAATGGAGAACTAAACAAATGAACAACATAACAGGTGACATTTTTTTTTTGGTTGAATTTTCTGATCTATGAAATCCATGAAAGAAATTCATTGACTGGGGAAATTCCTGAGGGCAGGAAGGCTACAGGCATTTTGTTGTTGTTGTTGTTGTTGTTTTTGTTTTAACCTTGATAGACGTTATAGTATTAGGTGTAACTAGAGCTAGATAATCTTCAAGTATACTAAGACTTTTGTATATTCCTCTATGCAAACCATCACACAATGAAATTTGTCCTTGACAGCAATGTAAAAAAATAAAATACAGTGTAAATTTATTTTACTTGGTAAATTATCTATAATGTATTATTTAGAGGATAAAGCACACTCATACACATATTCATACATAGAAGAGAGCTAGTCATAGAAAATGGTCTGCAGAGATGCATGCAAACTACCAATCTTTATCTCTTAATATTTAGATAATATTTACCTCTAAATTTTAACAGAAACACTTAGGATGATATTTTAAAATGTTGTTTCCCTTTGCAGTGTCACATATTTAACCAACAGCATAGAATTGGCCAGGGACAATGCCAGGTTATAGATGCCCGTAATCTAGTCACTCAAAGACAGAGACAGGAAGGCCATGAGTATGAGGTTAGCCCGGGCTACAAGGAGAGACCCTATCACAGATTAAACAAGAAATATTTTGCAATTACCATCAAGATAACTTTCAGTATTGAAGAGTTGATTCCAAAATTATGGTTTTGGCGGTTGGGCACTCTGGTGTACAGGATTTCTTTTGTATGAATCAAAGAACCCTTGGTTATTTCCATTGATGAGAGTTCCTAGAGGATCCCTGGGTTCTAGGCTGACTCATGTAATAGAAGTCAAGTATGCTTTGTGTCAGTGACCTATTTTCTCAGCCTCTGGAATCAGGCTGCCGGGTACTACATGGCAAAGATTGTCTAGATCACTGTGTCTCTGATATTTAACAGTTTCACGGTATCATAAGGGATGACCAAGGGAAGGTAGTGGTAACTGATTCAATGTGACTAAATTGTAGTATACATGGGATTAATTAGTAAGAGAAGGGATTACTGTAATTCAGCAAACCAGTAGACTGGGTCAACTGTAGACTTGCCTTTATAGAAAGGCAAGACAGTGATAATTTGCTTTTTTAAAGTGTGGTGTGCTGGGAATAAGGTTATTTGTATACTACAGAGAACAACAATGAACAGTGCTTCTAATGACTTTAAGTGAGCAGTCAAAACCAAACATGAGTTTCAAATGATGTTCTCTTTTTTGGGAGGGTGGGGGGCGGAGGGTTGTTTTGAGACAGGGTTTCTCTGTGTAGCCCTGGCTGTCCTGGAATTTACCTTGTAGACCAGGCTGGCCTAGAACTCAGAAATCAGCCTGCCTCTACCTCCCGAGTGCTGGGATTAAAGGCGTGCACCACCACGCCCGGCATTTGTATACTACTTCAAATGAAGTTCTCAAGGAGTAGAGCAAAAATAAAAGTGAATGACTGTGTCTGTATGAGGAGGGCGCTCCTGGGTACGACTGACTGAGAAATTGAGAGGCAATGAGATAGACAGCAAGCCCTGCCCTAATCTGAGAAAAGTGTGAAGGCCATGGACATCAGGATTAATCTCACACATATTCACTTGCATGGAGTAGATCATCTCCCATGGTGCTATGGTGTTAGTAAGCCTGGTTGTTGTTGTTGTTTTTAAATAAACTTATGTTTGGCCTCTACTAAAGATTGGGTATGTGAAGGCTTCATGTGACCCTAATAGCTAATCACTAACTTTCTCAAAACATTGCAAATACCTTACTTTAAAGACATGCAAAAGAGTAGGGAGATACAAGGAGGGAGCCGGTGTTTGAAGCTTATCTTTCTTTTGGAATCTATTGGTTGCAAAAGGAAGAACATACAAAACCAGCACCCAGGGCCTCCCATCTAGCCTAGAATAGAAGCCTCTGTCTCTTTATTCTCTGCTTTCTTTTGAGAACCTGCCCACTCTTAGTAAAACAAGCATCCCTGTCCGAGATCACCTATACAGGAGAAAAAAAAGCCTTCATAATCTTCATTTCCTGCTACGAATGTTCTTCCTGCCTCCATTACTCCATCTAGGTCACCTCCCACCTTCTCATTGTCCTCGCAGATCAAAGAGGCCCCAAGAAGAAAGCAATGTGTGTGGGAGGATCCCAGAGACAAGCCACTTGCCCTGAATTTAGAGCCCTGCCCTGCTTCTTCTGTCCTCACCTTGATGGACACCACAGCATTGGGTGGGGGCCACAGAAGCATGAAAGCTTTATATGCGATTATTATTTCAAAATAGCTTCACTATATCACAAATAACTTACTAGACTCAACATCTTGTTCTCATCAGTTTTCTTTGGTTCTCTCTCTCTCTCTCTCTCTCTCTCTCTCTCTCTCTCTCTCTCTCTCTCCCACTCTCCCATTTAGTTTATAGAGAATGTGATCAAGCATACACAGTCCATGGCATTTGAACAAACTCTTTTGTTCTAAACTTTCAATTTGTCTTTTGAGGGCATCTGTGAAGGTAATAATCCTGTATTCACAACTTGGTATCTTCATTTCTGTGATCTGTAGAAAACTAGAGACTGTCATCAGCCAGAGATGGTATTTATACATACTTATACATTGTACTTATGATACTCAATACTTCTCCTCCCCAAATTGATGATTTTATCCTGAAAAGGGTGCCATACTCAACTATATGTACCATGTGCTATATGTAAGCCATCTTACTTATTGCATAAGTAATCTTACTCATTACATAAAATAATCCTGCAAAGATTTATTATTATATCTTTTAAATTAGTGCTTAACTCTCAAAGGGCAACATCTTAGGCAGGGAAATGGCTGCGCAGGTAAAAAGTCCTTGCTATGTAAGTATGCAGACAAGATAAATTCCCAAAGCCCACCTGAGAAACCAGATACACAGCTCAGGCATCTATAATAGTAATCCTCTCAGTGCTTTTATGGGGAGATGAGAAGCAGAGACTGAAGAACTTCAGAAATTCCTAGGCCAGATAGTGTACACACAGTGGAAAAACAAGAAAGAAACTCTGTCTTAGACAAAGTAGATAAGAAGCAATGCTGGAGGTTGTTCTCTGTTGTTCTGTGCCCTGAGACACATTCACACCTGCATCTTCACACACACAGGAATAAGCACAAGTAGGTATGTGCACATGCATAGGTATACACTCTCTCTCTCTCTCTCTCTCTCTCTCTCTCTCTCTCTCTCTCTCTCTCTCTCTCTCACACACACACACACACACACACACACACACACACACACACCATACAACTCAAAGAAAAGCTACACAGGTGTCAAATCTTTCCTGGCCAATGTATAGATTCCACCCAATTAAATCCAATCTGGACTTTTAAAAGAATTTCTGAACCATTCCATCTTGTTTTATTTTGAGTGAAATTGGAGAGCTTATTCTGATATGTGATTGAAGCATAACGATATCACAAAATAAAAAAGAAACTCCTCTAAGACTTGATTAGAGAAAACTGCAACACTGGGCACTAAGATATAGCATTAAATTATGGAATTAAGAGTATGATTTTAATACAGTTAGCAAGACAGATGCATCCAGAGAGAAACAGTAGAGATAGACATGAAGACATAGGGTCGTCTGTCTTAAGACAAAGAAACACTACACTGGGAGTCTTAGAGAAAAGTTTGAGCAGCGTATCTATGCTAAAATAATGAGCATGCCTCTTGCTTACACACAAACTCATTGATGTCAATAGTTGACCTGACTGTGAAAGTCAAAATAAGAAAGCTATTGGGATATTACAAAGAATGGCTTTATAATCTCTAGGTAGAAAATATTGAAACAAGACTCAGAAAGTATTAACAACAACATAGAAATTTATAATTTTTTACCATATTAAAATTTAAATTATTACCTTATCAGAGATAAAAAGAAATACACGGCTTATGAAAATCTATTTTAACATATAGACAATAACAAAAAGAAGACAACACACAGACCATGAAAAGATTCCCCAAATTCACTAAGGAAACAAAAACGATCTTGACTCATACAAATAGCTCATAACCTGCATAGAATTACACAAGATATCATAGTGTCCAGCAGGGCTTCAAAAGTATCAAATCTCTTCATTCCAGTGACGTCCGTATTTGAAGTCACAATGACTATGGTATGGCAGTGTCATAGGCCCACCACTTTGGTAAATATCAGAGTGTCTGACAATAGCAAAAGTTGGAAAAAAATGGAGAGTGAAGATTTTTATATATCACCAACAGGAAGATTGTAACCCCTCTTCAACAGAAGCTAACAGCATTGACTAACCATGAAGAGCCATGTGACTGTTTCTATTGATAGTTTTGTAACACCCAAGAAATATTTACTTTCAGGTACCAGGTTATATCCAAAGAGTAGCCAGTCAAGTATTCAGCAATAATAGAAAAGAAAAAAACACTGTACCCCAGGTAAATTCTGGGATGTACAGCACCGGAAGTGAACCTCAGAAGCATGGGAATTAATTCTAAAGACACAGCATTAAGGGAAACATACCAGACCTAGCTGAATGAATAGTCCATGTTAGTTTATAGTTTGATCACAAAGTATCATAGAGTGCATGGCTTAAACAGAAATTTACTATTCACAGATGATGGGCTGATCTCTGAGTGCCTGGTGCAAGAAGATCTGTGCCTACTGATATTTCCCAATTCATTCCCTGTGTCTTCACACGGTATGGGAGTGAGATGGCACATGGAGGCCTCTTTTGCGGGGACACTGCCCCACTCATGAGAACTTTGTATGCTATATGATTTCTACTGGAGACTCCATGTGTTTGGATAAGCGTTACTATTAGGAACATTTGAGTTCTAGGAGCTCTTGGGAGCACACTGCCTGTGACCCCTTGAAGGGGATTCTGATTCTCCAGCCTCTCTTCTCTATGATTCCCAGGCACTCTGGGTTGAGGGAATCAACACACCACACTCCCCTCGAACATATGCTGCCTGTCCATAAGCCCCAAAGCAACAGGTCCAGAACTTCTGGAACACTCAGCCAAGGCATATCTTTCTTTTATTTAATTTGATTATCTCAGGTAGTTGTCACAGTAGTGGAAAGCTGCCAAAGGCATAAGGTTAGTATTTCAGCATGTGACTCTATAGAGTGAACACAAATTCTTTTGAACTTCTTGCCTCCCTGCCTCCCTTTCCTAGCGTTGATATTACAAGTATGTGTCTCCATGACTAGTAACCTAAGGCCCAGGGATCAAACCAATGCCTTGCACATGCTAGGCAAGCACTCTTCCAATTAGATTCAGCTAGATTCAGATGACTATAGTCACAAATTATAAAATAAGCTGAGATCCAGGTATGATAGTGTCGCTTATCATCCCCGCCCTTGGGAGGCTGAGTTCAGGAAAATCATGAGTTCCAAGCCTAAGTAGCAAGTTCAAGGTCAGCCTGTGATCTGTACAGTGAGACTCTGTCTCACATAAAACAAAACAAGGCTCAGAAAGTGAGAGAAAGCTCTGAAAGCAAACGACAAAGGCAGAGTTGGCTCTGTTTTGCCTGTTTCGAAGCGTCTGTCTTCTGTAGATATTAGTTTTAAAATCACAGTGCATGAAGAGACATGGATTCTTACGAACGCCTCCTTCAGACTCCCATATATAACTGCTTGAGTCAGATATCTAGTGCAGCAGTTCTAGGCATGTGCGTGTTGTGCAGTGTTTCCAGAGGCAACCCTGAAGCAAACTGAAGTCCAGAGGCAACCACAGTAAATCCCATTTCCCCTTCCTCAGAGGAGAAGGAATTATTAATACACCTCCCGCTGAAGGCCTCACATCTCTCTCATGATTTCCAAAGAAAATTATTTTGACAGTTTGAGAAAAGGTATCTAAGCATCCTGGGACCCTAAACAGATGTTCCTTGTGAGTGGAGACTGTCTCTGCATCTGAAGGAAATGTTAAACCAGCTCAGAAGAAATCATTAGAGATGCTGACTGTGTGCTGAGGCAGCCCATCCACTGTCTGCATCCACTCAGAAGCTCTCGTAGCATTTGGATGCAGTGCAGTGTTTCTGAGTCATATAAGAAACCGATCTCTTAGGCATCCTGTATTTATTTTTATGTACGTCCTTGCTAAATTTCCTTGAGTCTTCCAGTGTATCTCAATTCTTCTAAAGCTAACTCCAGATTAAAGCGCCAAGTGATAAAACTAAAACCATATTCTCAAAATGTTCCCACTCAGTGAAGAAATCATGACTTAGTAACCGGGATAGCTTTTCTCTAACAGTAATGATACTGTCCTGCCAAATAGGCTTGTGTGTGTGTGTGTGTGTGTGTGTGTGTGTTTGTGTGTGTGTGCCAGGTGACAGACTTTGAAGAAAGGGATGGACAAGATCCGATGTGACTTCTGAGAGGCTTGTGAAAGCAGGTGGGATGCAAATATGAGTGGATGAACCATAGAAACAAACCCAATGTGACTTTTTGGTTGAGTCCTATCCCAGGCACAAGTAGCACTGTTTCATAAGCGCTGTAGAGCACGCAGAGGCCTGGAGACAGAGCACAGCATGACTGCCCCCTCAGCAGGCAGTGGGGTGCTCTGTTGGCACCATGTTGGAGAAAGACACTCATGTAGGTGTTGAGTGGTGGCAGCTGGCCCAGCTGTGCTCTGCTCCTGTGGTACCCACAGATGCTGCTGCAGCCCACGGTCTGCCCAGCTGCTTCACACTGGTGGTAATACTTAGGTTGACTTAGTGTCCCAAGTCTTTGAGCATCTCAACTTTGGGTTTAAAAGGAATGCCACTAGATAACATAGTGACGCACGTGTCTAGAAACCTTCCTACACAGTAAGGAGCAAAATCATTCCTTGTTGAAGAAGATGGCTAGGCTCATGGATAAAGAATAGAGGAATTTTTTTTTTTATTTCCAGAACACTGATCCAAAAGAATAATCAAACATTTCAGAGGTAGAAGTTTATATTCTTATGTGAGAACTTTAGGAAGTTTAAAAATAGATATAAGAAAAACAGACTAGCCGGGCGTGGTGGCGCACGCCTTTAATCCCAGCACTCGGGAGGCAGAGGCAGGCGGATTTCTGAGTTCGAGGCCAGCCTGGTCTACAAAGTGAGCTCCAGGACAGCCAGGGCTATACAGAGAAACCCTGTCTCGTAAAAACCAAAAAAAAAAAAAAAAAAAAAAAAAAAAAAAAGAAAAACAGACTACCTTGAAGTGACATAAAATTCCGTTATAACTCTAGTGAGAAACTATAGGTGAGTCTTGATTAGTTTTTAACAACACAATCTATATTTGATGTCTGTCATAGATGTGCTACTTTTGGATGGAAATAGAATCTTGGAATTAAGCCTTACACAGGGCAGATAGAACAGAAGTCAGGGAAAGCAGAGACAGGCTTATTGATAATGAAAGGGAGTGGTTAGGAGATGGGAGGATGGGGTGACAGGGGAAAGAGCATAGACCATGATGAAGCCACAGAGAAACGGACTGCCTTCCTTCTAAACCAAATTAACAATTTAAAAGAAAATGTTGAAGAGAAATACTCTGAGCTACATAGTGTTGCTGCCCCTAGAAGCAGAGAATTTCTAAACTATATCCTCATGCCAAATGTGGGATACTCCTATGGGAATGTAGTCAGGAAGGCCCAAGAAAATCCCCCTAGCAGTATAACTGTTCCCTTTCCTCTTGGCTGTTCACTAGAACTGAATGATACAACTTTATTACTAAAGACACCACACACCATGGCTGAAAGCTGAAAGACACCACACACCATGGCTGAAAGCTGAAAGACACCACACACCATGGCTGAAAGCTGAAAGACACCACACACCATGGCTGAAAGCTGAAAGACATCACACACCATGGCTGAAAGCTGTTGAGAAATCAAGCTGGAATTGACCTAAAAGTCTCCTTCTTGCTGGTTATATTTCAAAGTGCTTTAAGGTGCCATGTGGACTGCTGGAATGGGAAGGAAATTGCTGTATTGCTCACTGTTGAACTCCACAAACCACAGCAACCTGTGGGCCCACGTGTGCAAAATTGGCATGGCTATCCCAGAGATAACCAATTGTTCTCTGGTTGAGTTTGAAGCCTGGTCTAAGGAAGGGATCTCATCCTGGTGCTGTAAGTCTGGTTAAATATTTATGCCTCTGGAAATCACAGGTATTTTAAGGATAACTACTACTGATGGTAGCTAAGTATACCTACTGCCAAACTTCCTTTCTAAATATGAATGCTCACACTCTTAGACAAAGAAAGGCTCTTCTCAACTCTAATCAAAGAAGCTTCTAACTGCAGTGAATGTAGAGACTCATGGCTGCCCAAAGGCTAAGAATAAGTGACAGATAAGAGCTTAGCCCCCAAATAAGTCATTTATCTGAACCCCCTGCCCAAGGAAGGCTCAGGGAATGTTACATTAGAAGAGATGGAAAGAATTTAAAAGCCAGAAGAGAGGACAATGAAATTCCCTCCTCTTGACAAAACACAGCTGATGTAATTGTGACCTCATAATTACTATAATTACTTGCCCTGGGGTCTCTACAAGACAGGGCTTCTTGACAATCAGTCAAGAAGACTCATGGGGCTCATCGGGGCCCCAAGCCTTGCTGCTGAAATGGAGGATACAAATAGAATCCGGGAGAAGAGGGGGCAGATTTCTTCTAGCTCCATGGCTACACAGAAGGCCCTAGTCAGAGCGAGAAGGGCAAAACCAGAGCAGGAAGACATGAGGGTGGGAATGAGATTAGCAGGAAAGAAGGGTGTGCAGGATAGGGAGGGAAATAAGACACGGCAGAGGGTTGGGGATAATCAGAAAACATTATACCTATGTGAAATCGGCAAGGAACAAAATTTAATAATTTTTTAAAAGAGGGGAAAAGAAAAGGGAATTGGAATTGCATCAGATCCTACTCAGGTATAAATGTTTCTAAAGCATAATGTTTTTAAATGTACCGATAAACTTCTTGGCATCAAAAGATAAAAGTGGTGTAATTTTGTTGGCTCAGTAGCAAATATAAGGGAGTTGCACATGACACAGCAATAATGTCACCATCCCACTAAGCAATAATGTCACCATCTCACTTGGAACCACATAATAATTTCCTCGCCTCACTGACAGATCTGTAACAGAGGAAATAAGGAAACAGAGTTAGCTCTGTAATATAACATACCCAGTGGCTATAAAGTGCACAATGAATACTTTTTCTAGAAAGAATAAAAGGCTAAGGTGATTATAGGTCATTGTTTCTAATAAGAAAGAAAAAGCATGTAACTTAACTGTGTTTCCTATAGTACTATAATGCTGGTCTCCCTCTGAGAACCCCCTTCCCTTAATCCCTCCCCACCCCCTCGCTCACCAACCCACCCACTCCCACTTAAGCTCTGGCATTCCTTTACACTGCCGCATAGAACCTCCAAAGGACAAAGGGCCTCTCCTCCCATTGATATCCAACTAGGCCATCCTCTGCTACATATGCAGCTGGAGCCATGAGTTCCACCATGTGTTTTCTTTGGTTGGTAATTTAGTCCCTGAGAGCTCTGGGAGTACTGGTTAGTTCATATTGTTGTTCCTCCTATGGAGCGTAAAACCCCTTCGTTTCCTTGGGTCCTTTCTCTAGCGCCTTCATTGGGGACCCTGTGCTCAGTCCAATGGATGACTGTGAGCATCCACTTCTGTATTTGTCAGGCACTGGTAGAGCCTCTCAGAGGACAGCTATATCAGGCTCCTGCCAGAGAGCACTTGTTGGCATCCACAATAGTGTCTGGGTTTGGTGATTGTATATGGGATATTATGTTCCCTCAAGCTCACATGTACATTTCTTGAGAAGGAATTAAAAAATGTCAATGTTTAATGTAGTTTATAGAGCGTGTAAAGAGAAAAAATAGCAATGACTCAAATATATGAAGAAATGTTTGTAAAGTAGGTATTATTCCATGTTATCCCAAGGAGAAACAAATTTTTATTAAATATATGGGACAATTTATTTTATTAAACTATATGGGACAACATTATTTATTCTTTTATTCTTAAGAATCCACTACATACAAGACACTGAAGGCAGCCACGGAGCTGACTAGAAGAACCTCTTCCACCATGATACCTGCCCTTCAAAGGCAATGACAAACATGTCAGAAGCACGCCATGTGATCTGTGTTCTTGGGAAAAAGGGATGTGGCTGAAACACACAGAGGACTCCTCCCCAAGGTCAGGGAATAGGAGAGAGATTCTCAGAGGAACTGATACTGAGCTGGCAACTAAACAGAAGTAAACAAACTAATCCAAGTGCGTGGGGGACAGTGGCCACCGTGTTCACAACAGTAACACATGCAAACATTCAGAAAAGAAGGATACTTAGAGAGCCTGACTTCATTCTGGAGATGCAAGCAACCCTTGATAGCAGAAACGTACTGAAATTAGAAGCCTAATCTTAAGATGATGATTCTAAATGTACTGTTAAAATGGAGGCTGAGTTCATGAGGGCAGCAAAGGGCAGAGGGCTGCAGGTGGTACTTATGAAAGGGAAGGAATTGGATGAGCAGTGGTGAACTCCCCATTGTATGGGAGCACCCACTGGGTCATAAGGCTGTTCTAGACATATTCCAGGTATTGCTGGAACTGTACTGGTCTCTTGATGCTTCCAGCATCCTTCCTGGGGATCCTTAGCTGAGTCTAACAGATCTGGGTGGATGATGTCTCCAGAATGAGGTTGAAAGCTCGAACTGGTGGTCAACTGAATCACCCATGCATCTCCAGTTAATTCTTCACATTTGTGTTAAATGGCTGGTGCAGAAGTGTGGCAAGACAAAGTTTCCATCAAGCATGTTTTCAAAATAGCATCATGACTTGAAACTGAGCATTCCCTACAGAGTTTTTAGAGACATGGTGCTGTCATCAGCGGGTATAAGAGATAAGTGGAAGCAATTTGCCTGAATCATGGCACACATGCCTCGGTATTAACTTTTTAATTTTTTATGTCATCAAAGTTAAGTAATAAACAGATTAAACTAAGATGTTGATACTGAAAATCTTCAAGCTCTCCCCATTCCCTTCAGACCTTAAAGCGGCCCAGAGGCGGTCTTCATCTTCTCTTCTGTCAGTCATCTCTCCTCACATCCGTCCTGTTATTTCTTTATTCATTTGATCAGACATTTGCTCCAGTTACTTTAGAGAAGAACTATTTTCTATCTGTATGGCTTCCACCATTTTTTTCCTGTAAAACTTAAGAGCACACTGATCGTCTACACAATGTTGGTCACCATGGCTCAGACCTGATGTCCTTGGGGCTATGTCACTGACACCACATCCAGGTTTATTTCATCTGAGTTATTCCTCACACTCCCTTGAAGAACCAACGGCTCACTGAATTTTGTTTCCTTGCAATTCTGGGGGTCACACTGAAAGCTTTGAGTGTGTTGGGCAAATGCTCTCAGGTACATGCCCTTAGAGTGTGCTGTATTCTAACAATACATGTGGCTATTTACTTGTCACCACATCACTCAATTTCTACTGAAGGTAGATGTGGCTGAATGTGGAAGGAAACATATGTCTTTTTTTTTTCTTTAAGGATATATAAACACTCTAAATTTCTCAGTTCCTTCCTAAATTCTGGAAAGCAGCCCTCTTAATTTTTGCTCATTTGACTATTCTATTCATCTTCTCTTGGCTCACCCTGAGAAGCCATCAGAAAACCATACTGGCCTGTTCTCCATCTTGGTTGTCTCTCAGCCGGGCATGGTGGCGCACGACTTTAATCCCAGCACTCTGGAGGCAGAGGCAGGCAGATTTCTGAGTTTGAGGCCAGCCTGGTCTACAGAGTGAGTTCCAGGACAGCTAGGCTACACAGAGAAACCCTGTCTCAGAAAAACAACAAAAACAAAAACAAAAAAACAAAACAAAACAAACAACAACAAAAAAAGGAATTGGTTGTCTCTCTCCCATAACTCTCAGGGATTCTGTCTTCAGAAATTCAGAGGCCAATAGGTCCATGAATGTAGTGCACATGTTCTAGTTCACTTAACTAGAGATCAGGAGAGACTTGGGACAAAATTTCAGGAGAATGCTATGATTCTAGCTTCTCTGTTATCACTCTCTGGTGTTTCCCTTGAAGAATTCGTGGAAGAGTTTATATGGAATTAGTGAGTGCTTATCCCTTGGTTTCTTGGTGGTAATGCCTTTTAATGAAAAAGAAAATTTACCTCATTTCCTGATTTTAAAAGAGGGTGAGGGTCTTAGTGTAAGACAGCTTCATATATTTCTCTAATTGAATTATGATGGCTGCAATTCAGGGACCTAAAGGAGAACAGAAAGCCAGGCCAATGAGTTGTAGAGTTCCTGGATTATACAAGGTGTCCCCATTATACCTGATGCCATAGTTACAATTCTGTCTTAAGGGAAATGAATGGAAGGTAAGCAAAAATTATTATTATTTTTTTTGTTTTTTTTTTTTTTGGTTTTTCGAGACAGGGTTTCTCTTTATAGCTCTGGCTGTCCTGGAGCTCACTTTGTAGACCAGGCTGGCCTCGAACTCAGAAATCCGCCTGCCTCTGCCTCCCGAGTGCTGGGATTAAAGGCGTGCGCCACCACGCCCGGCGCAAAAATTATTATTAACCTCCTGAATGGAGAAAATTATACATGTATACATACACATGCATACATACAATTTGAGTTGGGGTCTTGCTATACAGCTCTAGCTAGTCTGGGCCATTCTGGTCTTGAGATTTTGTTTCTTCTGTCTTAGCTTCACCATCCCTGAGATGACAGGCTGCAGAACTGTGCTGAACTAAAATGTCCTCTTGGTGGGAAGAACCACTCTATGATTTTATATGCAGTACTTAGGTACGGGGCCAGTGTTTTTTGCATGCCAGGCAGGTTCTTTACACGCTGAGCCCCACCCAAACCATTGAAGAGGAATACTTTAGGTTTTCTCATCAATACTCAGATAGCTAACTCTAGAATAATTGTTAATTTTTTTCATATTTCTTACATTATTTCATTCATATTTTCTGGCTTTCTTTTTCGATTTATTTTATTCACTAATAAAATACGGAGGATGGTACTTTAGAATATGTAAATATACTCACACTTTTGTCAATCCCTTATATTTTTGAATGATAGGTTTGTCATGTAAAAACTGTTGTGCAGAATTTACCTTTATTATGAAGATTGACCTTTGCATTGAACCAAGCTCACAGAAATCAGAGAATGAATGCACACCTATTATTAATATAATTTTCTAAGCTTGGAAAATGAACTGTTTTTCTGTCTTAATACAAAACATAAAAGGTGGATCTTCAAAGTCAATGTGCAAACTATATCACCATTGGAAGACTGTGGAGGAAAAACTAAAAATTTGTAATTTCTTTAGGAACTCACCTAGCTCTCCAAGTCATTGTGAGTCTCTATTTGCTGGCCCCATAGGGATCCATAAAACCAGTTCTGGTTGAAAAGCTGTAACTAGCGGTGCAGAAGAGAATTGTGTCAGGTTTATTTAGTCACGTCATGGAGCCTTGAGGAAGGCAATAAAACTCCCGATGCTCTCCAGAAAGGCAGAAGATTGCTGCATGGAAACAAAGTTCTACAAGGGTTTTGCTTCTGGCTCAACTACTTTTTAAAGAGGGAAACAAGAAGCCATGGAATAAAGGAAGATATCAGGGGGCATTGCAGGACTCTGTGGGAAATAAAAAGAAAATCCGGTCAATGACACCTGGGCAAAGGATATTATAGATGACCAATAGCACATGAAAAGATAGCTAGTGTCATTCATCACCAGGGAAACACCATCAACAAACACAGTGAGCTTCTACTCTTATCCATTGGGGTCACCAAAATAAAAGGGGCAGATTGAAGCAAGCATTGGTGAGAAACTTAAGATATTCCAATACCTTATACTGCTAGTAAGATAATAAAATGTGGTAGGACCTTTTGAAGATGGTCTAGAAACTCATTGAATACTAAATGTAGAGCTACCTTATGTGCCTGTAATTCTACTCTGACACATTTACCCAAGAGATGTGAAAAGGGGGATTATTAAAATAGTTCAATAACAGGTAAGCTTGCAGGGAACCTGAGTTTGACTTCCTAGCATTCATTGTAAACCTATACATGGCTCTCTGCAACTTTTACCCTACTGTGTTGGTGGGCACAGATAAGAAACTTTTTAGGGCTTGCTTGTCACTCACCTAGCTTCAGATTCAGTGGGAGGCTGTCTCAATGAACAGGAAAGTGATAAAGCAGAACATTAAAAAAAATCATCCTTTGGCCTTTTCATGGATGTGTACATATTCATTCCTTCACGTCAATGTTCACAGCCCATACCCACACACCACACACATAAAAAGATGCCCACACAAACTTTTTGCATAAGCCGGACATGCTGGCTCATGCTTTTTAATCCCAGTAACAGAGAAACAGAGGCAAGTGGATCCTTGTGGTTCTGAGGACAGTCTAGTCTACATACTAACTTTCAGGCCAGCCATAGCTACACAGTCATACACCCATCTCAAAATAATTATAAATGTATTTATTTGGAATGGAGATATACCTCCATTGTTAGAAGAGTGTACTGGTCTTGCAGAAGACACATGTTTGCTTCAAAGCACATACATCTAGTGGCTCTTGCCCCAGGAGAATCAAATGGCCCTGGTCTCCAGATGCCTGTACTCATTAAAAACTATAAAATAAACCTTTACAAATGTTTGAGCAGTAATATATGCATAGATGACAGCATTATCTGTGATAGCCACAAACCAAAGGTTAATAGATGTCTAATTAACTTAAACTAAATACAGTATATATGTACAATGAAAAATTATTTGGCCACAGAATTCTAATAACTGCTACCATGTACATAAATCTTGAAAATATAATACCATATGAAGTCAGCCACTAAAGGGCACACAGTTTATGAATTCCATTCACGGGAAATGCCCTAAATTAGGAAACCTGAACATCTGAACATCAACTAGTCATTGCTTTAGGACTAGGTGTAGAAGGTGGTAGTAACTGGCAGCTTAGGTTACAGGATCCCTTTTAGAGGTGGTGAAAACAGCCCAAAGCTTTAGTGTTAATTCCACAAGCCCAGTAGACTACACACTTTAATTGGGACTGCTGCATGGGAAGGTAAATTATTTCTGAGCAACGTTTAAAGAAAAGCTCTTTGGGGAATTGAGGAAGATTTGCCAGTTTAAATGATCATAACATCTTACCAGGCTTAGCCTTAGCTTTAATAGGAACCCCCACATAAAGGGGCACGGATAAAGAACCATACTGGTCATGTCCAGCAGGGCAGGCATGGCAGCAAGCACTGTTCTGGAAGGTATGCAAAACACAGCCTGCACACTCAGCAAAGAAGAACTCAAAAGAACTCATGCACTCAATGCCAATCTAATCAACAATGGGAAATGAACCAGAATGCTAATTCTAAAAACAGAATCCTTTTGAGCCCTGTCAACTTTGCTGAATGGTAAAAACTGGGTCACATTTGACAAAAATATGGAATATTCTGTGTTTATTTATTCTTATTGCTAGAATCCTATTCTCAAAGGTCAGGTCTGTCCTCTCTGTTATCATCTGTAAAGTGCTTATCTTTATATCCAAAGATTAGAACACCTACCTATTCTCTCTAGAGGACCATATTCCCAGTAAATGATGATAAATATAGAGACAGTTATTCAACATGCAGTAATAAGGCTTTGGAGTGCTCAGCCACAAATGGAATAACCATATCTCTCCCACCCCTGTCAAGTGTCATATCATCTTGGGAGGGAGAGAGAGTGGGAAGATTTTAAAAGTCAGAGGCAGTGGGTATCTTCATTAAAACAATGTCTAGTATTACCCGGACACAACAGGGCTGTTGAACACATACATTCACAGTAGCTCTGATGGCTTGAAGAATGTTTGCAGAAAACCAAGTCACCTCAAATCCCAGTATGGATGAGGGAGGTCTCATGAACTACCAATCCTATGTATGAAATTCTTATACAAAACTATAAAAAAAATGTTTTAAAATTCCTAACTTTATCATGGTTACCAGATAAAAGCCCATATGAGCAACCAAACAGAATCATTCACACACAGTCAGCCCCCTTTCTGCTCAGCCTCCCACTTTTTGCTCATTCCTCTCCCTCACTCCCTACTAGGGTTGATCAACATGAATCTGCCAGGGCTCAGGGGCCAGTTCTTCTCAACCGGGGCTCTCTCCTGGGCATTTCTCATTGTTCTTGTTATGGTGCTAATTTCCACAGAAACATTTTCTTTTCTCTTCAGAAAGTGATGTTAAGAGTTGTGTCATGTCCTTGACCAGAGTCCACTTATGAAATAGAAACACTCTCCCACAGAATCCTATTCAAGGCATTTCTCTTTCTTGTTTTATAAAACACTACGGTCCCTGGGTGACTCTATAGCCCAGTCTTTCAACAGTGGCTCACTTCACGACCTGCCCTGTCCCACAGTATCCCAGTGTCCCTCCTGGGAGCCTGTTTAATGTTACATCAATTAGATTTGTTTGAAAGAATAACACTGATTTTTCTCCAAACAAGTAATGAACCGCTTATCTTTGTAAAATATCTCACAAAAGATAGCTATTGGGTAACATTCCAGAATTGAAAGATGATAAGCAGTACCTACTTTAATTTTCATTTAAGAGTAGCTCCTCTTATTTTACCTAAGTTTTGAACGCAGTAGCTCCACACTAGCTCATGTTTGAAATTGCAGTGCTTCACAGCTCATCGGATGACATGTCTCAAATGTTCACGTGTAGAGCGTGATCATTCCACTGAGCAGGTGCAATTGGATGCTGGGATTTATAAGTGCAAACTCTGTCCAGATATACAATAAATGGAGAAAACTCATAAAATAATAGAAAGAAATTAGTTTACCATGTTTTTTTTTTTGAGCATCTCATTAAAGACAGTAGAAGACTACCTCTTGATAACAGCAAATGTCTAAGCCAAACTGTCATTACTGTGGTACTGTAGTATCACTAGTGTGAGACACAAAATAAACCTTTGTCCTAAGGTGTTCCTAGGAGCTGGTCTTCTGGGTTTTTTTTCCCTAAGTTTTCCTTTTGTTCAGGGGTGGGTATGGAGAATATGTACCCAGGACAGCTGCTATTCCCATAGTCTGAAAAATCTCCCGCATGTCTCCATTTTGTATTTTATCCCCAGGATGGAGACGCTTATTCCCCTAGACAGGAGAGGTACACTATGCCAATGCCATCTCCACATTAATTATTCAATTAACATTTGCTGAATTGAGCAAGTTGCTATAAGAGCAATTATCATTATTGCCCAGCTACTTACATGACTCTTCTTAAAAACTTAGTACTTGGAAGTACTAGTCTATAGTGAGCCAGCCCCTTCCAGGGCTTAAACTTTGAACAGACTTGGTTAGGTAGTTTTAGAAGCTCTCTGTACTCTTTAAAACCACAAGGGATCTATTTAGTAAATAGCTACTTCTGTGCTAATTTGCATGGCTGAGTTGCTCTAATTTTTGGATGGGATGGGAACTTTGTAGGGCACAGTGAATGAACAGAGCTGATGTGAATGGCTGTAGTGAATGAGTCAAATTGCTGTGAGAGGAACATTTTGGAGGATTTTGTAGTGTGTAGGATGCTTGCTATAGGTGATGTTCAGGTTGAGGTATTCAGCCAGAGATACTTTCTACTTAGTGGTTCAAATAATCCCTGTCTGCTTTTTCACTCATTGATTTTGGAGGTACAAGATAGAAGACAGCAGTAAGCCACTGATGTCCCAGAGGAGAGACCCACCCTGCTTTCGAGATCTTCCAAGGACTGAAGACTCTTCTATTCTGAAATTTTGCTGGATTTTAAAGTGCTGTCTATATCCTGGTTGAAACTTCTATCCTTTCTGCAGTTTCTTTTTTTCCCTCTCAATAGTTTCCTGTTCCATTTAAAATCAATTATAAACCCGTGCTTGTTTAATGGAGGTGGGAAGAAACCTAAGCAAGGAGAAGAGGGGAGGCCATCAAAGCTATGTTCTCCAGGGAACATTCAGAAAGCTAGAACTGACTGACAAATGCATGCATTCAAATATTTAAGAAACGTATGTCTTCAGTGGTTCAGGCTTTTTAAAAAGCATAGAAACTAAACGATTATTTTTAAGTTACCTTATGTATTCCTAACAAAAGTGGATAAACTAGAGAAAATTACATCATCTGGTATAGTTCATGCCCTGTGCAAACTCTAAAGAAAGAGTGTTTCCAATTATTTCCAGTGCATTGAAAGTGCTGGGAAAAAATACTAGCTGGTATTGGTATAAGCAAAAATGGACCGAAACTCCAAGATAATTAACAAAGTGGAAAAGGACAGTGGACTTGAACACAGGAGGGTTTGTTTTTCAACTTGGAAATAGAAAATACAAACCACATGCGATTATGTCCTTTAGGAAGGATAAAAAAAAACTCTTTAAAATGACTACGATCCAATTATATAAGTGAACAAAGGAAATGTAGATTCAATTAAAATGTGAGTTATAAATTAGGAAAAATATATTTGTGGTACATAAATTATTAAAAGCAGGATTTTGATAAACATCGATACAGCCGGGCGTGGTGGCGCACGCCTTTAATCCCAGCACTGGGGAGGCAGAGGCAGGCGGATTTCTGAGTTCAAGGCCAGCCTGGTCTACAAAGTGAGTTCCAGGACAGCCAAGGTTACACAGAGAAACCCTGTCTCGAAAAAAACCAAAAAAAAAAAAAACCCAAAACCAAAACCAAAAACAAAAACATCGATAAGGGGAGGCTGAATGCTTACAGTGAAGGTGAGCTAATGGAGAGAGAATTCTCGAGCAGTGACGTGATTTACACTTTCCTCTCTTTATCCCACTGAAAGGCGGGACTGGGGGCAGTCTTACTTCCACGTGCTATCGTATGGCTCCTTTAAAGAAAACTCAGTCCCCAGGTATACAATATATACATTCAGATACAGTCTATGGAAAGTGACGATCGATAGTTTGTATTTTCCCAGGCATTTTGCATATCTACCTGGTCACGGCACACGATTTCATCTTTTGTCCCCTATGCTCAGTGTCTTTCAGCCATGAGGCACCAGGAGAGAGCTGGGCATGTTGACCTAGCGTTTACATGGTGACTCTGTTAAGTGTGATTAAAGCAGACTGAGAAACATTCGTGACGTGCGAAAGGAGGGATACAGGGGCAGAGGGGCTTCTCTAAGGTTTTATTTAAAGGGAATGGGGACTTCATCCATTCAATTAGCTGCCTATACTTACTTCTTTTGAGCCTGACTTGCTCTTGGAGTAAATGCTATGGGTGAAAGCCTTATGTACTTGACACATCTGCTGAGAGATACAGAATGCCCATTTATTAAAACGTAGTAAGTTGTCACATGAAGGAAGAAACTAAGGCAATAAAGGAATAAAGGGGACAAGAATGCTTTTTGTTCCGTGTTTTTTTTTTTTAATCAGCTGTGTTTTATATTTTAAATATATTTATTTTTATAATTCACTCAGAAAAACATAGAAATTATGGAGACACTATAAGACACTATATAACCATCTTATAGAGGTGCTTTTAGAGGTGCACTCTGACTTAATGCATATTAGTACCTATTTCATACAAAATTGGGGGAGCTGTCTAAGTAAGATAACCTAGTTCTAGATTTTTAAAAGTAAAACTTAATCTTTTCCAGTATTGATGTTTATGCTTAATCTACACAACTCGTATTCCAACATTTTGGCTTCAGAATATTAAAACTTTTTTTGTTTTGTTTTTTTTTTTTGCTTTTTATTGGTTTATTGGTTATTTTATTTATTTACATTTCAAATGTTGCCCCCCTTTCTGGTTTCCCCTCCACAAACTCCCCATCCTATCCCCACTCCCCTTGCCTCTATGAGGGTGCTCCCTGCACCCATCCACTCCAACCTCACTGCCCTAACATCCCCCTATGCTGGAGCGTCGAGCTTCCACAGGACCAAGGGCATCCTCTCCCATTGATGCCAGATAAGGCCATCCTCTGCTACATATACAGCTGGAGCCATGGGTCTCTTCATGTGTACTCTTTGGTTGGTGGTTTAGTACCTGGGAGCTCTGGGGGGAGCATTAAAAAATAAAAATTTATATATGTGTTTTTTAAATGTAAGTAGTAGCTTATTAAAACCTTTGAATTTAATAGAAGGGAAAATATCTTCCAATAGGTAATTTTTAAATTTTATCATCTAAATCTGCTTTAAATTCTCTTTTCTGAATTTATCTTAGATTTTCTCATGACAACTCTTTCCCACTTTCTCTGCAGATGTCTGTTAAGGCTCCCACAATGAAACCTGATAGCCCATATGTCCCTGAGAACTGCCATTCCAGCCTGGTGTGCTAAATATGTGTGCACTGATACTATTTGACAGATTCATCTTGAATGCACAAAGTCACCTCAGCCAAGCTAAAGTGTTTGCTAAAGGTGCTACCTGAGGAATCGAAATGAAACCGAGGAATGAAGATGGGCTGTGTGCTGCTGGGTTGGGTCAACCTTGGCAGTTTATCTTTGCATTTCACAGAGAGCTACAAAGATGCTGTAATCTTTGACCCACGTTCTTAGCGTTAATGCAAAACTATCAAATGTTAAAATCAGGAGCAAGTTCTTACGAAGAGTTTTAGGTCACGTGGATATAGCAGAGCTGGTATTAAAACCTGGTAGATGTCTGCCCATCCGTGAGGTATCATGAGAAATACCTTTGTTCAAGAAGAAAGTAGTTAAAGATTAATGACAATTACAAGCAATTAGGTTGGAGAACACCTCCGGAAAGAACTGGTGGTGCTTAGAAGCAGAAATAAAATCTCTCAAGCCTCAAGTTCTCTTGCAGTTGGTGCACGTGTACTCTCTCATCAAGCTTGTTCGGTGTCACATCCTAAGCTATGTGTAGTGCACCACTGATGCTCAGGTCATAGACAGTATTTCTGTGGTGTTATTTAAAGTAATTCTATAAGGTGATCATTAGCCAGATCATTCAAACACTGTTGAGAGTCAATCTCTTGGAAAAAAAAAAAAGATATGGTTCTACTCAACAGAAAACCGTTTACCCAGGATGATTGCTCAAATCTGAGTGGTGTGGAAGTGGGAATGCCGTGTGCTGGCTTTACTTCTGGTCATTTGTGCTGTATGTCAGCATGTCAAGGCTTTGAGAAGTTCTATATTATGATGAGCATGTTCCAAAATGGCTTGACTATGAACTTTTTTTTTGCCTAAAATATTCCCATTCATACATATTCCAAAACTCACTCTTGTAAATTCCTATCAGTGGAAATTCCATCACTCTAGGGAGGGATCTTCTTGCCACTCACTGCTTAACAACCTGGAATCATTTAGCAATGCCAGAACAGCTCAGATCCTAAAAGATGACTGAAAAGAGTGACTTCCAGATAAACAGCCTACAGAACACTTCAGTTTATCAAACTCAAGATTAGTAATGTGCAAGTTATTCTCTTATATACATCAGGACAAAGAGCATAAACAGAGACAAACATCATCCCAGGAACATATCAGCAAATGATAATCACAGAGACAATTGGTGGAAGTCATAGACCAATAACAGACTCTTAAAAACAAACAAACAAACAAACAAACAAACAAAGACAAACTGTTCAAGTGTATGAAATAAGAGGATTAAAAAAAAGAAGGCATGTGATCTGTCATAAATACTCTTTTCTTGATCAAAATGGACTTTTCCAACTGACTTTGACTATAGTGGGGAAATTTGAATAAAATGAATTCAATTAAATGATTATCATCTTATCAATTAAATGTTATCATCTTAGAAAAAGGACTATGAGAAGAAAGAACCACAAAGTGTTTTTTTTTTGTTGTTGTTGTTATTGTTATTGGTTTGTTTTGAAAATGGAAAATTTCCCAAGGCTTACATCTGGACAAAGCAAACTATAAATATTTCCTTATCTGGAACTTTGACATAATTATGATAAAAATATCATACCATAATTTATTCATAGACTGTATTCCCCCTCCCAATCTCCCTTTTGTTCTATTTTTACTCTTTTTTTATTTCAAGATGTATCTGTCAAAGCTGAGCCAGAGAAATGAAATCAATCCTGACACGTATTAAGAGGTTTCCTGAAGAAAGTCACTCACGTGGTTATGGGGCAGGGGAGGGGGATTGTCAGTGTGTAAATCCTTAGGGCAGCCAGGGGAAGAACAGGCAGGGGCCTGTATGTCAGCTGATGTATAGGTGAAATTGTTACCCCAGGAGCTTGAGGCCCCTTGGAGGTTTTTCAAGTAACTGACAGAGGGCTCAGGGTATATAGGATCACCAAGGAATGCCTCACTTAAGAGATACTTGATTATAGACTAGTTCAAAATCCTAGACATTCAGAATGCCTCATCGATATACTATGGTCAAGTAAAAAATTACTCAGCCCAGATAATATACTCACACACTCACTGTATATAAACCGACAAATAAAATACCACAATAATGGTCTTTAGTCTGATACAAGTTTAGAATACTTTTTTTTTTGATTGGTTTCACCCCAAGATAAAGTTGTCTTTCATTTCTCTTCTCTATGAAATCACCTTGGAGACAGACGACTGGGGTTTCAAGGTAGCTGCTCTCACATCAGTGGCTTGGAGTCTTATTTTTCTGGCCTGTTTCTGCTCTACTTCCTTAGGCAGATCTCTCCCATCAGTAAGGTTCGCTGACTGTGTCTTTGCTCCTGTTCCCTAAGCAATAAAGAAGGGCAAGAGGCAGAAAAACCTGGTCCTCTCCCTTTTATTGATCTTCCTGGAAGTCCCACCTTTTATCTGTGCTTCAGTGGCCAGTATTGTCCACACACAGCCCCAGAGAGCTGTAAGGTAGAGCACGGAGTACACTTCTTGCTTCCATGTAGTCAGATGAAAACTTAGCACCATGGGTGATGCTGAGAAAGAAAAGATGTTAGTGCAAGAATCATCTGCCTTACAGTGAACCTTAAAGCATTTAGAGATGTGCTACAGGGTGACATTTGAGTGCCATTTCAATGCCCAGGCATTAAGGAATTGATACCTGGCCTGGCTCATGGAAGCATAGACACCCCTTAGGAGGTTGGGCCTAGGGGGAGGGCTTTGGGCTACTGGGGAGCTACTCTTGAAGGGTGTTGGGGGGGGCCCTGTGTCTTTTCTTCTCCTTTACTTCCTAAACATGATATGAGCAGCCTTGTTGTAGCATGTCTTCCAGCCAGGCCCTGCTGCCTTTTTGTAAGTTCAGTGCCACAGGCCCAATCCTTCCAGGCTTCGGACTTCTAAAGCAAAACTGAAATTAAACTTTTCTCTATGGAATTCAGTTATCTCCGGTTGTTTTAACAAAGGAAAGAATGGATAGAAAACAAGGGATGCTTGGGAAGTGTACGCTAGCATGGATGATTCCTGCTGGTGAGCCAGGAGCTGTGATGTGCATGCTTTTCAGGTATACCACGTTTTTCCTCCAGCATTTAAATACCTTGCCAGGTCAGCAACATTGACTGCTTCTTGGCTCTGAGTACTGTGCAGATTTTGACAACTGCATATTTATCTTATTTTCAAACATATGTTATGATATACCTATCACAACACTTCATGTTTTGTCGTTGGTCCTCCGGTCTCCGCAGTCTCCGGCCTGTGGTGACAAGAATGACACAGACACCACTTGATGAGATCCTTGCAGCCCGCTGAGACAGTAATGACACAGTAGCCAAGTCGGGTTCACGCAACAACTTTACTTCAGGCTTTTTATTTTACAGCTCTCTTCCCCAGCAGCTTCTTCTTAGGGCAAGGGCTAAACTACTCCTATTACAACAGCTTCTCTTACTCTACTTCTACCCACTGCAAGGGCTAAAACTACTCTCTTCACTACTACTGGCTTCTACCTAGGGCAAGAGTTAAACAACTCCTATTCCGTTCGCAGCAAGGGCTAAACTCCTATATTCCCGCCAGCTGACCTCCTTCTAGCTTCACCCCACCTCATCCAATCAGCATTCACACACGCTCCAGGCTCGAGCTTAGGTCATTTACAGATAGGCTGACAGGTCCTGATCACGAGGAACTGTCCAACCTGGCAGGCAGCCCACACATGCAGCCTCACTGCGCATGCTCGGGCAAGGCAGTAAACAAGTGGGTTTCAAGGGGCCTGCGGCTGCACCTGCTTCCCACAATGTTTGTTTTGAATGAATGAATGACTGTGTATTATTACAGGTGCATTTACGGTCTTCGGTATTAGACTTTAAGCATCTGTGGGGCATGAGGAGGTCAACCTCGTGAAGGAAAAAGTAGGGCAGAGAGTGAGGTGACACAGGCTCCTGTGAGTCCCTAAAGAGTCCTGATCTGCTGCACAGGGTGCTAGATCTAAGATGGCTCCCAGAGCACAGGTGAGACGGCAAAAAGGAACCAAGGCCAAGGCGGTAGCTGCTTCCTCCTCCCCAACCCCATCCCTGTCTTCAGGGAAGTCCTAACAGGTGACATGTTCCCCCTGCTCCTTCTGAGTTACCTCATCATGTCCTGCCATTCTCTCACCAAAACATCTATAGGATATGTTTCTTATATTGTTAAAAAAGTGTGTGTGTATGCATGTTTGTGTATGTGTGTCTGCATATATACATACATATGTGTGTATACATGTATGTGTGCATGTATGTATGTATGAATGTATATATACAGATATTTGTATGTATACATATGTGTGTATACATGTTTGTGTATGTGTGTCTGCATATATACATACATATGTGTGCATATCTATGTGTATACAATGTATTTGTGCATGTATGTCTGTATATGTGCATGTGTATATTTGTATGCATATATATGTGTGTGTCTGTATATGTGTGCATACATGTATGTGTGCATGTATGTATATATGCATGTATATCTACAGATATTTGTATGCATATATATGTGTGTGTATGTATATGTGTGTGTATGTATATGTGTGTGTATACATATGTGCTTGTGGGTTGATTTCTGAAAGCTATTTGAAGGCTTTCAGTGTACAATATTGTTACTTCCCTTTCTTCCCGTCTCTCAGAAAACAATCTGTCCCTTTAAATGTTTATATAATACTATCCTTCTTATGTCCAATGAGGGAGGTTTAAATATAAGAATGAAGAGCTATGTGGTGAGCGGCAATCTTTTCGGAGGAACAGAATTTACCTTTATGTTTTAAACCCCCAAGGGGGATGCAGTATACAGAGGACCATATTCCCGTCCATTGGTGTGAAGAAAGGCTCCCAGGCTCACACCCAGTTTCTTCTGCCAACTCTGCAACTCCCTGAGTGTACACTCAGAGGCTGATGCCTTTCCTTTTAGTAACGTGTAATCATTTACAAGGTTGCAGAGCAATCATTTTATGATTACTGTTAGACGATGAGTCCGTCAGGAAACAAAAGTCGCCACGCGTTCATTCCTTACAGCTCCATAAACAGAGTTATGATGCAATTGCTGCCTTTCCATGAGACTCTGGTACTTAATTGGTAAGACCAGAGTACAGTAACCACCAGCAGAGAACTGCTTAAAGCAATTGTTTTTACCCCAGATCGTCATAAAAGGACTATTGTAAAGTGTCTTTGTAAAGTGTAAGTAGTTCTTTAGGTCTATATTTTGTGTTCTCTGCAATTTTGAACAATTTCTCATCTTTTTTGGTGTTATGATCCATCCTTTCCTTTTGGAAATCTCTGACCATTGTACTCATGTCACCTACTCTTATTAAAAATCCAACTTATAAATGTGTGTATAAATGACTATTATTTTGTTCAAGGTTTTCTTCCTACCTTCAAAAAGTAGGTGACTGATTTCAGCCCAGAAATGGGCACAGCTGGAGAGGGCATTGTTCCCATCTCTCTAACAAGGAAAACAGAATAAATTACAAATGAATAACTTTTCTCAAACCCATCATAGAACATAGGAAATAGATCTGGGTATTGCAGGAATCTGTTTTATGAAATTCTGGGGGGAAAATGTAAAAGCATGGTGGGGGAAACAGGTACATGATCGCCACTGAGTAAAGTCGAGGGGCAGGACTGGCTATGTGAAAATCTCAGGATGAAATTTTAGGGTGTTAGAAGGATAACAGAAGTTACGTGGGCTATCCATCTTTGTATTTCAGACTCTTTCATCTTTGAAACAGTCTGAAAGGTTTATGTACCAGGATCCCTTCATCTTCTGTGTAAATCAGGGTCACTGGGGACACTGTATTCCTCATAATGCTAGGGTGATAAGTGTGTGACTATGTGCAGTTGTCACAATATATTAACCTGGACATCACAAAAAGTGAGACTTTAGATTAAAAAATAATTCACAAAGTCAAATAACATCACAGATCTGAGGATACTATATAGGCTGTGACACATGAGCCTGGCTATAATAGACAGGGAGACTACTCTATTCATTTATTTATTTTTGAGATCATAATATAATTACAAGGATTTTCCTTTCCCTATCCTCCACTAAACCCTCCTATATACCCCTTTGTTCCATTTCAAATTCATGACTTATTTCTGTTAATTTTGTACACACAGATATATTCCTAAATATAACCTGCTCCGTCCATATAATGTTACTTGTACATGTGTTTTCAGGGCTTTTTGGTATTGGATAATTAAGCTCTGTTCTCTTCCATGGAGAAGACTATTTCTCCCACTCTCAGTATTCCTTAGCTGCCAAAGAGGAGTTGGAAAAATTGTAAGCACCAGACGATGAAGAATTTTGTTGTGAGATTATGTCTCTTAGTAATGTCTAAAACTACATCCATAAAGTCTCACCAACCTGACTGTCCAAACATGAACTGAACAAGGATGACATCAATGAGCATGACAGTGTGAAGACTTCTTGATGAGAGATTGGAGTCTGCTCACCTGGGTCCAATCCAGTTATACAAGAATTTGTAATATGATCTCAAAGTAGATACATTATATTCTTAGATGCACATAGTAAAAATTTACATGTAGGGCTATTGTGAAGAAAATGGGTTGAAGCCTTTTAGCCCTACGTACATGGTATAACTGACACTCTTAGTTTGTGCAGTGTGCAATATGAAAAACCATGTTCCATGGCCCCCAAACTTTGCATAATTATGAAATGTCCAAGGACATCATCTTTCTCAGTCCTGCCATGAATAGCTATACTTCAACTGTCCTTGGCAGTTATTTTTTGAGCCCTGGGCTCTGGAATTGACCATGTCTAGATTTATTTAAATCCTGATACAAAAACTTATTAGTTCTGTGGCTTTGGTTAAATTATTTATCTGTCTTTGCTCTGATGTTCTCTTCTTAAAATGCACATTAGACTGTGGGCCCATGTATTCAAGGAACGGGACTCACCTGTGCACAATAGTTATGAATATAATGGCATCTATGCTCCAGTTGTTTTGATAGCAGTATCATGGTCATTCCCATCTTTAAAACTTAAATAATACAGACTATAGAAGCTAAAATGTCACACAAGACTTTTTTCAGTTAAAAAAAAAAAAGAAAAATGGAGTTGCCATTCTTATAAATTTAACTTTGTCACCTACATTCAAGAATGGAGCTAACAAGAACTCCGAAGAGTGTTACAGGCAAGAAATGGTTACATAACAGAAAAACAAGTCCACAAACACTGATCACTTTTCTTGTCTGACCTTGAGTTAGGATTTCTGTGTCACAGAGTTTAGACAGTCTTATGGTAATAATGGCATGTCAGAATTAAAGAGCTAGGACTTTTTAATCATTGTCTATCAGTCGATTGAAAGTTACCACACGCAGATGTTAACTAATGACTTGTTCAAATCCCAGCAAAGGTCAGTCCTTCTGCTTCATTGACACTTATCTGAAACATTCAGGCTTTATTCTTGCTAAAGGCCATGTTTAATACCAACTCCAGAAACCTAAAATGAATATGGATCGGCATACCAATCAATGGAAAAATTCAGATCCCCAAATCAGTGCTCATTACTTACATTTTGATGAAGGACTTAAGAGTCTCAAATGGAAAAAAAACTCACTTTAACACACAGCATTGAAACAACTGTATATGCACTTTTTAGTGGAAACATTCAACCTTACTTCTTACTGTGGACAAAGTTAATAGGTATGTATGCATGTGTGTGTGTGTATATGTGTGTGTGTTTATGTGCATGTCTGTGTATGGCTATGTATGTATGTGTGTGTGTGTGTGTGTGTTTATGTGCATGTCTGTGTATGGGTATGTATGCATGTGTGTATGTGTGTGTGTGTATGTGTTCATGTATCTGTGTGTGTATGTCCATGTGCATGTTCATGAGTGTGTTTTTATGTGTATATGCTTCCTCCAGTTTTGTGAATCAAATGTGTTCAGGGACACAAGGAAGGCAAAAGACAAAAGATGGTGGGAGGTTCAGATCCCCTGGAGCTCTAGTTGTGGGGTGTTGTGTGCCACTCGATGTGTATGTTGGCAACCGAGACTGTATTCTCTGCATCAATAGTCTACCAAGACATATCTCTAACATGGGCTTCACTTCCTGAAGGTCCTACCATCTACTAATAGTGTCAAACTGAGGTACACAGGCCTCTAGGAGACACTCATGACCAAAACTTAAGTAATGATGAAGTATAGATACAGAGTACTACTTCAATTAAACCTGAAAATGTTTTGCCATGTAGAAGAATCCAGTCACAAAGGGCTGCATTCTATATGAGTTCATTTATAGACAGTGTCTTCAATGAACATGTCTATAAAAAGCAGGATGTAAAGGACCAGCTGTCTAGCTAGAGAGACGGGTGTGTTACTGTGGTGAGGGTATGCAGAATTGGGTTTACACACTCAGCACCCACTGAGGCCTCACGCCCTAAATTTACCTTCAGGTAAAAGAAGCATACATTTCAAGCTGAAATATAAATTAAAATAAATTTAACAACAAAATCTTGTTTTAAAGGATGGTATGGTAGTGCATGCCATTAATTCAAGAACTTGAGAGACTGAGGCAAAAGGATCAAAAATTCAAAGCTATCCTTGACTAAATAGTAGCCTAATTTAATCAATATTAGAATAAATTCCAACCTGGACAACACAAAACTCTGATTCAAAACAGCAAAAATAAATTTCTCATATATCCTTCTTTATAAAAAAAAAACCAGAAACAAAATCAGAAACAAAAAACAACAACAAAAACCCCAAATTAAAAAAAAATCTAACAAAACTATTAACTTCCAAATATATTTACAAGGTTTATAGGTTTATAAGTTACATTCATTTAAATTTTAAGGCCATCTTATTCATATATCTGATATATGGTCATAGTAAATATATGTAGTGTCATCATAGCATACATTAAATAAATAGGATAAATACACACATGAAAACTTCCTAGAGAAGAGAAAGGAGAAGTTAGAAGTCTCTGATCCAAATCTTTCAGAAATCAAATTTCTGGAGTTTCCTGGTGAAGAGTGTTCTCTGCTCTTGCAGAGGAACTGGGTTTGGTTCTCAGTACCCATGCTAGGATGCTCCCAACCCCTCCTGCACATCCAGTCACAGGAGAATTGCATCACCTACAGCCACATGGGATGACAACTAAGGACAGAAAAACACATTGCTTATTAAACCATAACCCTTCCTTTCTTGTTTAATCCCGAAGATATCCTATTAACATGACAATATACACACGGTATAACTTTAAAAGACCTACAGTCCCTAAAACCTTCAACACTTTAAAAGTCTAAGATCTCTTAAGAATCCAAAAAATAGCTTTAAAACATCCCAAGTCTTTTAACTATGGCTTTCTGTAAAATCAAGAACAAATTAAATACGTCTTAGCCACAAAGGGAAGAATCAGGAAAGAGCCAAAGTCAAGTCAAACCAAATACACTTCCAACATTATTGATGGCAAATGTCTGATGTCTGGGACTCACTCACAATCTTCTGGGCTTCACATGGCCTGAGCATCTCTACTTCCCCAGGTCTGACATTCACAGCACACAGACATCACTTTGCAGACTCAGCCCCGCTCCACTGCCCAGCTGCTGCTTTCCTTAGTTGTCATCCATGGTGCTAGTATTTCCCAAGTGCTGAGGTCTCCACTGAAACTGGGCATCTTCATCAGTAACGGCTCCTGGTCTCTGTTCTGGCACTGTGAACCCTGTCATATGGTGCGAAGCTTCTAATTCTCTCCATGAGTCCTTCAATATTGCAACTGTGGTGTCACCTTTACCAGGGGTCTCCCTGGCTTCTCATAGTTCCATGCCTCTGTGTTCTCTGAGAGTACTCCATGACTCTTTGAACTTTAAAAAACTGAACTGCCTGGGAAATTCACACATTACCAAGTTCAGCTGGCAGAATAAAGTACATAAGCCTTTGGACTACAGTTTCTTTGTATTGTCCAGGAGAAAACATTTGCTAGATGATTTTACCTCTATGATAATGGCCTCTTCTTAATCACAGCTGACTTTCCATTCCCAGATGACCAGGGTTTTAAATTAAAATCTCATACCAAAGGTTCTGATAGAATCTTCACTCAAGTTGGAAATTCACAAGCCAGAGAGCTTCATCATCTGTATCTTTTTATGAATTTCTACATTCCAAGCCTCCAAACTATGACCCATTAAGCTATAAGTGTGCAGTGGGTTTTCTAGCCCAAATGTGTAAACACTCCCACAATATGGACTAGGCAGGTGTTCTAGGTAGTCTGAGAAAGTAAGCCAAGCAAGCCAGTAAGCAGCATCCCTTTATGGCCTCTGCATCAGCTCCTGTCCCCAGGTTTCTGTCCTGAGTTTTTGCCATGGCTTCATTTGATGATGGGCTAGCCTGTGGAAGTGTTAAGATGAAAATTACCCCCCTATGCTGTTTTTCACCATGGTAGACTAGAAACTCTAAGCCAATACATGAATAAACAAGTGTATGGCTAAGTTATTTACCTTTTAGGGAGGGCTGTTGATGGAGTACATTGCTATAAGTCACATGATGTTGCACTGTTAGGCTTAAAGAAATTCTCTGGTGGTTCTCCTTGGCGACATGAGGGTGAAGTCTTTTCTGCATTGGTAAATCTTCCATCCGTAGTGTAGTTCACAAATGTTTTCAAAGCTTTTTCCTTTTAATGCTTGGTATTCAAACCCTCCGGTGCACCTTGTCCTAATGACCACATTGCTCTCTGTTTCTGTAGATTTCATCTGAAGCAACTAAACTATTATCCAGGAAGGAAAAAAAAAACATTTCATGCAATCTTAATAGAACCACAAAGGTTATCTACCTTAATTATCAAAATAACTTTAAGGCATTGTGTGAGGGTGTATTGTCATTTGAAAGAACGGAGGAAAAAAAAACCATTCAAAGACAAATCGTGAACTAATGCAGGCTCTTCAAGGAATTTGACTTCATGCCTGTGGTTAAAATAGTCTAATTCCTTTTCATTTTGTTTTTAATCTACATTAATTAAGATGAGCAAATAAATCATAATAGGACACAAGCCGTAGCAGAGGGAAAAGATTTTCAGAAATGTTAAGGTATTTGAATAAATGTGAAATACCAGTTTTTTTCATTTATTTATTTATTCATTTCTTCATTCATTCACTTTACATCCCTGTAGCAGTCTCCTTTCCTCCTCTTCTCCCAGACCCACCCTCAAAAATCCCTCTCCCCATGGTCCCCTCTTCTTCTCCATGGAGAGGGGGAAGCCGTCCTTGGGTACTACCTAGCCCTGGGACATCAAGTCATAGCAGAACTAAGCCCATGCTTTCCCACTGAGACCGGACCAGAGACAACCTCTGCTCCAATTGTTAGAGGACCCACAGGAAGACCAAGCTGCACATCTGTGTACATCTAATATGTAAGGGGCCTAGGTCCAGCCCCTGCATGTGCTTTGTTTGGTAGTTCATGGGATCAGGTGTGGGGAGAGGTTAGGCTGGAGAGAACTGGGAGAGAGAGAGCTTTCCAGATATCTGGCCTGAAAGGTATAATTGAGTGGAGTCCATTTCTTTGAAAAGAAACTGATTGATGCTTTAGAATATGTACTGAGGTATCTGGCATAACAAGTGATCAGCTATGAGAACACAATTACTACTATACAGTGATATATTCTTAGGGTCCTTGTCTATTTTCAAAAATATTTACAGAGCTGTAAGTTTATGATATTTTACAAGAAACAAAAGGCTTCATTGCACAGCCATATTCCCCCAACTTGTATTTGGATAAACTTGAAACAGTGATAATATGTTCTGGAATATTACAGCGAACACTACTCCTTCTCTGAGGCTTAGACATTCTTTACTTTCAATTCCAAAGGGCACAACATTCCATTGTCAGGCTTAATGTGTCTATGGGTATTTTTTTTTTTTTTTGGAAACATGTGCCTGCACCTGTATCTCTTTGGTACATCGATCAAATGTTTGAGTTTTACCACTTATGTATGTAACTGTCACTTCTCTATGCCTGTGACAAAATACTTGAGGAAAATACTTAAAAGTAAGAAAGGTTTGTTTTGCCTCATGCTTGCAGATGTTCAGTCTATTTTAGGCCTGTTCCTGAGCACCTGCTCAGAAGAGGGAGAACATGGTGGAAGCCAGATGCTTACATCGTGATCCTTAGAATCAGAGATGGGGAAAGGTGGGGGCCAGGGACAAAAATACATCTTGCTCATGAACTACTTCATCCAACTAGGCTGAATCTCCTAAAGTGTCCACACATCCCAACAGCCCATTAAAGTGTGAATGTATGATGCATTCATCCATTCCTAAGATCAGAGCACTCATGGTCCAAAAACTTTCCAAAGGGCCTCTGACGTGTACTGTTGCATAAGCTTTTCAGGGGGTGGCGGGGTGCATTTAAGATCTAAACCCTTCTAGCTTTATAAAACAATTAGCTTATAATATGAAACATGGGTCATGTTGTTCAGATCTCATCATTCATTCTAATAATGTTTTACATCTGTGTTATTCATGTCATTTTGGCCTAGAAGCCAAATGTTGAAGTCTCAGCTGTTACTGTTTTTGTCTCTCCTCATCCAGAAAAATCCCCACATTTCTTTTCTTTGTCCTTCACAATACTGCTTTCAAGATCATACTCGTATCCCTAGATCTGTACTCTTCAATTCGAATTTGTCTGACTCATGCTCAACTTGCCAACAAGATAACAGCATCAGTGGAGGTTTTCTGTAGGTCACAGTGAGGGGCTCATGGTGTCTCTTTCTCTGTGGTATTAAAGCGTAGTCTCTGGGAGTGTCCTATCAACAGATTATATCATCAATTAGCTCTTGTGCTGCTCCTTTTATAACAAATAATCAAGGAAGTGTCACCCTGAGAATAAGTGTTTCTTATTCACAGTCACTTTTCAGCCAATGGATCCAGCACTGAGTTACAATTCTCACCTGAGTCGCTTATGGCAATAATGCTTACAAAGGGGGGGGGGGGCTTTCTAATGTCTCTTCCTGTAGAGTTGAGAAACTCCTCACCCATAAAGAAGAGACTTCTGTTGTTTTGACTTAGACTCATCATAACCTCATTCACCTTTTTGGATAATCATATATGTTAGAGTACATTTCATAAGCTCCAGATATGAATGCCAAGTATTTCCTCATTCTATAAGATAAAAACTCCATTGGAACTGGCAGGCATGATAGGTGATTTGAAGGTGTCAATAAGAGCAGGCTGTGATCGACTTATAGGGGCTTTAAATCTGATATGAACTTCTGAGACGTACCTATCCTTTGTTCATGATTTGCAATGCAATGGCTCTGTATATGGACAAAACTTAGAGTTCTATCAGTTGCACGGTATTTAGGCTGCACATAGTATCATTCTTGCTATGTAAGGCACAAAGGTGAAAGTAACTCTGGAGCTCAGAGATTTTCATCTGTTTATCTCAACACCATCAACACCATCAAATGGCAGTCCGTATAAACATTTACAATAATCATCATTGTGCACTTCAGATGATAGCTTCAAAATAACTATTTGTTCTTCACAGAGAGAGGAAAACGGACTTTTTAACCACAGGGTAGGGATCTTGTTGGCTTCCATTTTCAGTCCTGCACTGTGTGGCACTCATACCCCAGAAGTGTTCCCAGAGTCTACTGATGCTCCTCGCTTCAAGTGTGTTGACGAAAAGCACAGCTATTTCCCTGTAAACATTCTGTTTTCCCATTGGATCTGCTCAGAATTTTGTCCATGCTCAGGTTTCTGAAACGCCCATAGGAGGCATCTATGTCTTTGCCTTGCTCTTTGCTTTCTCCTTGCTTCTTGTGAAACCATTTTCAGGAATGTAGAGTCATTGCTTATACCCATGTTGTTGTTTCTCTGTCTATATTTCCAGCCTGGTCACCACTCTGCACAGCATTGTGTGTAACTTTTTCCTTCCCCCTTATCTTTTGATATTTTCATCTTTGTCTAATCTATTCCTCCTACTTTTATTTCTTTATATTGTCATCCTCCTTTATTAAATTCTTGATTATATATACATATATACTATATATATATACATGTATATATTCTTATTCTTAATCTGTGAAAGTCTAGAACATGCACTGTTAAAGATGGAAGAGTTTCATTAAATACGTTAGAACAAAACTTCCAGTGATTTCTGTGAACTAAGGAGGGCAAAAGATGGCAATGATTCTTCATGAGATTGTGCACCAAAATGAAAACACAAATAAAATGGCTGTGCTACTATATTAAGGTGGCCAGGGGAAGTTGAATATGGTCTGCGTTGTAATGGAAGCATAACACCAGAGGTATAATGGAGCATAAATACCACTCCCCAAGGTCATACGTTGAAGGTTTCACACCATGAGCTGTATACAGGTGGGGCCTTTGGGAGATGATTGGATTATTGCTTTCATATTTTTGTTTTTTTTTTTAGAACAGAAAAAAGTTGTAATTTTTTAAAAGATTTTTTATTAGATATTTTCTTTATTTACATTTCAAATGTTATCCCCTTTCCTAGTTTCCCTCCAAAAATCCCTTATCCCTCCCATCCCCCCTGTTGCTCCCCAACCCACACACTCCTGCTTCCTGGCCCTGGCATTCCCCTATACTGGGGCATAGAACCTTCACAGGACCAAGAGCCTCTCCTCCCATTAATGACCAACTAGGCCATTCTCTGCTACATTTGCCCCTAGAGCGATGAGTCCCACCATGTGTTTTCTTTGATTGGTGGTTTAGTCCCAGAGAGTTCTGGGATTACTGGTTAGTTCATATTAATGTTCCTCCTATGGGGCTGTAAACTCCTTCAGCTCCTTGGGTCCTTTCTCTAGCTCTTTCATTGGGGACCATGTGTTTCATCCAATGGATGATTGTGAGCATCCACTTCTGTATTTTTCAGGCACTGGCAGAGCCTCTCAGGAGACAGTGTTATCAGGCTCCTGTCAGCAAGCTTTTGTTGCCATCCACAATAGTGTCTGGGTTTGGTGGTTGTTTATGGGATGGATCCCCAGGTGGGGCAGTCTCTGGATGGTCCTTCCACATCCTCACCAGCATCTGCTGTCACCTGAATTTTTGATCTTAGCCATTCTGACTGGTGTAAGGTGGAATCTCAAGTTGTTTTGATTTGCATTTTCCTGATGATTAAGGATGCTGAACATTTTTTCAGGTGCTTCTCAGCCATTTGGTATTCCTCAGTTGAGAATTCTTTGTTTAGCTCTGTACCTCATTTTTAATGGGGTTACTTGATTTTCTGGAGTCCACCTTCTTCAGTTCTTTGTATATATTGGATATTAGTCCCCTATCAGATTTAGGATTGGTAAAGATCTTTTCCCAATCTGTTGGTGTCCTTTTTGTCTCTTGCCTTGCAGAAACTTTGCAATTTTATGAGGTCCCATTTGTCAATTCTTGATCTTACAGCACAAGCCATTGGGGTTCTGTTCAGGAATTTTCACCCTGTGCACCCGGGGATCCATCCCATAGACAACCACCAAACCCAGACACTATTGCATATGCCAGCAAGATTTTGCTAACAGGACCCTGAAATAGCTGTCTCTTGTGAGGATAGTCCAGTGCCTGGCAAATACAGTGGATGCTCACAGTCATCTATTGGATAGAACACAGGGCCCCCAATGGAGGAGCTAGAGAAAGTACCTAAAGAGCTGAATGGGTCTGCAACCCTATAGGAGAAACAACAATATGAACTAACCAGTACCCCCAAGAGCTTGTGTTTCTAGTTGCATATGTAGCAGAAGATGGCCTAGTCAGCCCACCCATGGGAGGAGAGGCCCTTTGTCTTGCGAAGGTTATATGCTCCAGTCAGGAGAATGCCAGGGCCAGGAAGCAGGAGTAGAATGGGGAGCAGGGCAGGTGGAGGTTATAGGGGAATTTGGAGATAAAACTAGGAAAGGGGATATCATTTGAAATGTAAATGAAGAAAATATCTAATAAAAAATTATCACTGTGCTTATTTTAGGGAAGCATAATATGCTGTCATCTTCCCTTTGGCCACAATTTACACCCCTCCCACAGACAATGTACACTTTGCTGCATTTTCTATTTGTTCTTCAATGAGTTTCTTACTTCTTTGCATCTCTATTTGCATTAAAATTGAATTGTATTCTTTTGCTTTTTAAACTTATTTTTTTCTGCCCCTTCCATGACTTTAGACATTATTCTCTTCAGTTTTAAAAATAAAATATACACTCTGGATATTTTACATGTGTACTAACCTAGCTTATTTTAAAATGAAGGTGTAGCTTTCTATTTATCACAAGAAATGAAATTTCCTGGCATACTTTAACTGTGGTTATCCCTTTATCCAACTAAATATTTGTCTTAGTTCAGGCTGTAGAAATAAAGTTCTTCAGCCCGGGAGACTGGTTTGGACTGAATTCAGTTTCTCTACACAATCCGTGAGTTGAGATATAACTCTTATATCTAGGTCATAGGGGCAAACACGTTTGGAAGGTACTCAGTATTAGGCAAAGGGCTTGTGAATGGAGTCAGTACCTTGTAAGTTCCTGAGAGAACACTCCTCCTTCAACAATTATATTCACTGAAAAGTCACCTTTTGGAAAGAAACTGTAATAGTGTCAAGAAAATTTAGTGTATCTATTGACATAAACAAGAGACTGCAGCAGTTCCTTTATTTCCAGAAGTGAACTGAAGGATACCATTGGTTCCATAAAATTGGGGAAAGTCTAGAGCATTGAAAACAGCAGAGTCTCAAGTAAACTTCATGTATGTATTCAAGCCCAGGAAACTTGTTAATTTAGTTTATTTTCTTTCGTTTGAGAATCATATCAAAATGTCCTACGTAGAAGCCAGGAAAAACTAGAATGAAAAAAAAAAAACCTTCTTTCCATCATATTGACAAAAACGTGACAAAATTAATAACAATAAACAGCATAGTTATGTTTCAGGTCTGAATTAGAGTCTACAGAGCAGAGTGGGCCCTGCCACATGGACACGCTAATGTCATCTACAACAGGCTTCACACAATGGCTGTCTCTGGAGGCCAGGCCTCTTATGCGAATTTTACACATGCAAAGTTTTAGGTTCAACCTTCTAGTGGCAAACAGTGCAGTGTGTTGGCGATCTCAGTGATAGTCATCAACAATTAGATGTTCCTCTACCCACACAGTGTCAGGTCCTGCAAAGCCAGCTCTTCCCTCCCTGCCCTGAGCTTGGCTCAAGTTTGCTGTCTCTGCTGGTTTGGGCAGGATAGCAGCTGGAGGCTATTTCTGAACAGAGAAAACAGTCATCAAAGGATAGTCTCTGCCATTGATTTCCTTTGTTATGCTGGAAATAATAGCAGTTCCTTTGAAGTTCATTTTTCTTTCTTTCTTTCTTTTCTTTTTTTTTTTAAAAACATTATGGTAATAATGCTCCTCTAGGGTGATCTTCGTATGTGTGCTGTGACCATTAATTCTAAAGTGAAATTTTTTTTACCAGTTTTTATGCTATTTTGGATTAGAAATTAGATCTCTAAATTTGAATTCCACGTGGCATGCCAGTTATATGTATATAATTATCTAAGAGAAGCCAAATTGTTGAGTTATAGCCCAGAATCTGAGCAACTCACATGCTTCAAATGGCTAACATATAATATACAGAGCCAAAAGAGAAATTGCCTCCCAAAGAGGTATTTAGTACTGGGTATCACTTTGTTAACATGCCACTCCACAAAGAAGTGGCTTAAAACCCAATGGCCATTGGCTAGTTTTCATTAGCCAAAGGGCATTTGGGGATTCCACTGTGGAGACCTGAGCTGCTGATCTTGGTCTTATCTGGCATCTCTAATGCTCTATTGCCAGAGGCTGTCCAAAGTTTAGCAGACCTATGATGGTCAGGGTTGAAATCCTAGTGGCTGGGATGATGGTTCCCTTCAGGGGTCTCTTCTAAGCCTTCAGTCCAGGCTGTCAGACAAGAGAGGAACAAGTAAAACTGAAAGGGAGTATGCAGAAGAATTTGCCGACTCCTTAGACCTGGCCCTTGCTAACACTGACTTACTTCTTTCTTTTGTAAACCAGGTGATTCTGTCCTTTCTCAAGCCATGTGTTGAAACCTCGTGTCCAATATGATTATAAGACAGGTGGGTCCTTTGGGAGGTAGTCAAGTTTAGATAGGTCGTAAGGGTTGAGACCCTGTGGCGGGCTCAGTGCCATAGCTTCCCCTTGCTACCACATGAGAATGCTGTTTATGGTTTTGCGAGCCAAAAGGAGAGTCCCTCCCAAACTGAGAACCATGTGCCTGCACTCAGGTCTTTTGTAATAGTGCGCTATGGCGAAATGAGTGAAGACCCCCTTCTACCGATTGAGTAGATGCATCGCTTGCTGAGTTTAATGTGAAAAACCAGACAACTACAAACCAGGGAATAAAGCACATGCCTGTGGAGCAGTCATTATGGGAGCTAGCTAGTCGTTCAGTCAATACTCACTCTGCCTTTTCCCAGAAACGCTATCCTCTGAGGACTTTTATGGGTTGCTCTTATGTAATTGCTCTTTAAGCATCCATCGCAGGAAATTGATAATTAGTTGCTATTATTATCTCTCTTGTGCTGTGTTGCTGGGTTTACCTAGTGATGACATTTCATATTCTTCTTAATCATCATTCGTCTTCTATGTCCATGCTTTAAGGGTTATAAGAATCTCTAACAGCTACAGCTGGGTGGTTTTTTTTTAGAACCTTTGGAAATTTACAAGTTTTTTTTACTTAAAAGTTTAATTTTAAGCTCTATTTTTTAATTACATAGTAGTCACTGTAGGGAAAACAGTAAAAATAAGTCACAATCTTTTTATGGAAACAAATACATTTATAAATTTGTCTAAGATATTTGTTAGGCAGTGCAAAGCTTATAAAACATGTAATATGTTTTTCTAAAATATGTGGTCCTCAGACTAAACTCTCAGATGACTAAAATGAGTTCATTCAATATATTAGAAAGAACATATTTTCCCAATTTGCCAACACATGAAGTTATTAATCAGTTTGTTAAGCCAGTAAATAAAAATGAAAATTTTTTGCTAAAATTTATTATGCTATTTTTAAATTTTCTCATAAAGTAAGCATGGTTCATGTCTTAAAATGTACAAAACCATCATCCCCTTTTATCCACTGACTCATATCCACCTTCTGAGAGTTAGTATATGGAGTCTAGAATCAATAATTATTTATGGAGCTATAATGTAAAAATATTTGTGTATTTAATTTTACTTTTATGAGTGTGTACTTGAACATACACTCATGTACACATATATACATGCTTGTGTGTGTGTGTGTGTGCATGTTTGTGTATACATAGGAACCCACAGAAACCAAAAGAAGGTAGTTAAAAGGCACAATGTAGGTATTAGAGACAGAGTTTGGATTTTTCTGAACAACTGGAACAGGTGTTAGAATTTCTTCTAGGCTCCACCCACAGTTACCTATTTTAATACCCAAATATAAGTTTTTATTTTAAAAAGGTATGATGCTTATTTCCAAATTAGCTTTCTGGTTTTATGGGAAATAAGCTTACCATGGTGAATTCAAGGAAACACGTCTTTCTCACAAAACTCCGGGTCTTTCATATTCTACCTAGTTAGGATGTTATTACATTTTTAAGATCAACAATTGATAGACATTAATTTTGATTTTTGAGTTATTTATTTACTTATTTTTAAGATTTTGCTATGTGGTTAAGATTGACCTCTAACTTATTGACCCTATTGCCCCATCTTCCAGAATGAAAGTCATGTGCCACTATTCTTTGATTGGCCAATTTTCAATCACAGATGAACGCAGGTACCCATGGATATCTTACAATCTCTACTTTTATTTATTGAAATGATTGCTCTAGCCAAAATTGCCTGAAAATCTTTTGCACTATGCCACACTGGTTGCATTACATTGCATTCTACTCTGTCATGTTGTGGATAGTTCAAAGGCGATAGGAACTCCACAGGAAAAGCAATAGAGTCAACTTACCTGGACCCTTGGGGTCCTCAGAGTCTGAACCACCAACCAAAGAACATACAGGGCTGGACTTAGGCCTCCCTGCACATATGTAGCAGATGTGCAGCTTGGTCTTCATGTGGATTCTACACAACTGAAGCAGTTGTTAGTATTTCTTCTAGGCTCTACCCACAGGTACCTGGTGACAGCCAGGTATGCCTGACTCACTATAAAAGGGGCTGCTTGCCCCCTCCTCACTCTCTTACTCTCTTATCCTCTTCCTCTTTCCCCTCTCTGTCCCTTCTCTCCCCATTCCCCTCCCCCTCTCTTCACCTGTTCAAGGCTGGTCTCTACTCCTCTACCCCCCCTCCTTTCCCAACTCCCCTTCCCATGCTCTAAATAAACTTCATTTTGCAGGGAAGGGATGCCCCAGCATGGGCCCACAGAGGCATCCTCTCTCCCCACACCATATTGTATCTCTATGAGACATATCCTGATTCTTTCTTTCTTCTTTATAAAACACAACAGTGCGGGCTATCTTAAAAGCTATTGCCTATATGTGAGATATGTTCTAGCTGGGCTGCCCTGTCTGGCCTCAGTGGGAGGGGAGACACCTAGAGTTGCAGAGACTTGAAGGGCCAGGGTAGGGGTTGGGATACATAGGGAGGCCCCCACCTGGTCAGAGGAGAAGGGGATGGGGGATGAGGGGTAGGGAAGGGTTGTGGGAGGAGGTGACCGGGAGGTGCACAGTGAATGGGATGTAAAGTGAGTAAGTAAAAAAATAAAATTTAATATAAAAAAGGTAAAAATTCAAGAAAAGTAAGAGAAAAGCATAAAGGATAATATCTAATAATTCATGTCCTACTGTTAGTTAGATACCAGAAGCCTTGGTGGATACTGGGGTCTCCATAGTGGATATTCTTAGAAGGCTGTTCCTTCATAGTCAGGGCTATAAAACAAGGCTGGATCTGCAGCTCTAATTACTGTTCAGAAGAATGAGAGCTGAGTCCAGTCACGAGCTCTAAGAGTAAAAACATTAAGGTATCCTGAATGGTGCAGAAAGTCATTAATACATAATTATCTAAATTTGGCTCTGAGCCCTAAGGCTTGTACAGTTGCTGTAAATCAAATGGCTTTCTGATTTAGGACAAGGATCTACCATTGACCCTTCGATAGGATTCAATACACATGGACAGGACAAAGATCCTCAGGGAAAGCCGGTTGTTGTGGAAACTCTAGCGACTGTCTAGAGCCTTCCTGAAATGCAGATAAACACGTGGTCCCTTTGTACATTGTCCATTCTTCCTATTTGAGGCTGAAACTTTTTACTCTGTAGCAAACTTGACCTGTCTTTGACACTACTGTATGTGCGCCATCTGAATTATTTCAACATTGACTACAAGGAAAGAGAACAAAGAAAGTCTGTACAGAGAACTCAGTGATGATGTAATTAACATATCAGCTGGCAGTGATTGGTCATTGCAAGAAAGGCTATGTAGTGAAGGGACAGGTCTCCCTTTCATACATTTAGAAATCAATCCCCCTTCCCATTATTAAAAATGAGAACCCCAAGTCTCCTTTGGGACTATCAACCGTTCCATACTGAAATACACACTTTTCTAAAGCTTTCTTATAAGTCATATGACTAGACAACTATTTACCTTTGATCAAGTAATTGAATTGAGTAGGTAATTAATGAAGAAATAAAGGAAAGTTTCCCTAAATGACATTAGTGGCTATTTAATACTACTCAAGTATCAATAATAGAATTTGTAGTATTAGCTTTCAAAAGATTATTCCACTGAATTCTGTACTTGCTATTAAGTATCTCCTTTTGGTTCTCTCTCAGAGGCTCCTGTACTTTAAATTGATGATATACCTGCAGCAACTTCCCCGGTATCCATCCTAATAACTGCCAGAGTTTGTGATGTAAAGACCAATGGCAGAATCAGCAGCAAAGAGACAAGATGATAGTTTGTCATAGCTGAGGGGATTTTCACTTCTCACTTCAGAACACACACTGACTGGAACAATGACCCGGAATAAAACAAGTGCCCACTGATGGTGACTCTATTCATACTTTGGGAAGCATATTTGCCTAATAATGCTAGAGTAAATTTCTAGAGGCCCACACAGATAATGAAAATTGCCTTCATTTTCATTCAAAGTGAGATGACAATAGAAAATGATTGAGAAAGCAGATTCTTCATTTTGGGTTTATCTTGCAAGTCATTTGTGGCCAAGTTCTAGGAAAATGAAGATTCATTATTACCAGACTCTAACAGGATATTTAAGACCAACAGAAATGAATAAATTTGATTTTCATGAAGCAATATGGATGAGTCTGTCAGAACTAATTGGCAAGGATAAGAGACAGGTTGAAAGAGAATGACACAATTCAAACACAGTTCTAAATTATGTAATAAGTATAGATCTAAAATCCCTATAAATATGTGGGTAGATGTGGAGATATGCAGGAAAATTGAAATATCAAATTAAGCTATGACATAATTTCTGCAGTATCAATGTATAACCACCCTTTGGGGTTTGGATGGCTTTGAGACTTGAATTTTCACTTCTAGGGAGAACTATGAGCTATAAAATCCTTGTGCCAGAGTCTGTCTGTGTGGTGTGCTTTCCTAAGGTAAATAATCTTGTAGATTGATACTCTATAGCAATTCTTAATACCCTCCTATGGCACAAGCTGCAATTATTTTTCTTGGATTTGTGCTTACCATTAAACTTTATGGTATTTTCTGATGTGGAAACACGTATGTCCTCGAATTTATCACTTTTTCCTTTCTTAGTTGTAAATTCGAGCTAAAATTACAAAAGCATTATTTTCTCCAACAAAATTACAGAAGTTGCCATGTTTTCTTTTTCTGATTTTTATTTCTCTATGATTTTCATTTTAGGTGCTTCTGTTTAAAGCACTATAGAAGAGATTTTTCACATCTAAAGCATGTTTTATTATGTATTTTATAGTTGTGATTTTTGAAATAGATGGGTATACTTTAATCATTTGGTTGTTTTATTTGTAATCTATTTTTACCTTAAATGTTTTTTTTTTGGTACTTGGCTACTATTAAATAATAACAGATGCTATAGCTGACTCTAGCCAAAGGCAGATATGTGATATGCTTGGCTACAATCATATTGCTATATTTCTAAATGCAATTTACACCGTTAACATCACTTTTGCATTAAACATAAATAATACTTAGTACATCTACCATTAATTCTTTTCTTCAACCTTGGAAAATATCTGGGAACTTTGAAAGGATCCAATCCCAAATTAACGTTTTATTTTAACACATTTTTAGTTGAAGTAGATTTACATCACTTTCTTACCTTTTCTGACTTAATCCCTTGCTATATGCTTTCCTACCAACTCCTCATATTTTCCTCATTCTCAAATCAATAGCATACATGTATGTATATTATTTAAATAAAACCTACCTTTTCTGCTTTTGTTGTTTGTGCATATGTGGTATTGTTTAAACAAATAATGTTAAATGCTAATTTTAATGTGTTTTTCTCTGAGGTTTATAGTTAATATTTATTGAAATTTCCTGATTATTAGTCAGCTATAGAACTAGTATTTGTTTCATTATCCACCTTCCAAAGCCTCCACCCACCGCAACACACACACACACACACACACACACACATACACAGACATCTTTCTTGGTTCTTTCTTTGTTCAAATTTCTTCTAAAGGCTCTTTCCCACTTTTTCTTCTATTAGATTCAGTGTATCTGGTTTTATGTTGGGGTCCTTAATTCACTTGGACTTGAGCTTTGTACAAGGTGACAAATATGGGTCTATTTTCATTCTTCTACATACAGATAGCCAGTTAGACCAGAACCATTTCTTGAAGCACTGTATATTTTTGGAGTCTTTGTCAAAGATCAAGTGACCAGAATGTGTGATTTTATTTCTGGATCTTCAATTCTATTCCATGGATCAACATATCTGTCTCTGTACCAATACCATGCAGTTTTTTTTAATCACTATTGCTCTGTGGTAAAGCTTGAGGTCAGGGATGGTGATTCCTCCAGATGTTCTTATATTGTTAAGAATTGTTTTCTCTATTCTGTTTGGTTTTTTTTGTTTGTTTGTTTGTTTGTTTGGTTTGCTTTTTTGTTTTTTGTTTTGTTTTTTTTTTTTTTTGACTTTTCAGATGAATTTAAGCATTGCTCTTTCCATGCCTTTGAAGAATTGTGTTGGGATTTTAATGGGGATTGCATTGAATCTATAGAGTGCCTTTGGTAGGATGGCCATTTTTACTATGTTAATTCTGCCAATCTCTGAGCATGGGGGATCTCATTTTCTGAGATCTTCTTTGATTTCTTTGTTGGGAGTCTTGAAGTTATTGTCATACAGGTCTTTCACTTGTTGGTTAGAGTCACCGTGGTTCATCTATACAATGGAATACTACTCAGCTATTAAGAATGAGGACATTCTGACTTTTGCAGGCAAATGGATGGAACTAGAAAATATCATCCTGAGTGAGGGAACTCAGACTCCAAAGGACATGCATGGTATGTACTCACTAATAAGTGGATATTAGCCAAGAAGAAAGAAAGAAAGAAAGAAAGAAAGAAAGAAAGAAAGAAAGAAAGAAAGAGAGAGAGAGAGAAAGGATGAAAGAGAAAGAAAAAAAGAAAAAGAAAAAGAAAACACCCATACAGAATATACAAGATATAGTCCACAGAATTCAAAAGGCTCAACAAGCTGAAGTGCCCAAGTGAGGGTGCCTCAGTCCCACTTGGGAGAGAGAAGAAAGCAATCAGAAGTAGGGAGGGAGGGAGGGAGAAAGGGAGGAAGGGACTTGGGAGGGAAAATGGACTGGAGGGGACAGTGGGAGAGGGATAGAGGGGGAACCTGATCTTATATTGGGTGAGGGAAAAGGACTGAAGCCCTGAGGACCAGCAGAAAGAATGCAAACAAGCAACCTCAGGAAATAAGAGGTTGGGAATGCACCAGAATGCACCAGAGACCTGGGAGGTGAGAGACTCCCAGGACTCATAGGGAGGGACTTTTGATGAAATGCCCAACAGTAGGGAGATGGAACTTATAGAGCCCACCTCCAGTAGGAAGACAGGACATCAAGTGAGGGATGAGGACATCAAGTGAGGGATGGGGTTGCCATCCCACAGTCACACCTCTGAGCCATAATTGTTTTTGTCTGAAAGAATTACAGGGGTGGAAATGGAGAAGAGCCTGAGGAAAAGAAGGTCCAGAAACAGGCCCAAAGTGGGATCCAGCTCAAGCGGAGGTCCCAAGGCCTGACACTATTACTGAGGCTATGGAATGCTCACAGAAAGAGACCTATCATGACTGCCCTCTGAAAGACCCAACTATCAGCTGAAAGAGTCAGAGGCAGATATTTGCACCTAACCAATGGACAGAAGCAGCTGACGCTTGTTGTTTAATTAGGGAAGGCTGAAAGAAGCTGAGCAGAAGGGCGATTCTATAGGAGGACCAGCAGTCTTAAATAATCTGGACCTCTCAGATCTTTCAAACACTGGACCACCAAACAGACAGCATATACCAGCTGATATGAGGCCCCCAACACACATACAGTAGAGGACTTCTGGGTATGTGTTCATTCGGGGATGATGCACCTAACCCTCAAGAGACTGGATGTCTCAGAGAGTTTAAAGGTCAGGTAGGTTGGGGGCTGGGGGCATCCACGTGAAGACGGGATGGTGTGGGGAGAAGGTGTGGGATGTGGAACAGTAGGAGGCTGGACAGGGAGGGGAATATGGAGTGTAAAAAATTAATTACAAATAAAATTAAGTGAAAATTTTCTTCTAAATAGTTCAGTATACTTCTGCTGCAGTATACATTTAATGGTTATTTTAATGTGTGGGTGTTAAATTCTTCTGGTAATTGTAGGCAGAGGGATAAGTACACAAACCCATCCCCAAAACTTTCTGCCCAAAATTTGTCCCATCTAAACCAATTCAAAACCCATCCTATGGGCAAGCACCAATCCCTGACATTATTAATGATACTCTGTTATGCTTGCAGACAGAAGCCTAGCATTACTGTTCTCTAGGCTTTACCCAGCTATAGACTGAAACAGATTTAGAGACCCACAGGCAAACATTAGAGGGAGACTGGGGACACCTATGGAAGAGTTGGGGAAAGAATTGAGGGTCGTGAAGGGGATAGGAACTCCACAAGAAGACCAATAGAGTCAACTATCCTGAACCCTTGGAAGTTCTCAGAGACTAAGCCACAAACTAAAGAACATACATAGATTGGAATGAGGCCCTCAGCTCACATGTGGCAGACTCATATAGCTCAGTCTTCATGGTTGCCTTGTCTGGTCTTAGGGGAGAGGATACACCTAATCTGGCAAAGACTTGATATGTCAGGGTGGGTTGATACCCAGGGTGGACCCCACCCTCTCACAAACAAGTAGATGTGTGGGGAGAGTGTCTCTGAGGGAGGGACCAGGAGGGGGGCAGCATTTTGGAAAGAAAGAAGGAAGGAAAGAAAGATATGAAGGAGGGAAAAAAGGAAAGGAAAGGGAAAGGGAAGGGAAAGGGAAGGGGAAGGGAAAGGGGAAGGGGAAGAAAGAACAAAAGAAAAAGAAAGGAGAAAGAAAAATTTGTGTTGTTCCTTTACCCACGAGTAGCAGCTTATCTGTGTCTATAGTTCTCCCTTGACACTTTAAATACATCATTCCACTGTCTTGCAAAATCTGGGTTTGCTCATGTTGTGCACTGATTTAACTGGACATCCTGTGGCTATTGATGCTGGGGCCACCTCTTCGGGTTTATCTCTTCAATATGACCTACAGCTTTGTAACTCTTGTCTGTCCATTTACTTTAATTCATAGTCTTCTGTACTCAAAGTATAATTTTGATATGGGAATATTTCACCAATTGCTTGTTCTACTTCTATTGCCCATACTAAAGGACATGTCCAATCTATTCTCACAAAACTTCCACATGAGTCGACGTCTTTGCAATGTATCCATAAGGTTTCTCAAGTAGCTTGGTTGTCTGTCTTACTAGAATTTCTTGGGGGACATTCTAAGCAACCTTGCCATGGATTTCTAATTGATGAAACCCCTCTTAGACTCTGTCCAGCCTAAAGTCCATACCATAATGCCATTACCCCTCTGCAAAACCTAAGACACTCTGGCATTTCTATAGTGGGCCCTTTCAGTATCTGTTGCTTTTAAGAACCCAAGTCAAATGATGTTGACTTGAACTTGGAGCATAGCATTGGTTACTTCTTTCTGCTTTGTGAAGATTAAATCATCAAAGGATGAGCTGAGTACAATTCAACATTCTAATGTTTTATACTTGCTTTGCAAAGTTCTGTGCTATAGAAATTTGCTCAAATGCTGAAGATTAAGCCATAAAAATGTACATTATCTGCATGTTATTGCTTGCCATAGCCCAAACAGTGCCTACATCAATATTGAATACAAGGACAAAACATTTTAAGACATATGGAAGATAAAGTTGCTAAATGCTTAATTAGCTCATTCAACAGATGTCATTATGAGTCATTATGGAAAGTGCCCTGGTTTGCTCACATTTCTTTTTTATAATATTAACAATTGTTCAGACAAGAAGACTGAGTGCCTAAAATACTACAAGTGCTTCTGAAAGTGCTTTAATGCCTAAAAACACTGTCTATCTCCATTGTGTTTTATGTTTTAAGACATGTAGAATGTCTTAAAACTTCTAAAGTAGAATCAATTCATACCCATAAATTATAAGGACCCTTTTACTATGTTTTTAATAGAATCCTAGTATCACTGCATGGTGTTTCACTAGGAAACATTAGGCAATTGATTGAATGTCTTTCAAGTCAAAATAATAACTGTCAGACTGTTACTCCTTGCTTCTTAGTCTTTAAGTTATATTGATGCCATCCCCATTGTTCCCTATTCTGAATAGTAAAAGGAAAGACAATAATTTTTGTTCAGCTCTGTTTCATTGTAGGTAAGAGAAAACATTAATTAATATCCTAAATGTGATGAAGAGCAGAAATCTTCGCTCACAGTTGTCACATACAAGAGTGAGCATTGACCCTTAAATCAGGTGACTTCAATGATTACATTTGCCACTATGGACTTTTTGCTCATTTTATCATTCATGAGCTCATTGTTTCTTTCTTTCAGCACATCTCTAGCATATTAATATTGAATACCTAGTTCTGTGCCAGTTACAAGGAACCAAGTGGCTGAACAAAGCAGACTCCAAATTCCTACTTTTGGGGGTTTAAAAAACAGTAAGATAAGCATTTTAAGTCTATAGACAGTTATGAATCTGAAGCTGTGGTTAGACCAAGGCTGAGGTGAATCTCCAACAGTGGATGCCACATGTTTGAAGACCTCAACTATGGATGGAGCTGAGTAACTAGCAATGCCAAGAGCAGTGGGGGGCTGGAGAAGAGGCTCAGTGGTTAAGAACACTGGAAGCTCTTCAAGAGAATCCTAACTTCTAGTCCACATACCTGCATGAGGGCCCACAACAAACTGTAACTCTAGTTTCAGAGGATCCATTACCCATTTTTGGCCTCCATAGGCATTGAATGCATGTAGTGCATAGATTTACAGGCAGGCAAAACATCTATAGATATAAAATAATAAGAAAGAAAATTGAGTGAGGTAGCTAAGGGCATTACAGGGAGAAGACAAAGAGCATCTGTGAGAACTGTGGGTATGTTAGTGCTTGGTGCACAGCAGCAAGATAGGTGTGGGCAGAACAAGGACACAGAGAAGTCAGTAACAATGGGGATCTTAGGATCAGAGGTACAAACAGATCTCAGATTTAATAGGCCGCGGTGGCCATATTTTATGCATTTAAAAACATTTTTGCATATAATATGGGTTGATCATAATTTTCGCTCCTCCAATTTCTCTCAGATTCTCCTCACCCCTCCAACTTTGATCTTTATTTCTCTATTAAAAAAAGAAAGAAAAAAATCAAGAAACACAATACTGTTTAATATAGTATTATAGAACAGGATATTTATCGATCACAAACCTCATGGTAGTTTCTGTACAACTATTCAAACAATAGGAATTCTTTACCTACACACACCCCATCTCAAAGGAAGAAATGGCTGGCATGCAGACGTTTTGTATTTCTTTTGGTGTTTGCTCAATTTATTACACACTTGTAACCTTGTTAGGTCAGCTGACTTATTCTCTACTATCTTCTTTCTTTTAAGGATTTATTTACTTTTAAACATTTATGTGTATGAAAGTTTGCCTGCATTTCTACATGTATATCCCATGCTCATGCCTGCAATGTCAGAAGAAAGCATCAGATACCCAGAAACTGGAGTTAGAGACTGGAGTTATAAGCTGCCATGTAGGTGTTATGAACTCAACTCTGCTCTCCTGAAAGAACAGCAAATGCTCATTGCTCCTGAGCCTTCTCTCCAGCCCTGTGCTATATTCTATATTCTATATTCTATATTCTATATTCTATATTCTATATTCTATATTCTATATTCTATATTCTATATTCTATATTCTATATTCTATATTCTATATTCTATATTCTATATTCTATATTCTATATTCTATATTCTATATTCTATATTCTATATTCTATATTCTATATTCTATATTCTATATTCTATATTCTATATTCTATATTCTATATTCTATATTCTATATTCTATATTCTATATTCTATATTCTATATTCTATATTCTATATTCTATATTCTATATTCTATATTCTATATTCTATATTCTATATTCTATATTCTATATTCTATATTCTATATTCTCTATTCTATATTCTATATTCTATATTCTATATTCTATATTCTATATTCTTGTTTACTTACTAATGTAGCCAAGGCATTGACTATTTCTTTAGTAAATATTAACAATGTTTGATAATTTCATATATAATTTCAAATTTATGTCAGATGTATAAAAGTGCGAATGGGGTCGCTCTGGAAACACAGTCTTACATAATAGGAAAGAACATGGATTCTGAGGACAAGTTGTTAGAACTTAGTGTACTGAGTCCATGAACAAGGCCCCCAAATTTGACAGTCCACACTTGTTATATGAAACAATGCCATTAACTGTATCATGCTCACAGTGTTAGAGGAAGCTAATAAGGTATGATGCTTTTATTGTAAAAATTAATTCTGCATGGCTAAGTTCAGTGCGGTTACACACACACACACACACACACACACACACACATACACACACATAAAGTCTATAAATGTGAAAAATATTTTGCATGTTTTAAATGTTACTTTCTTTCTATAGTCTTAACTAATACAAATTGTTAGTCATAAAACAATTATTCAAGTTGCTTGTTGCAAAGTGGTCTTAAAGTGAAAGGGTGAGAAATAAAGCAGGAAGAATTGATGCTGTTCTATGCCTGATTTACAACATAATTGAAAAATCAGGACTGCCTGAAAACAAATGAGATTTTGAACAATAAAATAAGACTGAGGTTTAAACTAAAATAAATTACTATAGCTCTTTGCTTCTCACATGCCAAATATTTATAAGAGCTTAGATATAGAATTCATAGGATATCTTCAATGGAGATCCTATTTCAAAGGAGCCATATAAACCACATACTCATAGTTTAGAGATGGTTCAATTGTTTGCCTGCTGGTTAGCTTCAGTGTTTTGAAACTCTCTGTGTCTATACAGGCCAGGCTAATACTGAATTTCCAGCCATCTTTCTTCAGCACCTCCTGGGAGTGTGGCTTGCAGATATAAGGCACCAAACCAGTTTAAATATTGGTGTATACCTACTTCTTGGTTCGCCATTTTATCTTATTATATTTTCTAGTGTAGGTAATGTGAATAAATATCAGTTCTCTAATGGCTCATGCAGTTTCTCAGGTTGTCATGTATAATGGCTGTCTGGAAACTATCTTGAGGAATGACCATCTTTCTGTCCATTCCTTTCCTTATCTCAATTTGATTAGTTGGCTGAGTTTTGCATATTTTAACATCTCCTGTAGCTTGCCTGGCTGGTACCCTTCACACACGTGTTTGCTCTTTCATGCATCTAGCTGGAGGTTTCTCATGCTCCTTCATGACTCTACGTTTTTTATCTTACATGGACAGGTCAATGAAAAATTCCTTGGCTCTTCCTTTGTTTGAATTTTCTTTATTCTTTCTTCCATTTTGATAATTTTGCTAGGTCAAATTTAAGTTTTAAGTCAGCAAACTGTATAATTTCAGCACTTGAAAATATAATTTCTTTATTGTCTCTCTCTCTCTCTCTCTCTCTCTTTTTTTTTTTTTTTTTTTTTTACTTAAGTTGAGAGGTCAGCCTGTAGACTTATTCAGGAGTCTTGAAAGCAGGGTGGCTTCACTCTTCTTGTTTTTAAGAACTTTTCCTAGGTTTTGAGTTCCCACTGTGTTACTTGAATAAACTTTCTTGAGATTCTCTTTTGTTGACTTTGCTTGAGATACATTCAATTCTCTGGTATGAAGCTGATATTTTATCAATTAGAAAACTGCTCCCCCATGTCTGATCACGTGGTCTTGTCATAGTCTCTTGTATCCCTTGTGAAACCCAACTCCTGGGCATTATTGTTATGAGTCCCATAAAAGGTTTAAATGCCTTTTCTCTTTGGATACTTCTGTCTGGGCATGGTATTCTGACCTATCTTTCATTCTACTAATTCATTTTTCAACTATATTTTATATACATGGGTGATTTTCTTAGTTTTATATTATGTATGAATGCTATAACTTCCACTTGGCCCATTTTATAGTTTGTTGTTGTTTGTTCATTTGTTTTGTACTTATTTACCTAGTCTCCTGACTTAAAATCTCCTCCGTTTAATGATACTATGTTCTAAAACTCCTGTGGGTCTCCTCCATCTTCTACACCTCCTTCTTATTCACCTTCTTTTCCCTATCCTGAATCCCATTTTCTTTTTTCTCTCTTGGCTCACATGGTCTTATTTACTGATATTTCTAGTAATGTTTATTTGAATAACTTGGGATTGTTAAGTTAATGTAGCTATAAAGTTGATTATAGGCTCTGGCTGATGTGATATTCCACCATAATGATTTTGTTTTTAGTTCTGTCAATCATTTTTGTGGAGGAGGACTACATTCAGACAGAGACTGCACTGACGTTATAGTATGTTTGAAGTGTTGAGGAAAGCTGTATTTGTTGTAATTCAATTCAATTACTGGAGTGCCAAAGATTCTGACAGGAAAAAAAAATCTCCTTTAGTTTTCTATCAATAAAAATAGATTTTTCTCATACAATGTAGTCTGATTATGGTTACTCATCTCTCTATTCCTCTTTCTTCCTCACTACCAACACTCTTATCTGAATCCATCACCTTCCTGTCTCATTGGAAAACAAATAGACATCTAAAGAATGGTAGTAGTAAAATAAATTTTTAAAAACCAAATTAAAAAAGAACAAATGAAACAGAAGAAAAAGTTCAAGAAAAGACACAAGAAACAGACATACACATAGAGACACACTCATTCACACATTCAGGACTCCTATAAAAACACAAAACTGGAAGCCATAATATAGGCACAAATCATATTGGGTAAGAATAAATAGATGGATAGATGATGGATGGATAGATAGATAGATAGATAGATAGATAGATAGATAGATAGATAGATAGATGTAAAGTAAAAATAAAATTTAAAGGCTCTGGCATTACGCCGTGGTGGTGTACACCTTTAATCCCAGGACTGGGGAGGCAGAGTCAGGCAGATTTCTGAGTTCAAAGCCAGCCTGGTCTACAGAGTGAGTTCCAGGACAGCCAAGGCTACACAGAGAAACCCTGTCTCAAACACACACACACACACACACACACACACACACACACACACACAGAGAGAGAGACACACACAAACTTTAATAGGCTCTGGCATTACATTATCAGACAAAGACCTCCAAAGATACCACTACTGCATTTGTTTACTCTTGGCCATCGACTTCGAGACAACGACCTTTAAGAGTAGTTTGTTTCCCCACTGAGACTCCCTTATAGAACTTTTCTATTTGTAAGTGGTTTTCAATTGGAGATTGCTTCTGATTAAGGATAGGAGTGTGTGTTCATTTCTCTGTTCAGCTCTAGGACCACCTTTGGGGTATATCAGTGCAGGTCCTGTGCATGCTGCCTCAGTCTCAATGAGTTCCTATGATCATTGGGCCATCTGTGTTTAGAAGACCTTGTTTCTCCTTGATGGCCTTCATCCCTTCTGGATCTTGCACTCTTCTGCTTTCTGTAGGGTTCTCAGAACTCAGAGGGAAACAACTTATTAGAGCTATCATATCTAAGGTTGGGTGTTTGAAGGTCTCTCACTCTCTGCATATTTTTTGGCTGTGGGTCTCTGTATTTTTTTCCTCATCTGCTTCACAAGGAAGCTTCTCTGATGATGACTGAACAATACATTGATCAATGAGTATATTAGAATATTATTAGCAGTCACTGTATGGTAACGTTTCTTTTGTAGAGCAGTAGTATTTGGTTTTCCCCTAGATTCCTACCTATGGAGTCTCAGGCTTTTGGTTATCCAAGCAGAGTCAAGTATAAGTTCTATCTTGTGGAGTAGACATTAAATCTAATCAGACATTGGTCATCACTGCCACAACCTTTCTTTTACCATTCATTGCTCTAACATGTCTTGCAGGCAGTACACCACCATAGATCAAAGGGTTCGAGTAAAAGTTGGTATTTGTTTTTCTCATTTGATGACATCCAACCACTTTCCAGTACCAAGAACACTATCCAGTATGGTTAAGGGCTCTAAGTAAGAACCATATTAACTTCTCTGTGTTCAATGAGTTGTGTAGGTATTATTTTCAGCAATAGAGACTTGCCATCAATTTGTAGAGCACAGCTTAGGGCCTTTGCAATGGCACATATTCTTTGGAGATTTCCATGGAAACCTTATTTGTCATGAATTGGTCTAAAGCTTTGTCAAAGTCTTTTATGAATCTAAGGAGACTATCACTATAATGGTGGATCGCATCTATTGATTTATGTGTGTTGAACTGCCTGCAAATATCTGGTAGATCATGGTAGATGATGTTTTTATTGTATTTTTTATTTGGTTTGAATGTATTTTATGGAGTATTTTATGCATATGTTCATAAGGAAAGGTAGTCTGTATTTTTTTTCTTTGTTGCGTCTTCATTTTGTTTAAGTATCATGGTAACTATGGCCTCATAAAGTTAATTGGACAATATTCCTTTTGTTTTGAAAGTCTGGTAGAATTCTACACTAAAGCCATCTGGCCCTAGGCTTTTGTTGTTGTTAGTTGTTGTTTTGTTTTGTTTTGTTTTTTGTAGATTTTTAACCAGTGCTTCTATTTCATGAGAAGTTATAGGTCTGTTTAAATTGCTCATATGATATTTATTTAACTGGTCAGTGGTATGTATAGAGAAAAATTATCCATTTATTTTAGATTTTCCTATTTGGTAAGATACTACTTTCTAAAGTAGTTCCTTATTATTCTTTGCATTTCCTAAATGCCTGTTGTAATGTCACCTCTCATCATCTCTAATTTTCTCAGTTTCTATCTTCTCTCTCCACTTTTTGGTTAATTTCTATCTTGACCCAGTTTTCATTTAGTAGGGAGTTGTTCAGTTTCCATGAGTTTGTAGGCTTTCTGTATTCTGTGGTTGATATCTATCTTTAATCCATGGTGGTCAGATAAGATATAGTGTGTTATTACTGTTTTCTTGTATCTGTTGAGACTTGCTTTGTGTTCATATATGCAGTCAATTTTGGAAAAAGTTTCATGAGGTACAGAGAAGATACATCCTTTTTTTTTTTTTTTTTTTTCAAGACAGGATTTCTCTGTATAGCCCTGGCTGTCCTAGAACTCACTTTGTAGACCAGGCTGGCCTCGAACTCAGAAATCCACCTGCCTCTTCCTCCCAAGTACTGGGATTAAAGGCATGCGCCACCATGCCTGGCTTAAGATACATCCTTTTGTATTTGGTAGAATGTTCTGCAAAAATCTGTTAGATCCATTTGACTTATAATATCAAGTAACTCCAGCATCTCTCTGTTCAGTTTCTGGTTGGATAACATGTCTATTTGAGTGAGTAGGGTGTTGAAGTCACCCACTATCACTGTATGACAGTCAATTGGTGATTTATGCTGTAGTGCTGTTTCTCTTAACTTTATTGCCCTTGTGTATGGGGCATAGTTGAATTGAGACATCATTTTGTTGGATTTTTCTTTTATGTGTATGTAGTGTCCTACTCTATCTCTTCTTTTTGGTTTGAAGTATTTCTACATTTATAGTGATTGAAAGTTGTTCTGGGTATAGTAATGTAGGCTGGAATTTGTGGTCTCAGAATTTGTAGGACATCTGTCCAGGCCCTTCTAGCTTTTAGAATCTTCATTGATAAATCAAGTATTATTCTAATAGATCTGCCTTTATATTTTATTTTCCCCTTTCAGCTTTTTTATATACTTTCTTTTTTTCTGTTCATTTAGTGTTTTGATTATAATGTACTGAGGGCAATTTGTTTTCTGGTTTGTTTTATTTGGTGTTCTGTAAATAGGCATCTCCTTTAGATTGGGAAAGTATCTTCTATGATATTGTTGAAAGTATTTTCTGTGCTTTTAAACTGAATTTCTTCTCCTTCCTTTATTCTTGTTATTCCTAGATTTGGTCTTTTCATAGTGACCCAAATTGGATAACTATGAATTTTTTTTGCCTGGAATTTTGTTTAGATTTAACATTTTCTTTGACTGGGTGTCCATTTCTTCTATCTTTTCTTCAATGGCCAAGATTCTCTCTTTCAGCTCTCTGATTCTATCAGAGAGGCTTACCTGTGAGGTTCGTGTTTGAGTTCCTAAATGTTCATTTCCAGATTTTTCCAGTTTTACTTTTCTTTATTGATTTTATTTCCACTTTCAGGTATTTAACTGTTTTACTCATTTCCTTCCAACTTTGTGTGTGTTTTCATAAATTTCTTTATGGGATTTATTCATTTCTTCTTCTAGGACCTCTATCACATTCAAAAAGACTTACTTAAGGTCTGTGTTCTGTGGTTTCACTATGTTGCACTTCTCATGGCCTACTATAGTGGGGTTACTGGGCTGTAGTGTGGGCATGCTGTCTTGGCTGCTAGAAATTGTGATTTTCACCATTGTCCAGACAGTGGGTTTGAGGCAATTTAAATTCTAGATGCTGATATCTGGTCTTGTCTTTGTGGGGTGTATTGTTCCTTGGTTTCTGTTGCTCTCTCTGGTTCTTAGGAGAGAATGGTAATGATAGCTGTGTGTTGCCTGGTAGGAAAGGCTTCTGGGATCCTGCTACATATGGCCCCTGGGATTTCTGGATGCAATGTGTTTCTAGGAATTGGAAACTGATGTGGAGATGCGCTAGAAGAGTTAAGAGGGCCCATTGGGAGGGAAAGGGGGTGTTCTACAATGATCTGCTTATTCTCGTGAGAATGAGGACCAAGAGTAAGGGAAGACCACATCAGGCATTCTGCTTCTGAGGTAAGAATGAGACATCAGGACTGAACTTGGAAGGAAAGAGGGGGAGTGAAGATTTGAAGTTAGCCACCTACCTGCTTCTCTGGAAATCTTGGTGGGAGGGTTCCCAGTAATTCCTGGTGGAGTTTAGGACTCAAAGAGATGAATGAGGAGGTCGTGTGGAGAAGACCTATGCAATCAGCTAGAGATCGAACAGAGAGAAAGGGAGGCCCACCAGGTGGACTGCTACAGTTTGTAACTTGGAGAAGAGCAAAAACCTGTTTCTTCTTAGGCCCCGAACTTCAATTTCAGTATGTCAAGACAATAAGAGTGTGGGATCAGTACTAAGCTTTGCCCTCTCCCTGGGCTTTGTCAGATGACCAGTTTAAAAGCTGCTGCTTATAGGATTTTTAACACCTCAAGGCCTCCTTGGCTTTTTGATGTTGGTGTTGATTTTTCATCTACAACCATTATAGCTGATCTCCATAGGAAAACTGGTCAACAGGAAGCTAAGTGTGCCTCTACTGGATATGTAAACATCCTAATTATATTTTAATGGCCACATTCTTTAATTTGAGAAAATCCTTGGGAAAATTTCTCATAATGTTTAGAGCTTTGGATGTGTTGCTTTTTACTTGTTTTTTTTTTAAAAATTTAAATTTATTTATTTTGTGTATGAGTACACTGTAGCTGTCTTCAGACACACCAGAAGAGGGCACCAGATCCCATTACAGATGGTTGTGAGCCTCCATGTGATTGCTGGGAATTGAACTCAGTACCTATGGAGGAGCATTCAGTGCTCTTAACCACTGAGCCATCCCTACAACACCTTAATTTTTTTTTTTAACTATTGCAAACCCAGTAAAATTTTTTAGCTAATTTTTAAAGGAGGCTCACATAAAAACAGCAGAAAATTGTGAATCTCAGCTTATAAACATCGACTTGTTGTTTTGTAGGTCAGCCATGCCTCTTTATTCTCAATGATCTCAATCCTACTAAAGGAATTGACTCATTCTGTTTCTATCTAGACTTGAATGATTTCCTAACTAACCTTATGGTTGTGAAAGTCATCCTTCTCCTGTCCTTTCTCTTTCCCCTCCCAGACTTAAGGCTCCAGGGAGGGGGGAGCAAGGGAGCACCCTCTCAGAGGCAAAGGGAAGGGGAAGTGGGATAGGGAACTGTGGGAGAGGGACTAGAAGGAGGGAATATAAATGAATAAAATAACTAATGAAAAAACAAGAAAGAAATGTATCCTTCTATTGGAGTAAACTCTCTAAAACACAAATCAGAACAAGCTGCCATACTTTATTGCTGTGTGTCTTAAATGATGACATTAAAATATGCAAATATCCTTCAAGGCTCTCATTTTCCATTTAAAAGTTAAATTTCTTTAATCATCTGTTTCATGTGGCTACCTCCTGTCCATCTAACAAACGTCCTCATATACACAAGTGGACATGGCAGCTATAAAGCAAGTATCCAAGTTCTCATGATAGACGTTTGTGGGAATAACCATGACAAGAATTGTGAAGGTCTCTGGCCATGAGCAATCTAGGCAGGCTGGTTGCCTCTGCCCCAGCCTGGGTAAGCTCGAAAGTACATCATTCCTGGGTCAAGTTTCTAGTAAGCTCAAGCTCATGAGGTCCTCTAAGACAGAAACCCCGAAACAGAGAATTTAGTTGAGCCACCCCAACTCCCATCTCACACAAACTGTGAGGAAGGCATGTGTAGTGTTTTATTTGAGCTAATGTGTCTGTGGGGACACTGTCACCCAGCAGCAGAGCACCTACTCATCATGTTTTCAAGCCACATGCTTTTTTTAAAAAATTGTTTATTTACTTACATTCCAAATGTTGAACCCCTCCAGATTCCTCCTCCCAGAGTTATTCACCCCACTTCCCCTTCCCTTTGCTTTTTAGAGGATACCCCCCACACCAGTATCCCCCTTCCCTAAGGCATCAAGTCTCTACAAGATTAAACACATCCTCTCCCACTGAGCCCCATCAAGGCAGTCCTCTGCTATATGTGCCAAGGGCCTCTGACAAGCCCTTGTATCTCTTAGGTTGGTGACTTGATCTGTGAGAACTCCCAGGGATCAAGGTTAGTTGATACCGTTGTTCTTTCTATGGGGTAACCATCCCCTTCAGTTCCTTCAGTCCTTACCCTAACTATTCCATAGCGGTCCCCAACCTCAGAACAATGATTGGCTATAAGTGTCTGCATCTGTCTCAGTCAGCTGATGGTAGAGCCTCTCAGAGGACAGCCATGCTAGGCTCCTGGCTGCAAGCACATCAGTACTTGGGATGGATCCCAAGTTGGGCAGATCACTGATTAGCCATTCCTTTAGTCTCTGCTCTATTTTTGTCCCCCAGGGATAAAAGCCTGTTGTGGATAACCCTGGGGTTAATTATAGTTGATATTATTTCTGTTCTCCCGTGAGTGAGTGGTCATGAACAAGGAATCAGCACTCAGGTGATTTCCTGTAAACCTGCTTCCCACCTTGATTTGTAAAACAAAGGAGAGCTGATGATTGGGCAGATAAAAGGGAAGGTAGAGCAGAAGGTGAGAGGGAGAGAGGAAGGAGGAAAATGGAAGAGGGAGAAGATGCAGAGGAGGAGGAGGAAGAAGAAAAGCAGAGTAGAAGCAAATGGCCTGGAGAAACCACAAATTCTAAGGGGTCTTATAAGCTGTAGAAGATGGTAGTGTAGTAGTAGATCTGCCCAATCTAGGCTCACAGCATGTAATCATATTAACTGTGTTGTGTTTTCATTTCCGGGGCATATTTGGTGGAGATTAACTGCAACAAAATGGTGCCCAACTTATTTATTTGAATTCAACTAACCTGAGATAAAAATTCACTATCCCCATCCCCAGCCCCTGAATGGGGCTTGAGCAGTGACCTAGACTATAGCAGTATGGATTTGAAGTTGACTAGATTTTGTCCCCCAGGGAGAAAAGCCACATGCTTTTTAGCTTTATGTGGTCCTCATTTTCAATGATGCCACCAACCTACTTCTGTTCCACTAGTAGTTAACTTTCTGATGAAAAAATTATTCATTCCCACAAAGTCTGTGAATTCTTTTCTGAGTCTGACAAAATACAAATAATTATTCACATTGTCACACAGCCTAATTAGTGAAAGTGTTGGCTTTTACATGGGTCACAGCAGATTCATGCTAGTGTTTAGGGATGTGTGATTTGGCCCACACAGAATTATCTTCTGGAAAATTCTCCTTAGTGTGGCAGTACTGAAGTGGCAGAAATTTCCACGGTGAGTGCCTGAAAAGCTGCTAGACACAAGAGTGACAGAACACACTAAATTAATCCTGCTAAAGGGCTGGTATAGAAAGAACAGATCTAACCCATTCCTACTCGTCCTGTTTGACCATGAAATCTCTTTTGCTAGGATGTACTCCTACCATGACACCAGTGGTCATGTAACCTGACTAAAGAAGTCTTAACGGAAACCATATTAGTAAGGCTGCTCTAAACTTTTAGTCTCCAATACTATGAGCTAAATAAACTCCTTTAATTAAAAAATACTTAACTTCAAGTATGTTTTTTTTCTTTTTTTTTCTTTATTTTTTTAATTAGGTAATTTCCTCAATTACATTTCCAATGCTATCCAAAAAGTCCCCAATACACTCCCCCCCAGTCCCCCACCCACCCACCCCCACCCCTTGGCCCTGGCATTCCCCTGTACTGGGGCATGTAAAGTTGGCAAGTCCAATGGGCCTCTCTTTCCAGTGATGGCCTACTAGGCCATCTTTTGATAGAAATGCAGCTAGAGACAAGAGCTCTGCGTTACTGGTTAGTTCATAATAATGATCCACCTATGGGGTTGCAGTTCCCTTTAGCTCCTTGGGTACTTTCTCTAGCTCCTCCATTGGGGGCCCTGTGATCCATCCAATAGCTGAATGTGAGCATCCACTTCTGTGTTTGCTAGGCCCCGGCATTGTCTCACAAGAGACAGCTATATCTGGGTACTTTCAGCAAAATTTTGCTACTGTATGCAATGGTGTCAGCGTTGGTAAGCTGATTATGGGATGGATCCCTGGATATGGCAGTCTCTAGATGGTCCATCCTTTCTTCACAGCTCCAAACTTTATCTCTGTAACTCTTTACATGGGTGTTTTGTTCCCAATTCCAAGAAGGGGCACAGTGTCCACACTTTGGTCTTCGTTCTTCTTGAGTTTCATGCATTTAACAAATTGTATCTTATATCTTGGGTATCCTAAGTTTTGGGCTAATATCCACTTATCAGTGAGTACATATTGTGTGAGTTCCTTTGTGATTGTGTTACCTCACTCAGAATGATGCCCTCCAGGTCCATCCATTTGGCTAGGAATTTCATAAATTCATTCTTTTTAATAGCTGAGTAGTACTCCATTGTGTAAATGTACCACATTTTCTGTATCCATTCCTCTGTTGAGGGGCATCTGGGTTCTTTCCAGGTTCTGGCTATTATAAATAAGGCTGCTATGAACATAGTGGAGCATGTGTCCTTCTTACGGGTTGGAACATCTTCTGGATATATGCCCAGGAGAGGTATTGCTGGATCCTCTGGTAGTATTATGTCCAATTTTCTGAGGAACTGCCAAACTGATTTCCAGAGTGGTTGTACCAGCTTGCAATCCCACCAACAATGAAGGAGTGTTCCTCTTTCTCCACATCCTCGCCAGCATCTGCTATCACCTGAATTTTTGATCTTAGCCATTCTGACTGGTGTGAGGTGGAATCTCAGGGTTGTTTTGATTTGCATTTCCCTGATGATTAAGGATGTTGAACATTTTTTCAGGTGCTTCTCTGCATTTGGTATTCCTCAGGTGAGAATTCTTTGTTCAGTTCTGAGCCCCATTTTTTAACGGGGTTATTTGATTTTCTGGAGTCCACCTTCTTGAGTTCCTTATATATATTGGATATTAGTCCCCTATCTGATTTAGGATATGTAAAGATCCTTTCCCAATCTGTTGGTGGTCTTTTTGTCTTATTGACGGTGTCTTTTGCCTTGCAGAAGCTTTGCAACTTTATGAGGTCCCATTTATCCATTCTCGATCTTACAGCGCAAGCCTTTGCTGTTCTATTCAGGAATTTTCCCCCTGTACCCATATCTTCGAGGCTTTTCCCTACTTTCTCCTCTATAAGTTTCAGTGTCTCTGGTTTTATGTGGAGTTCCTTAATCCACTTAGATTTTACCTTGGTACAAGGAGATAGTAATGGATCAATTCCCATTCTTCCAAATGATAACCTCCAGTTGTGTCAGCACCATTTGTTGAAAATGCTGTCTTTTTTCCACTGGATGGTTTTTGCTCCCTTGTCAAAGATCAAGTGACCATAGGTATGTGGGTTGATCTCAGGGTCTTCAATTCTGTTCCATTGGTCTACTTGTCTGTCGTTATACCAGTACCATGCAGTTTTTATCACAATTGCTCTGTAGTACAGCTTTAGGTCAGGCATGGTGATTCCTCCAGAGGTTCTTTTATCCTTGAGAAGAGTTTTTGCTATCCTAGGTTTTTTGTTGTTCCAGATGAATTTGCAGATTGCCCTTTCCAATTCGTTGAAGAATTGAGTTGGAATTTTGATGGGGATTGCAATGAATCTGTAGATTGCTTTTGGCAAGATAGCCATTTTTACAATGTTGATCCTGCCAATCCATGAGCATGGGAGGTTTTTCCATCTTCTGAGATCTTCTTTAATTTCTTTCTTCAGGGACTTGAAGTTCTTGTCATACAGATCTTTCACTTCCTTAGTTAGAGTCACGCCAAGGTATTTTATATTATTTGTGACTATTGAGAAGGGTGTTGTTTCCCTAATTTCCTTTGCTTGTTTATCCTTTGTGTACAGAAAGGCCATTGACTTGCTTGAGTTAATTTTATATCCAGCTACTTCACCGAAGCTATTTATCAGGCTTAGGAGTTCTCTGGTGGAATTTTTAGGGTCACTTATGTATACTATCATATCATCTGCAATAAGCGATATTTTGACTTCTTCTTTTCTGATTTGTATCCCCTTGATCTCCTTTTGTTGTCTAATTGCTCTGGCTAGGACTTCAAGTACAATGTTGAATAGGTAGGGAGAGAGTGGGCAGCCTTGTCTAGTCCCTGATTTTAGTGGGATTGCTTCCAGCTTCTCACCATTTACTTTGATGTTGGCTACTGGTTTGCTGTATATTGCTTTTATCATGGTTAGGTATGGGCCTTGAATTCCTGATCTTTCCAAGACTTTTATCATGAATGGGTGTTGGATTTTGTCAAATGCTTTTTCAGCATCTAACGAGATGATCATGTGGTTTTTGTCTTTGAGTTTGTTTATATAATGGATTACATTGATGGATTTTCGTATATTGAACCATCCTTGCATCCCTGGGATGAATCCTACTTGGTCAGGATGGATGATTGTTTTGATGTGTTCTTGAATTCAGTTAGCGAGAACTTTTTTTTTCCTTTTTTTTTTTTTTTTGTTTTTTGTTTTTTGTTTTTTGTTTTTTCGAGACAGGGTTTCTCTGTGTAGTCCTGGCTGTCCTGGAACTAACTTTGTAGACCAGGCTGGCCTCAAACTCAGAAATCCGCCTGCCTCTGCCTCCCAAGTGCTGGGATTAAAGGCATGCACCACCACGCCCGGCTAGCGAGAACTTTATTGAGGATTTTTGCATCAATATTCATAAGGGAAATTGGTCTGAAGTTCTCTATTTTTGGTGGGTCTTTATGTGGTTTAGGTATCAGAGTAATTGTGGCTTCATAGAATGAGTTGGGTAGAGTACCTTCTGATTCTATTTTGTGGAATAGTTTGTGAAGAACTGGGATTAGTTCTTCTTTGAAGGTTTGAAGAACTCTGCACTAAACCCATCTGGTCCTGGGCTTTTCTTGGTTGGGAGACTATTAATGACTGCTTCTATTTCTTTAGGGGATATGGGACTGTTTAGATCATTAACCTGATCTTGATATAACTTTGGTACCTGGTATCTGTCTAGAAACTTGTCCATTTCATCCAGGATCTCCAGTTTTGTTGAGTATAGCTTTTTGTAGAATGATCTGATGGTGTTTTGGATTTCTTCAGGGTCTGTTGTTATGTCTCCCTTTTCATTTCTGATTTTGTTAATTAGAGTACTTTCCCTATGCCCTCTAGTGAGTCTGGTTAAGGGTTTATCTATCTTGTTGATTTTCTCAAAGAACCAGCTCCTTGATTGGTTGATTCTTTGAATAGTTCTTCTTGTTTCCACTTGGTTGATTTCACCCCTGAGTTTGATTATTTCTTGCCGTCTACTCCTCTTGGGTGAATTTGCTTCCTTTCGTTCTACAGCTTTTAGGTGTGTTGTCAGGCTGCTAATGTGTGCTCTCTCTAGTTTCTTTTTGGAGGCACTCAGAGCTATGAGTTTTCCTCTTAGAAATGCTTTCAATGTGTCCCATAAGTTTGGGTATGTTGTGGCTTCGTTTTCATTAAACTCCAGAAAGTCCTTAATTTCTTTCTTTATTCCTTCCTTGACCAAGGTATCATTGAGAAGAGTGTTGTTTAGTTTCCACGTGTGTGTTGGCTTTCTATTATTTATTTTGTTATTGAAGATCAGTCTTAGTCCATGGTGATCTGATAGGGTGCATGGGACAATTTCAATATTTTTGTATATATTGAGGCTTGTTTTGTGACCAATTATGTGGTCAATTTTGGAGAAGGTACCGTGAGGTGCTGAGAAGAAGGTATATCCTTTTGTTTTAGGATAAAATGTTCTGTAGATATCTGTCAGATCCATTTGTTTCATAACCTCTGTTAGTTTCACTGTGTCCCTGTTTAGTTTCTGTTTCCGTGATCTGTCCATTGGTGAAAGTGGTGTGTTGAAGTCTCCCACTGTTATTGTGTGAGGTGCAATGTGTGCTTTGAGCTTTACTAAAGTATCTTTAATGAATGAGGCTGCCCTTGTATTTGGCGCATAGATATTCAGAATTGATAGTTCCTCTTGGAGAATTTTACCTTTGATGAGAATGAAGTGCCCTTCCTTGTCTTTTTGGATGACTTTGCGTTGGAAGTCAGTCTTATCAGATATTATAATGGCTAATCCAGCTTGTTTCTTCCTACCATTTGCTTGGAAAATTGTTTTCCAGCCTTTCATTCTGAGGTAGTGTCTATCTTTTTCTCTGAGATGAGTTTCCTGTAAGCAGCAAAATGTTGGGTCCTGTTTCTGTAGCCAGCCTGTTAGTCTATGTCTTTTTATTGGGGAGTTGAGTCCATTGATATTAAGAGATATTAGGGAGAAGTAATTGTTGCTTCCTTTTATTTTTGTTGTTAGAGTTGGTGTTCTGTTTTTGTGGCTGTCTTCTTTTAGGTTTGTTGAGGGATTAACTTCTTGCTTTTTCTATGACGTGGTTTCCGTCCCTGTATTGTTTTTTTTCTGTTATTATCCTTTGAAGTGCTGGATTCGTGGAAAGATAATGTGTGAATTTGGTTTTATCATAGAATAATTTGGTTTCTCCATCTATGGTAATTGAGAGTTTGGCTGGGTATAGTAGGCTGGGCTGGAAATTGTGTTCTCTTAGTTTCTGTATAACATCTCTCCAGGTCCTTCTGGCTTTCATAGTCTCTGGTGAAAAATCTGGTGTAATTCTGATAGGCTTGCCTTTATATGTTACTTGACCTTTTTCCCTTACTGCTTTTAGTATTCTATCTTTATTTAGTGCATTTGTTGTTCTGATTATTATGTGTCGGAAGGAATTTCTTTTCTGGTCCAGTCTATTTGGAGTTCTGTAAGCTTCTTGTATGTTCATGGGCATCTCTTTCTTTAGGATTGGGAAGTTTTCTTCTATCATTTTGTTGAAGATATTTGCTGGTCCTTTGAGTTGAAAATCTTCATTCTCATCTACTCTTATTATCCGTAGGTTTGGTCTTCTCATTTTGTCCTGGATTTCCTGGATATTTTGAGTTAGGATCTTTTTGGATTTTGTATTTTCTTTGATTGTCATGCCGATGTTCTCTATGGAGTCTTCTGCACCTGAGATTCTCTCTTTCATCTCTTGTATTCTGTTGCTGATGCTTGTATCTATGGTTCCAGATTTTTTTTCCTAGTGTTTCTATCTCCAGTGTTGCCTCAACTTGGGTTTTCTTCATTGTTTCTACTTCCCTTTTTAGGTCTTGGATGGTTTTATTCAATTCCATCACCTGTTTGGTCTGGTTTTCCTGCAATCTTTAATGGATTTTTGTGCTTCCTCTTTAATGTCTTCTACCTGTTTAGCAGTGTTCTCCTGCAATTCTTTAAGGGATTTTTGTGCTTCCTCTTTAATGTCTTCTACCTGTTCACCAGTGTTCTTTTGTATTTCTTTAAGTGTGTTATTAAAGTCCTTCTTGATGTCCTCTACCATCATCGTGAGATATGCTTTTAGAACCGGGCCTAGCTTTTCCGGTGTGTTGGGTTGCCCTGGACTGGGCGAAGTTGGAGTGCTGGAATCTGATGATGGTGAGTGGTCTTGGTTTCTGCTAGTAAGATTCTTACGTTTACCTTTCGCCATCTGGTAATCTCTGGGATTAGTTGTTATCGTTGTCACTGTTTAAAGATTGGAGCAGACTCTGTGTTCCACTCACCAGAAGTCTCAAAATCCTGTGGCGGTTGTCGTGGGTAGCTGGCAGGTGTCAGCAGACCCTGCGCTCTAGCTACCCAGGTGCTGTTCAGACCGGAAGAGGCTTGTGGACCTACTCAGGCCGGATTTCTGCCTCTCCAACCAAAGCAGTCTCAGGTCCCGCGCGATTGGACTGGAGCAGAAGCTGTGTACCACTCACCAGAAGTCTTAAGATCTTGTGGCGGGTGTTGTGGGTAGCTGGCGAATGTCAACAGACCCTGCGCCCTAGCTACCCAGGTGCTGGTCTGACCGGAAGAGCTTCAGGTATGTTAAGGGTTGGTCTTTTGTTATTTATTGTAATGCTATATATTGGCTCCCTAAGGCCTGGTTGCCCCCAAGGATAAGAGAATCTGCATGGACACAATTGACACTATGTGACTTTGCCCTGAATGTTATCTCTGATTTGTGAATGAAGTGCCTATAGCCTATAGCTGGGCAGACTTGAGATAGGCTGGGCTTGAGGTTCCCAGGTTTGGATTCTGAGGAAAAGCATGAGGCAGAGAGAGAGAAGGTAAAGGGAAGGAAGCTGCCATCCATGGGTTAGGTGAGTCATGAAAGCATGATCATGGGTGCTAGCCAATTGAAATGAAGAGCAGCTCCAATGGAACTTGGCGAATTATAATTTGGGGTTATTGATGGGAAAATAGAGTCTAGAAGCTTAGAGGGTAGATACATGCTCAGCTCTAGTGTTGATTGAGGCTTATTATAATTATAAAATTTGTGTGTCTTCTTTGTAGGAACTCAATGGTCAAAGGCGGGGTAGAAACAAACCCTGATTAAGATCAACTATTTTCTACAACACAGGTATTTTGTTACAATAGCAGACAACAGACTAACGTAGCTGCATATGATTATTTTCCACTGATTTAGCCTAGAGACAAAAGCTGCCTCACATTTCAATTTATTTCCATGGTACCTGCCACTATGTATAGAACTATATGTATCCAAACACCCCTCACAAAAAGTGTTCTATGTATTATAAGCTCCCTGGCTTTACTCTTCATATATCTTCTCTTGGATTTTCCTTTCCATCCTCTTTCCCTTCATGTTAAGCTAATGTCTCATGTGAGGTGAGCTAAAAATCTAAGTAGCACTTACCAGCTTTGAATATGTATGCTTTATGCTTGGCAGAACCAATTTTCCTAACGAAGACAAACTGTAGCTTGTCTACAGAGAGTCGAATAGTTGCCTGTTGTTCTCCTTGTCCTCCGCTGCTCAGACCTGCTTCTCGCTCCCCATCCCATGCTGGGTATAAATCTTACTTGTTATAATGAAGCAAGGTACCAAGTGAAATTCACTCTCCCCTCCCTCACTACTCTCACTTCCCTTTGTTTAATCACCCATGCTTCTGTGAGCAACCAATGACATCATTGCTTCAGCTTCAGCTTCAGCTCCCAGGGAGTGGAAGCTACACATAGGAGATACAAATAATTTTGTGATATTATTAGAAAAAAAAACATGTTGGGTATTGTAGTATGAAATTTTTTTAAATTAATAAATGATTGGACAATGAACAAAACCCATGGTCAATTCACAGGGAAGAGAAAATATTTGTAGAATTATTTTGGGAACAGGAGAGACACCATGACTGCCCAGGAGACATGTAGGACAGCATGGTGCAGAAGCTACCAGCACAGATCCATGGCTATTAAGAATGCCTTTCCTAGAGATGCAGGGGGATTGGTAAATTAACATTTCACGTGCTCCTAGAGGAAGGCAGGCTGCTTAGTGAGTGCATGTGTTGAGCTTGCACTTCTATTATAGAAGAGACTGAGGTGAGGTTTCTGGCTTAAAATAAACTACTATGTTGGGGTATAGCCAACTCATCAGAGCCCAGATCTCAAGAGAGTAACCTTAAACTGTAGTGTATTGTGATCATTTAAAGGAGATTGTTCTAAAGAAAGATGTGTACATTAAAACAATGACAGTTCTTATTCCAATTAGCACAGATTTTGAAAATACAGAGATGTAAAAGTGAGCCTCTGAGATTCTGGCTTCTTGGGTTACTGGTAGGAATTTAAATGGTGTGGCTCTGATGTCTTAATTCTGTAATGACACCTAGTATTTAATGTTGCCTTAGTATAGATGTATCTATCCTATCTAGGGAAAACAAAACACCACAGATATGAAGATTTTGGTCAATATTTTGTGTATAATATTCTCAAGTCTCTAAGAAAACAATATTTAAACTATAATACTTCTATTACTAAATATTTTATTTGTAAATACTTGATACTGAATGCAATAGTCAATATATATGCTATTACATACTTGTTACTGTATATTGTTTTTTTTAATTTTTAATATTTTTTATTAAGTATTTTCCTCAATTACATTTCCAATGCTATCCCAAAAGTCCCCCCATACCCTCCCCTCCACTTCCCTACCCACCCATTCCCATTTTTTTTGGCCCTGGCTTTCCCCTGTACTGGGGCATATAAAGTTTGGGTGTCCAATAGGCCTCTCTTTCCAGTGATGGCCAACCAGGCCATCCTTTGATACATATGCAGCTAGAGTCAAGAGCTCCGGGGTACTGGTTAGTTCATAATGTTGTTCCACCTATAGGGCTGCAGATCCCTTTAGCTCCTTGGATACTTTCTCTAGCTCCTCCATTGGGAGCCCTGTGGTCCATCCAATAGCTGACTGTGAGCATCCACTTCTGTGTTTGCTAGGCCCCGGCATAGTCTCACAAGAGACAGCTATATCTGGGTCCTTTCAGCAAAATCTTGCTAGTGTATGCAATGGTATCAGCGTTTGGAAGCTGATTATGGGGCGGATCCCTGGATATGGCAGTCTCTAGATGGTCCATCCTTTTGTCACAGCTCCAAACTTTGTCTCTGTAACTCCTTCCATGGGTGTTTTGTTCCCAATTCTAAGAAGGGGCACAGTGTCCACACTTCGGTCTTCGTTCTTCTTGAGTTTCATGCATTTAACAAATTGTATCTTATATCTTGGGTATCCTAAGTTTTGGGCTAATATCCACTTATCAGTGAGTACATATTGTGTGAGTTCCTTTGTGATTGTGTTACCTCACTCAGAATGATGTCCTCCAGGTCCATCCATTTGCCTAGGAATTTCATAAATTCATTCTTTTTAATAGCTGAGTAGTACTCCATTGTGTAAATGTACCACATTTTCTGTATCCATTCCTCTGTTGAGGGGCATCTGGGTTCTTTCCATCTTCTGGCTATTATAAATAAGGCTGCTATGAACATAGTGGAGCATGTGTCCTTCTTACCGGTTGGGACATCTTCTGGATATATGCCCAGGAGAGGTATTGCTGGATCCTCAGGTAGTACTATGTCTAATTTTCTGAGGAACTGCCAGACTGATTTCCAGAGTGGTTGTATAAGCTTGCAATCCCACCAACAATGGAAGAGTGTTCCTCTTTCTCCATATCCTAGCCAGCATCTGCTGTCACCTGAATTTTTGATCTTAGCCATTCTGACTGGTGTGAGGTGGAATCTCAGGGTTGTTTTGATTTGCATTTCCCTGATGATTAAGGATGTTGAACATTTTTTCATGTGCTTCTCTGCCATTCGGTATTCCTCAGGTGAGAATTCTTTGTTCAGTTCTGAGCAAAAACTCTTCTCAAGGATAAAAGAACCTCTGGTGGAATCACCATGCCTGACCTAAAGCTTTACTAGAGAGCAATTGTGATAAAAACTGCATGGTACTGGTATAGTGACAGACAATTAGACCAATGGAATAGAATTGAAGACCCAGAAATGAACCCACACACCTATTGTCACTTGATCTTCGACAAGGGAGCTAAAACCATCCAGTGGAAGAAAGACAGCATTTTCAACAAATGGTGCTGGCACAACTGGTTGTTATCATGTAGAAGAATTCGAATCGATCCATTCCTATCTCCTTGTACTAAGGTCAAATCTAAGTGGATCAAGGAACTTCACATAAAACCAGAGACACTGAAACTTATGGAGGAGAAAGTGGGGAAAAGCCTTGAAGATATGGGCACAGGGGAAAAATTTCTGAATAGAACAGCAATGGCTTGCGCTGTAAGATCGAGAATTGACAAATGGAACCTCATGAAACTGCAAAGCTTCTGCAAGGCAAAAGACACCGTCAATAAGACAAAAAGACCACCAACAGATCTTTACCTATCCTAAATCAGATAGGGGACTAATATCCAATATATATAAAGAACTCAAGAAGGTGGACTCCAGAAAATCAAATAACCCCATTAAAAATGGGGTTACTGTATATTGTAATTACAGTGAAAATAGGCAAAATAATATTATTTTAAAGGTAGAGTAATGTATTTGCATCAATTGTTTATGAGGGTCAGTTGAGAAATATTTTTAACATGAAAAGTTAAGCCTAGAGTATACTTGCATTATAATAAAATTAACATTTGTCTATAAGTATTTAAAATGAGTGACATTTTATTTTTTGTTTCAATATTTAGTTACCATAAAATTGCTGTAATCACAAGTTGCATTTAAAACTTAAAAAAGATCATTACTCTTTTTTTGATGCATAAGGAACATTTCTTTTTAAGAATTTAACCCCTTTAAGATGTATCTATCATATCCTGCTGCTATACAAATTCTTCTGTGTAGCTGATAGCCAGGCTACAGCTCTCTGCACAGGTGAAGACAGCCAAGATTCCCCAGTCCATTCTTTTCCCCAATCTGTCTTCCTTTAGGTGGTTCAATAGCTGAGGTATGACCTGAAATTGAAATAGTCTCTTGGCACCACATGAGCAATCTAGAATGTCTTTTTCTTGAGGAATATTTTCACCAGAAATCCAGATGGGTTCAATACCTCTTCCATACCTGAGAATCTGCTCTGGTTCAAGGCCTATTTTGGATTTAAACATTTGGAGTATGAAATATTGCTTGGAGTCATGCTTTGTCATGGAATCTAGTTCTTCCTCGGGTGTTCTCCCCCTGCCCCATGCTTCCTATAACTTCAGAATAACCCTCCATTTCCACAAACTGAGGCAAAATCTCATCTTCTGTTTCTGTTACAATTTCATATTCTGGAAAAAGAAAGCTGTGGTCTGGAACCAGATGGTCTAAATGGGGAACCCCCCAGAATGTACCAGAGACCTGGGAGGTGAGATACTCTCAGGACTCAAAGAGAGAGACCTTAGATGAAATGCCCTACAGTGGTGAGAGGGAATGTGTAGAGCCCACCTCCAGCAGAAAGACACGGCATCAAGTGAGGGATGGGGTTTGCCATTCCATAGTCAAAACTCTGACCCATACTTGTTCCTGTCTGAAAAAAAACTGCAGGGATGGAAATGGAGAGGAGCCTGAGGAAAAGAAGGTCCAGCAACAGGCACAAAGTAGAATCCAGTTCAAGGGGAGATCCTGCGATCTGACACTGTTACTGAGGCTATGGAGAGCTCACAAAAAGGGACCTATCATGTCCACACTCCAGAAGACCCAACAAGTAGCTGAAAGAGTCAGATGCAGATATTTGCACCCAAACAATGGACAGAAACTGCTGACCACTGTTGTTGAACTAGGGAAAACTGGAAGAAGCTGAGGAGGAGGGAGGCCCTGCAGGAAGACCAGCAGTTTCAATTAACCTGGTCCCCTCCAAGATCTCTCAAACATTGGACCACCAACCAGGCAGCATACACCAGCTGATATGAGGCCCCCAACACATATACAGCAGAGGACTTCCAGGTCTGAGTTTAGTCAAAGATGATGCACCTAAGACTCAAGAGACTGGAGGCCTCAGGGAATTTAGAGGTCAGGTGGGGTGGGTGTGTGTGTGGGGGTGCAACATCCTCATGGAGAGAGGGAGCAGGGAGGAAATATGGGATGTGGAACAGTCAAAGGGTGGACCAAGAGGTGAATAAAATCTGGAGTTTAGAATCAATAAATAAATGTTTTATTTTAAAAAAGAACATTATTATCTAAAAGTAATTTCAAAGCCTACATCTAGTTTATGAGTTATTACAGAAATGAAAATGAAGGATTATGAATAGGCTCAAAGCACTGTGTGAAGGATTATGGGTAGGCTTGAAGCACTGGATTTAAGATATAGAAAGTAGAAGCTGTGATGATCCATCTCTAGAGACAATAGTGTCATCATTGCTGCCTTGAGATAACCACTTTAGAGATGAGCCTGGATGTGTGTCTCACTTCATGATTTTATGAATCACACATGGATACCAACAGAGAAAGGGATAATAGCATCCAGCCCAGGCCACACTGAGGAGTCCTGTCCATCCTTTCCATTTTCTTGTACTAAAGGTGATGGCCAGCCGTAGCCAAACATTTGTTTTATATTCATGGAAAAGCCTCATAGCAAATGAGCAGAAATCAACAGGGATCCTCATCTATATTCTCTGTGTTTAGCATAGATCATAACTGGGTCTTTCCCCTCACCACATTTTTTATTAGATATTTTCTTCATTTACACTTCAGATACTATCCCAAAAGTCCCCTATACCCTCCCCCTGCCCTGCTCCCCTACCCACTCACTCCCACTTCTTGGCCCTGGCATTCCCCTGTACTGGGGCATATAAAGTTTGCTAGACCAAGGGTCCTCTCTTCCCAATGATGACCAACTAGGCCATCTTCTGCTACATATGCAGCTAGAGATATGATCTATGGGGGTACTGGTTAGTTCATATTGTTGTTCCACCTATAGGGATGCAGACCTCTTCAGATCTTGGGTACTTTCTCTAGCTCCTATATTGAGGGTCCTGTGTCTTCTAATTTGGGCAATAAAATGACCCAGGAGAAAATGAGATGAAAAAGAATCCTGTTTTCTCAGAATGTCAGTTTTCAGCATGTATGGAAGCTCCCAGGTGACTTGGCTTGGTAAAGGTGCAGAAAGCATCGCTTTGTGACTGTGGCAGAGCAAATGCCGGTAGTGAAAGCCTAACCTTCAGAGTGCAGCTGTAAGAATCCCAGGCTGTGGCTTCTTTGTAACAACCTCTAAACACATCCCAGTATCTCTAACTATAACAAACACCTTCCTGGACACGCCCCTCTGTGCCCTTCGTTCCTTATTTACTATCAAACTTCTTGAACAGTTACTAATTTCACTTTTTTATGTCTATTTCTGTCAGTAAAGAGAAGCAATTTAAGCTTATTTCTATCTTCTGGGATCTCTCGTGGCACACTTCAATATTAGAAACAATTTTTATATTGTTTTTTCCCCCTATAGACACCATTGGGTCATTATCCCACTTGATTTGAATGCAGCATTTGGCACTGATAATCACTTCCTTGAAAAGAAATCCCATTCGGTTGACTCCTTAGGAACGAGGGGGAACAGGTCTGTGTCTTTTATGATTGCTTTGACTCCTTAGGAATGAGGGGGAACAGGTCTGTATCTTTTATGATTGTTTTTTCTTTCTCTGCAAGTGCTCCTTCCTGTAATATGTATGAGGCCACCGCACTGTCATCTCATTCCCCATGAACAACGGCATGCATTTATTTGGATTCACATTTTAAAATGACTTAACTTTCCTCCTAGGCTCAATATTTGAAATAGCTCATTTCCCACCTTGACATCTCCGTTTTGAATTCGTACAGGGACCAAATCATAGTCATTTTCTGTTCTTATAATGAAGTATTGGAGGCTAGATAATTTCTGAAGAAGGAAGTTGTCTATAAGTCACGTTTTAGAGTCCAGGAGCGTACTGTTTGCATCTCCTCAGATGGTGATACAGGGCTCACGGATGCTGCTCAGTCACGGGAGAGAAGCAAATAGAGCATTGGCAACTTGGCAGCTTGAAGAAAGAGGTTGTGTGCTAATGGGCTTTACACCTGTCCATGACTGTGGCAAACAGAAAGCTAGTCATCTCAAAGGGGCTTAACCCTGAAGACAGCAAACATTTGGATTTTGCTTTATAAGCGGGCTTGACAGGACTTGGCCTCACCAACTTTGATGAATACATTACCTCTTTTTGTCTTTCCCATAACAGACTGAAATGAAATGACCTTATCCTCTATGATAATCTTCAAAAAATACCAACAAGGATCTACAAATAACAGCAGAAATGAAACAAAGGATTTGGCACAGAAAGCAGGATTAGCTACAGAAAACAAGAGTCAACTACACAATTTAAGCAGGTAGGAAAAGAGGATTTTGATAACATCACAACTGAAATACTTTTAGGTGGCTAGGGAAATAAAGTGTTTGTCACACAAACATGAAGATCTAAGTTTAACCTTAATACATACACACACACACACACACACACACACACACACACACATCATACACATACACACACCACACCAAACCACAAACACGTATACACTACATGCACACAGCAAACATATACACATATATACCACACACACATACACACTATATATACCACACATACACACATCACACCAAAACACACACACACCATACACATAATCACATTATACATACCAAACACACATACATTCAACAATACAAACCATACACACACACACAACATATAGCACCTCCCACATACCATATCACACAACACACCATACACACACACACACACACACACACGGAGGTACATACTTGTAAAGACACCCCTGGGAGGGATGCAAGGTTGGTTCAATATATGAAAATCCATTAACGTAATCCACTATATAAACAAACTCAAAGAAAAAAATTACATGATCATCTCCTTATATGCTTAAAAATCATTTGACAAAATACAACACCTCTTCATGTTAAAAGTATTAGAGAAATCAGGAATTCAAGGCCCATACCTAAACATAATAATAGCAATTGACTGCAAACAAACAGCCAATATCAAATTAGATGAAGACATACTTGAAGCAATCCCACTGAAATCAGGGACAAGGATGCCCACTATCTCCAATCTATTCGATATAGTACTCAAAGTGTTAGAACAGTAAGACAACAAGATGAGATCAAGGGGATACATATTGGTAAAGAAGAAATAAAGGTATCACTATTGGCAGATGGTATGATAGTGTACATAAACAACCTTAAGAATTCTACCAGAGAACTTTTCCAGCTGATAAACAACTTCAGCAAAGTGGCCTGAAATGAAATTAACTCAAATAAATCAGTAGCCTTTGTTTATACAAAGGATAAACAGGCTGAGAGAGAAATTAGGGAAACGATTTCCTTCACAATAGCCACAAATAATATAAAATATCTTTGGGTAAGTCTAACCAAACAAGTGAAAGACCTGTATGTCAATAATTTCAGGTCTCTCAAGAAAGAAATCGATCTGGGTGTGGTGGCGTACGCCTTTAATCCCAGCACTCAGGAGGCAGAGGCAGGCAGATTTCTGCTGGTCTACAAAGTGAGTTCCAGGACAGCCAGGGTTTGTCTCGAAAAACCAAAAGAAAAAAAAAAAAAGGAAAAAGAAAGAAAGAAATCGAAGAAGATCTCAGAAAATGTACAGATCTCCCATGCTCATGGATTGGCAGAATTAACATAGTAAAAATGGCCATCCTACCAAAGGCAATCTATAGATTCAATGGAATCCCCATCAAAATCGCAATAAAATTTTTCAAAGAAATGGAAAGAGCAATTCTTAAATTCATCTGGAAAGGCAAAAATCCCAGAATAGTAAAAACAATTTTTTCCCATATTTAGAACATCATATTTATTTTGTGAAACAGTCTTGTATTCTTCTCAAATACACAATTATAATATACTCTAATATGTTCAACATAACAATACACATGAACACTAAAAGAAACACTCTTTTGGTTACTAGCACAGCGTAGAAATTCTGGCATTCACGATTACCTCTCTTTTGTGTAACTTCTATGTTACAGATACTTTTTTCCATCTATTATGCATTGTACAGTTTTATGTGAAATGTGCATATTAAAATATGTAAAATTAATTATAATAATTAATAATAGCCGACTAAAGGAAATAATATTCAAATAAGGTCACTGTTATCATACTTAGAACATCACATTAATTTTGAAAACAGTCTTGTTTTCTTCTTAAAAACATGGTTCTAATATAGTCTTTTTAAAATTAGATATTTTCTTTATTTACATTTCAAATGTTATCCCCTTTCTTAGTTTCCCCTCCAAAAATCCCCTAACCCCTCCCCCTGTCCCTGCTCCCCAACCCACCCACTCCCATTCCCAGTCCTCACATTCCCCTATATTGAGGCATAGAACCTTCACAGGACCTAGGGCCTATCCTCCCATTGATAACTGACTAGGCCATCCTCTGCTATATATGCAGCTAGAGCCACAAGTCCCACCATGTGTTTTCTCTGATTGGTGGTTTAGTCCCAAGGAGCTCTGGGGGGTACTGGTTAGTTCATATTAATGTTCCTCCTATGGGGCTGCAAACCCCTTCAACTCCTTGGGTACTTTCTCTAGCTCTTTTATTGGGGACCCTGTGCTCAGTCCAATGTATGATTGTGAGCATCCACTTCTGTATTTGCCAGACACTAGCAGAGCCTTTCAGGAAACAGCTATATCAGGCTCCAGTCAGCAAGCTCTTATTGGCATCTACCACAGTGTCTGTCTGTTTGGTGGTTGTTTATGGGATGGATCACCAAGTGGGGCAGTCGCTGTATGGTCATTCCCTCAGTCTCTGCTCTGAACTTTGTCACTGTAACTCCTTCCATTGGTATTTCCCCCCCTTCTAAGAAGAATTCTGAGCTTCTAAACAATTTTTACAATAAAAGAATAGCTGGGGGAATCACCATCCCTGAACTCAAGCTTTACTACAGAGCAATAGTGATTTAAAAAACCCAAAACTGCATGGTATTGGTACAGAGACAGGCATGTTGGTTCATGAAATAGAATTAAAGATCCAGAAATAAAACCACACACTTATGGTCACTTGATCTTTGACAAAGACACCAAAAATATACAATGGAAAAAAGAAAGCATTTTCAATATATGGTGATGGTCTAACTGGATGTCTGTATGTAGAAGAATTAAAAAGGACCCATATTTGTCACCTTGTACAAAGCTCAAGTCCAAGTGGATCAAGGCCCTCAACATACAACCAGATACACTGAATCTAATAGAAGAGAAAGTGGTAAAGAGCCTCGAACTCATTGGCACAGGGAGAAATTTCCTAAACAGAACTCCAATGGTTCGTGCTCTAAGATCAAAAATTGATAAATGGGACCTCATAAAACTGAAAAGCTTCAGTAAGGCAAAGGACATAGTCAATAAGACAAATCATCACCCTACTGTTTGGAAAAAATCTTCACTAATCCCAATAGAGGGCTAATATCCAAAATATATAAAGAACTCAAGAAGTTAGTCACCAGAAAACCAAACAACCCAATCAAAAAATGGGATATAAAACTAAACCAAAAATTCACAACTGAAGAATCTCGAATTCCTGAGAAGCACCTAAAGAAATGCTCAAAGTCCTTAGTGATCATAGAAATGCAAATCAAAACAACCCTGAGATTTCACCTTACACCAATCAGAATGGATAAGATCAAAACCTCAGGTGACAACATGTGTTGAAGAGGATGTGGAAAAAGGGGAATACTCCTCCATTGGTGGTGGGATTGCAAACTGGTACAACCACTCTGGAAATCAATCTGGAGGTTCCTCAGAAAATTGTAAATATATTTACCTGATGAGCCAGCTATACCACTCTTGGGAATATACCCAAAAGATGCCCCACCATGCCACAGAGGCACGTGTTCTAGTATGTTCATAGCGGCCTTATTTGTGTTTCCAAAAGCTGCAAACAAACTAGATGTCCCAGGACAGAAGAATAGATACAGAAAGGGTGGTTCATTTACACACTGGAATACTACTCAGCTATTAAGAACAAGGACATCCTGACATTTGCAGGCAAATGGATAGAACTAGAAAATATCATCCTGAGTGAGAGAATGCAGACCCAAAAGGACATGCATGGTATGTACTCACTAATATGTGGATATTAGCCAAAAAAGAAAAAAGAAAAGAAGAGAAGAGAAGAGAAGAGAAGAGAAGAGAAGAGAAGAGAAGAGAAGAGAAGAGGAAAGAAAAGACCCATAGAGAATACACAATATACAGTCCACAGAATTCAAAAGGCTTAACAAGCTGAAGTGTGCAAGTGAGGATGCCTCAGTCCCACTTGGGAGAGAGAAGAAAGCAATCACAAGTGGGGAGGGAGGAAGAGAGGGAGTGAAGGATGGGCTTGGTGGGAAAGTGGACTGCAGGGGACAGTGGGGGGGGAGTAGAGGGGAATCTGATCTTATATTGGGTGAGGGAAAAGGACTGAAGCCCTGAGGGCCAGCAGAAAGAATGCAAACAAGCAATCTCAAGAAATAGGAGGTTGCGGGGGGGGGGGAACCCCAGAATGCACCAGAGACCTGGGAGGCGAGAGACTCCCAGGATTCATAGGGAGGGATTTTTGATGAAATGCCCAACAGTAGGGAGATGGAACTTATAGAGCCCACCTCCAGCAGGAAGACAGGACATCAAGTGAGGGATGGGGTTGCCATCTCAGTCACAACTCTGACCCATAATTGTTTTTGTCTGAAAGGATTATAGGGATGGAAATGGAGAGGAGCCTGAAAAGAAGGTCCATAAACAGGCCCAAAGTGGGATCCAGCTGAAGGGGAGGTCCCAAGGCCTGACACTATTACTGAAACTATGAAATGCTCACAAAAAGAGACCTATCATGACTGCCCTCTGAAAGGCCCAACAAGCAGTTGAAAGAGTCAGATGTAGATATTTTCACCCAACCAATGGACAGAAGCAGCTGACTCCTGTTGTTGAATTAAAAAAGGGTGAAAGAAACTGAGGAGAAGGGCAAGTCTGTAGGAGGGCCAACAGTCTTAATTAATCTGGACCTCTGAGATCTTTCAAACCTGGACCGCCAAACAGACAGCATACACCAGCTGATATGAGATCCCCAACAGACATACAGCAGAGGATGTCCAGATGTGTCTTCATTCAGAAATGATGCACCTAACCCTCAAGAGACTGGAGGCCCCAAGTTTAGAGGTCAAGTGAGGTGGGGGGTTGGGGGCATCCGCGTGGAGATGGGTGTAGGTATGGGATGTAGAGCAGTCGGAGGATGGATGGGGAATGGTGGGGAATGGAATATTGAGTGTAAAAAGTGAATTACAAATAAAATTAAATTTAAAAAAGATACCCCTGGGAAGTGGAGCTGTGGAGCACTGTCTACAAGTACTCATGAACTCTCAACAGACATGATCACCTCCACAAGTCAAACATGTTGGAATGACAGCATGGAGCATTGAGGGCTTCCCGAGGTCCCATCTTTACTGCAGAGTGATTAGCAACTGGGCCGTCTCTGGGAGAATCACTTTTGTTTGAATGGTGGCTACTGAGATGATGAACATGCCTTTGTGATGTTTCCATAGCCATGTGCATGTGGGCAGCACTAACTGAACTCACTGGGTTATTTTAAAAGCACATCAAGTTGTAAGGGAGATGGGAGGGAAGGAAGAGGGCGTTGGAGGGAGGAAATGGGGGATATGGTTAAGATACATTGTATACATATATGAACTTTTCAGAACATAGAAAGATGTGATGAATGTTTATATGAGACTCAATTTTTTAATCTGTGGGGCTTAAAAATGGATATGATTTAAAAATTTAAAACATAAGCACTGTGCCAGCTAGCTAAACACTAAACCCCTCTTTGGCCTGTAATTTAACATTATAGCACCATATAAATTATTTTATCATACTTATATACTGTAGATCACAGTTTATTATTTATTAATAAATTACAATCATTTTATGATTATGTATTATAATAAATTAGCTTGAATATTCTGAGCTTCTGGGCTAATATCCACTTATCAGTGAGTGCATATCATGTGTTCTTTTGTGATTGGGTTACCTCACTCAGGATGATATCCTCCATATCCATCCATTTGCCTAAGAATTTCATAAATTCATTGTTTTTTTATAGCTGAATAGTGCTCCATTATGTAAATGTACCAGATTTTCTATATCTATTCCTCTGTTGAAGGACATCTGGGTTCTTTGCAGCTTCTGGCTATTATAAACTAGGCTATGATAAACATAGTGGAGCATGTGTCCTTCACAAACTACATGAAGCTCAAGAAGAAGGAAGACCAAAGTGTGGATACTTTGATCCTTCTTAGAATGGGGAACAAAACACCCATGGAAGGAGTTACAGAGAGAAAGTATGGAACAGAGACTGAAGAAAGGACCATCCAGAGACTGACCCACCTGTGGATCCATCCCATAAAAAACCACCAAACCCAGACACTATTGTGGATACAACAAGTGCTTGCTGACAGGAGCCTGATATAGCTGTCTCCTGAAAGGCTCTGCCAGTGCCTGTCAAATACAGAAGTGGATGCTCACAGCCATCCATTAAATGGCGCACAGGGTCCCCAATGAAGGAGCTAGAGAAAGGACCCAAGGAGTTGAAGGGGTTTGTAGCCCCATAGGAGGAACCACAATATGAACTAGCCAGTACCCCGAGAGCTCCCAGGGACTAAACCACCAACCAAAAAGTACACATTGTGGAACTCATGTCTCTAGCTGCATATGTAGCAGAGAATGGCCTAGTCAGTCATCAATGGGAGGAGAGGCCCTTGGTCCTGTGAAGGTGATATGCCTCAGTATAGGGGAATGCCAGGGCCAGGAAGAGGGAATTGGATAGGTTGGAGAGCAGGGGTAAGGGGGAGGGGAGAGGAGAAGGGGGGCTTTTGTAGGGGAGACTAGGCATGGGGATAACATTTGAAATGTAAAGAAAGAAAATAACCAATTGTAAAACATAAATAAAATTTAAAAATTTATTTATTTTTAAAAATTGTTTAAAAATACAAACAAGAAGAGATCTTTAAAGCTAAGACAGCACCATGTAAACCAAGACTATCCAAACTCGCTATCCCTGAGAGTGCTAAGATTACAGAAGTGGGTACCAGAAGCCAAGACAAAGACAATTTAAGTATGTTTAGAAAAGGCAGCTGAGGCACAAGGATGGCCATATGTGAGGTGTTTGTATGCTCTGTAGTTTAGGTATGATCTGGATAGGATTTACTGCTGTCACATGTCTTTCCTGTCACATGCTCTGCTCCAAGGAGAAGGCATTCATCAGCTGTGTTGTGTGGGTGGTTTGGGCAGATTGTGTTGTTCAGAAGTCCTAGCAAGGTAAATCATCATCCTCCAACCTCAAATTGGAACCTAAAACTGCTTGTATTTATCTTTCAGAAATTAGTTGTTATTAAATGAGTCTTCTAATGGTAGAGAGACAAAACAACAACAACAAAAGGTAAGCACCAATGTGTGTGCTTTAACCTTGTTGTTTGTGTGATAATGCACATTCCAGGTATGAAGAAGCAGTTAGCTCCCAAGTTGCTCTAGCTGCCCTTGGACATCTTGCTGGTTCTTACTCCTAGCCTCTGCAGGCAAGAGTTTAGATGCCCTGCCAGGCCAGTGACTTCAACAGGATACCTTCATGATCAAGGCCCAAGGAAGGAGGGCACAGACTCATGGGGAAATTTTCTTTTTCTTCTATTCTATCCTGGTGAGTTTCTGGCTTATGCTAATAGATTCTACAAAGTCTTTTATCTGATCAATTTTATAGTTGGCTTCTTTTCTACCTTCCTGTCCTAATGCATTTCAAGATCTGGTGATAAATGAGACAGAAGTATTATAGAAATGACTTCATCTCCTCCCTAGTCAGGTAAGCTAGTAAGAGTATAACACATACACATACACACACACACACAAACACACACAGGGGTACACACAGACACACACAAACACACACACAGGCACACACACAGGCACACATACAGACACACACACATACACACACACAGAGACCCACAGACACACACACAGACACACACAGACATACACAAGCACACACACATACAGACACACACACACAGGCACACACAGACACACACAGACATACACAAGCACACATACAGACACACACACACATACACACACACACACACACACACTCCTACCTTAATACTTGATTCTTTTCTGATACATCCTTGTGTGATAACATAGTCTGTTTACTGGTGTTTTTAACTTCTTTTTTACAGGGAACGATGAACATTTTCTCTCTTAATGCATACATAATTGGTGAAAAGAATTATGTGAAAGTTTCCCTATAGGTGTCTCCAAATAGGATAGAAAATATATAATAACTGTACCATACAAACATTAGCATTTGCATCCTAATCTCCTTATGACTTCAAATTATACTTGATCTTTGAGATAAGTAAGCATACAGATGCCTAAATGGGAACTAAAATCTGAAAGTAGATGCATATAACCATTTGAAATAATTTATTCGTGACCTGGGTTATGGCGTCTGTATGTCCACCACAGCACATGTTACCTGAAGTCTCAAAAGGCTGTGACATTGCTTAATCTGGAAGGCTCTCTGTATGTCTTAACTGTTCTTGGTAATACTAAGTGGTCTCACAAAGTGGTCAGAAGCAGTAATCAAAACAAAGGAACAGAAATATTTATTAGTGAAATTCAAATCAACATCTTTCCCTTCTGCTTCTGCTATGATGACCTTTGAGCTTCATTTCACTCTAAATAGGTTCCTTTGTCTAAAACAATGAAAAAAAAAAACCCAGTAAGAAAATTACAAGAGGGTGGAGGTCTGAAACATATCCTTTTGTAAAGAAACTGCTCTTGGTTTGCATCATTTTCTTTTTTTCCTAATTATGATTTGCTGCACTGTATTTGTATCTATGGTAATATCCAATCTTAATGAGCAGACCACTACTGGTGTCCTGCCACCACCAATCACTGCTATCTACAAGCCAGGGCAAGATCTTCCAGACTTCAGTGGATCATCCCCCTGCTCTGATGAGCAAGACCTGAATCTTCTCCAAGAATGTTCATCAATACAGTTGACTATCTGTTGTTTTATCTATCTTATCATAATGAAATGGTAAATATTTATCCACAAATAATTAAGCAGATGAACAAATCTTATGTTCTTTTTATATAACAAGAAAATACATTGACATATGTCATATTCATGGAAGGCATCAAGCATCTTATGCTATTTTGATTGATAAGTCTTAATTTTTCAAAGAAAGCCTAAAATATTAAATTAAGTGCATGAGATAAGCATAAATTGATAAAATGCTACATTGGATGCTGGTAGTTCTATGAAAGAAGGCATTATAAAGCCAGGCTCTCTACACACAACAATTTCTGTGGTTGAGTCTCAAAATTTGACTTGCATATTTCTGGTCAGCTTTATTATGACAGAATAGAATAACGTAGAAGAGACACATAAGTGATAAGAGTTATTTTAAGAAAGATAAAATTTAAAGTATGTCTCTCACAACTGTCTTCATCACACACAATCAAAATGAAATAATTTCAAATGATTTTTAGATTCCGGTCTCTAATATTGTCCTAGGGGAAAGTAGTTTGGTAGCTCACAGCTAAACCATTCTATTTCTCTAAAGAAGTGAGCACTCTTCACCTTTACTAGACTTTCCACATTCGTTTCTTAGGAATTTCATAGCCATCACTTCACCCTTTGCTATTAATCAAATGTCTGTCCTTGGACTCTTCACATGGTCATCTCTCTGAAATATATTCTCGTGTAACCCTAGCCCATGGTGCTTCTGATGAGGTACTGGGAGTCCCAAGCTCTCTCTCGGTGGTAATCTCCAATTCTTGGTGGCACCAAGTTTTTGACTGGATAAGGAGAGTTGCTGTAATCAGAGAATTAGTGTATTCTCTGTCACTTATCCTCTGGTCCAAGCCGGCAGTGCTTCTAATGAAATGACTGTTTGGTCTATATACCACATGGCAGTGCTTTTAATGAAATGGCTGGTTGACCCATACATCACATGGCTGACATTATGAAAAGCATTGCTCAGGTATCCTTTGGCCACATTATCAGAGAAATCTAGATAAACAGGCAGGATTTTCAAGTCATGGGTTCGGCTTATTTTTCATTTATTAATTCTTTCCTCAATATACTGCTTTTTAATTTTATTATAAGGAGCTAAAAGAAACAAGAATGCACCTTCTTCACTTTTCTTGTTAGTTTTTCTACTATATTTTGATGTACATCACTAACATTGCCTATCCAACAGTTGAAGATAGTGGAAGGAAATCTTACCACTTTGAAATGAAGATTTTTCCAGCACGGGCCCATAAGAAGATTCTGTTGTCAGCATTAGAATCCAAGTCAATCTCAATACAAGACAATTTCCTTTGAAAAGAATGCAATTATATAAAATAGTCAAAGTAGAGACATTTAAATATATAATTACACAGAAGTTAACGTACCTGTTTTGCATTGTTGTAAATAGCTTGATTTTTTTAAAACAAAGAACATCTTGTACAATTGATATTTGTAACTATCATACAGCATGAAATGTTTTACCCAACATTGTCAATACAAGATCAACAGAAAATAAACATTTTGTGAAAGTAATAGATTACTTGACAACTTTATTTACAAAAAGTCATTTTCAGTGAAACTTAATTATACATATGTAGCGCATGTTAAAATTTTAACTCAATATCACCTAGCATACCTCCTGACTCTGAAACATATCTTTAAATGGTAATTTATTCCATGTAGCAGAATCAGTAGTCCTCAGGCATTTTTCTGCCTGTTCCATAGCTTTGCAGAAACAGGGATTGATTTGTTTCAAAATGACAAGTCATAGTTACTAAGTACTTTCTACTTTATTCTTCTCCAATAGACATCCCTTCTTTGCATCTCCAGACTGTGAAATGCCTCTCACCTTTCCTGAAGAATGCTTTGATGATCTTTCTGAACACATTTCCTTTACTGCATTGTTTCTTGGAAAAGACACTCTACTTTGACTACAATCTGAAGTGTTGGTAGCATTTTAACCAAGAACAAGGAAAACAATTCTTCAATACATGAAAATCTCTGAAATGGTAGCTTAAGAAGTATGTGCTCCGTTATGTAATTGAAACTCTCTTGTCTGTTTATCATGGTTTTGGTAATCTTAGATAAGTTCGTGACACATTAACACAGCAAAGATAACATTTCCTGAATAACAAGACCCACACCTCTGACTGAGCAAAATAAAATTTACCTAATGAAGGAAACCATTGTCCAGTAGATACCACCTTCAAAATGACCTGTGTGATATCCAGTGTTCAAGTATTGTTTCCAATATACCTTGTTCAGCTTATTGTTTACTCTGTTGCTCTTTTGAATGGAACCACTCCTATGATTTATTTTATCTCACGTTATGCATCAGAAGTCATATATTGTTCCTAGGTTTAGTTCTTAAGAGGCTTGATCATGTCTAACTCTTCTTACTTAGCTCTAAACCATCAGTTGAGAACTACCTTTCCAGAGACGATATGTAGAGGTGATACAGAAAGTCAAAGAGGGAGTAGAATTCTGAGACCACACGAATAAAGAACAAAGCCAAGCCTTCCCAGTTCCCAGATGCACCTAGGATGTTCTTGCCAATGCACCAGCTACACAGATGAGTAGATCTTGGATATTTCAACTTCAGGACATTATAAAAGTGACATGTACCTGTTGTTGTGTGACCAAGAGAGCCATTCAGCTGACTCAACTTATTAGAATGGCTCATAGGCTGCAGTCTGTCTAATTCAACAGTGATTGGCTGTGAATTTAAATCCAGCAATCCAGTGGTTGCTAGGTCCATGAGGCTAGATGTCTCAGCTGGGCTTTAGTATAGGCTGGAATGGCATAAAGTAGGCCCAAATGCTAATGGAGGAAATGAACATTCCAGCAAGTAAGGACAAATAGGCAGAACAAAAGCTTACTTCTACTGTGTCCTTATATAGACTTTCAGTTGACAGTATGGCCCAGATTAGGGTTGTGTTTTCTCACCTTAAGAGATCCAGATTAAAGGTGTGCCTTTTCCCAGCTCAAAAGATCTGGATTAAAGTAATAGATTCCTAGCTCACCAGCAGCACTAGCAGAGTGATTAAAATTAATTGGGGGTGTTTACCTCACCTTATATCATTTAGTTACCAAATAAAAATTGCAGCCTTTATACTTATAATAAGCAATAGAGCACAGCAGGCAGATATCAACCCTCTATGCTAAGTTGTCTACTTCCCTGTCCATCATCCTGAGATATAACTTGCCACGTTCCTCATGGGCCACTCCTACACCAACAGGCTGCCCCTCAAGGCTATGTTCTCACAATCTACCTATCTCATGATGTCTTCTCTTCTCTCTCTCACTTCCTTATTGTCTGTCTCAGATCCCCAGCCTGGCAACTGAAACCCCTCCCATCTCTCTTCTTCCCAGCTATAGGATGTTGGCATCTTTATTTAACCAACAGTTTTTAACTAAGGAGCAAGATTACACAGTATCACTTGGTGTACATGAGAATTTCCTCATCCCTGAAGATCTTAAGGGTCAGTATTTAGCATTAGCATACCAACAGACCATTACCTCAATACAAAGTAGCAACAAATACTGCTTTGTGGGAAAGAAAGCCTTACCAGCATCCTCAGATGATGCAGTATCAAATATTCGTAACTTAGGGAGAGTCTATGCTCGGCTTCAAAGCTTCAGAGTACAGACTGGCTTGTTTGAGGCTAATGAACCTGGTGATTTTAAATTAAAGCCTATGCTCATTTACCTTTCCAAAAACCTAGGTCCCCTAAGAATGAGCCTAATCTCCTCTGCTAGTCCTCTATAAATGGAGCCACAAAGCCCAGAGACAGCACATCTGTTTACAACATGGTTTGCTGAATATTTTAAGCCCCCTGTTGAGACTTAGCACTCAGAAAAAAAGAAAAAAACTTCTTTCAAAATATCACTGTCATTGACAATACACCTGGTTGGGTTACCCAGGAATTCTGGTGGAGAGATGTACAACAAGATTAATGCTGATAACAGTATTGTTCACACCAGAGTCATTCTGCAGCCCGTGGATGTAGGAACGATTTCAAATGTCAAGTCTCCTTATTGAAGAAGTACCGCTGTCATGCTTGCTCTGATGGACTGAGGAAAAGGTAAAGCAAGAACATTTTAGAAAGAATTTGGCGACTCTAGGTGCCCTTGAGAACATCTCTCATTTATACAGGGAGATCAACATAGCTTCAGTTTCACTCATTGTATCTTCTGGGCTCTCTTCAGGGACTCTGACTCTGCTACATGGTATCACTTCTTTCCACGACTCCTTCCACCCTGAGCCTTTGCCTGCAGCAGCTTCACTCCACCAGTGATCTTCCCCAGTCTCTCTTCAGGGGACTCTAGCCCTACTACAGGGTGCCAAGCCTCAGTTGACCCCTTCATGACCCCCTCCATGCCCTCAAGGCCAGTTCCACCTAGGGAAACACTTAAGTTACCAAGTTCTGCTGCCTGCATGAGATGGAGCCTTGGCCCCCTCTGAACCACAGCTTCTGGATGCTGACCCCAAGGAATTATAGAAAAGCACACTTTAATGATGCTGGCATCTTCTTACTACTAATTTCTCAGCTCCAGCTAAGTACAATTGATTGTCACAGCGAAGTGATGGTTTCACTCCAGCTGATTTTCATTCAAAATATCACATACTGACCTTGAAAGAATCTATGCTTTCCCCCGACACTTGCTAAGCCAGCCTCACCACATCTGCCATGCTTTTAACATTATCTTCAAAATCTCCAGTGACACCCCCGAAATCTTGAACATTCGATGGCTTTTCTAGCACACATTCCCAAAGTCCTTCCACAACCCTCCCCCAAAACATATGGTCTGGTCTGTTACAGCAATACCCCCCATTCTGGCAATGGGTTTTGTCTTAGGGTTTCTATTGTTGTGATAAAACACTGTGGTCAAAATCAACTTGAGGAAAAAAATGATTTATTTTCACTTACAGCTGTAGGCCATCAAGAAGAGAAGTCAAGACAGGAACGTAGAGGTAGAAAAGGAAGGATGGAGCATGGTGGAATGCTTGCTCCCTGTCCCTTACAAACTTAGTCTCTATGGCTTGGCTTACACAGTTTGCTTTCTTATAGACCCCAAGACCACCTGCACAGGTGTGGCACAATCTACAATGGGATGCTCCCTCCTATATCAATCATTCATCAAGAAAATCTCCACAGGCATGCCTATAGTCTGGTCTTATATGAGGCATTATCTCAGTTGATGCCTCCTGTTCTCAGAAGACCGGACTTGATGTCAACTTGACAAAAAGCCTGACCAGTACACTCACTCTATAAGTAACTATATCCTTTCTAGGTCCCTAGTCCTGGGACCTAGAAAGGGTGTGCGACTCACTTTACTGTGGTATTGATTTAATATCAAATAATGAAGCTCATTATCAGATGTGGTGGTTCGAATGAGAATGGGCCTCATAGCCCCATCTTATTTGAATGCTTGGTGCCCAGTTTATGAAATTGTTTGAGGGAATGATTAGGTGGTATGGCTTTGTTAGAGGAGATGGCTCACTGGGAGTGGGCTTTGAGTTTTTTCAAATGCCATACCCAGTTCGGCCCCCCGCCCCATTCTCTCTGTCCCCAGCTAGAAAATAAGAAGTAGACTCTCAACTACCATTCCAGTGCCATGCCTGCCTGCCTCCCCCCATGCTTCCTGCTGTGATGTATATGGGCTGACTCTGAAACCATCAGAAAGCCCCCAATTAATTGCATTATAAGTTGTCTAGGTCATTGTGTGTCTTCACAGCAATAAAACAGTAACTAGGGCAGGATGCATTTATCAAATATTAGCTTGGTGTTAGTGGTGCTGTTTTCTGTTACTCCAATTTAACAATAAAAAAATTTCCATTGTGTTTTACATTCTGAGCTACTGTGTCTCCAAAGGGGGGAAAAAGTGCTATTTAACCTTTCGGCTGAAGGGGACATCTATGGTCAGATGCAGATATATAGTGAGGTCCTGAAATATGAAGAACGCTAAAGTAGTGGACATCATGGAGAAGACACAGAATCTCCCTGTGTGAAAGAAGAGACATCTCAGGATAGAGGCAAGACGGAAGGGGGAGTGGATGTCTCTTTGCAACAGTCCAGGTAATAACCCATGCTAAGAGCAAGTGAAGGTCAAGTTCTTTAGGCAGCCAAAAGAGCACTGAATTAAATGCTCACAATTAACTAATAATGTCAAACTTAGCCTGATAGCAGAAGGTCAAGTTCAGTCGGGAGGACCTCAGGCTAATCATGGCTTCGAGAGAATCTAATCAAAGACACATGCAAGTTAAGGGGAACAAAAGCAAACTGTGTGGAGTAGATGATCTGGTTTGTATTTCTTATTTTTCGTGTGTTTCAAGTAACTCGCTCTGTTGGGGAATGTTAAACTGCTTAGAGATAAAAGGTGTACAAATTACAACTGTCTGTTGTTTTAAATTAACAAAGACACCTTTATGAAATACAAAACAACTAATAAAATAATTTGAATGCAAGATATGTCACTCACCAGATATGGAAAACAGGTTTTACGTGAATAGCACCACCAATGGTGTCTGTTCATCCTAACAATTTGACTCTCCACAAATAAATTTGGATGAATTCTCCAAAGTAGGCACTGTGTGACCCAGGAGTTGCTAGAGCACAGAAAATATTGTAATACAAATGAATGAACTTATGATTTGGAGGAAATGGTGATTTGTGAAATAAACATACAGAATGCCTAGTGACAACAAATGCTGGTCCAAGCCTCTATCACTTCTGCTCATCACAGCGAAAGCTCTCCTGAGGAAAGAGAGACAACACACAATCCCTCCATTAGCGTCTCTTCAGTTTTATGTTGAGTAATCAAAATTTAATACTTGTTCTACTATGGACCCTCTGCATATGTACTCTTGAAATGTTAATTTTAAGTAAATATAATTTTGGGTTAATCAAACTCTATAACCATATCAAGTGAGTACCAGTCATATGCCAGGTACAGGTCTATTATCTTGTGTTTTTGCTACCAGAGGCAGGACATGGAATATAGAAGAAAGCTTGATTTTAAAAAACGGCTTATTTGGTTCTCTGATGTGTCTGTCTGCATGCATACCGAGGGCTGATTACATGGAGAGACCAAATTGGCCTCAAACTCTCAGAAAAAAAAAAATCAATGAATTTGAAAGGGACAGACTAATAGAGACTATACCATGTGAAAACATAACAAATAATAAAGACATTTACCCAACATCTTTCAAGGGACTACTTGTGGTGATATTAGAATTTCTCCCTTCCTTTCTTTTATTTTTAACGTTGAGATTGTAACATATTTATATATATTTATATATTGTAATGTAATTACATGGCTTTCCCTTTTCTCTCCTTGCTCCAACCCCCCCTATCTATTTCTCTTTGTTGTCTTGAAAATACACAGCCTTTTTTTTCATTAGTGGTCATTGTATACAGATATGTTCCTGGATATGTGCATATTTTCCTAAACATAACCTCGGCCTGTATAACCTTCCTTGCATGTCTTTTCAAGGCTGACAATTTAGAGTCAGATAAGCAATGGTATGCTGCACCCTAAGGAAGACTGTTTCTCCCACTCTCAGCACTCCTTGGTTGTCTTGTGTATGGTTGAGGCCTCCTGGGCTTTTGGGCAGCTCTCATGTCTATTGCTCCTTGCTGGCAGGTCCAGGCAAGAGGAGAGAGGTCCCTGTCCTGCCGGGGTCTCTCTGGGGCTGAGCGGGATGGCCAGTGTTGACAGCCCAAAAGAAACACTCCCAGGGTCAGGAGTCTGTCAAAGCAGGAACTCAACTTTATGGTATCAGCCTCTCCCTTATATAAGCTTAGAACATAGAGAGGGGGTTTTTTGGTGGGGCAAGTTGACGGAGGAGGCAGGGAAGGGTAACAGAGTTCGGAGTGACTGACGGGCCAATGGCAAAGCTCTACATCAGCAACAGCGGGGCAGAGGCAGGGCCAAACAGGTCTTGCTGAGTCACTCTGATATGGAAGTGACTGAGACAGGTCTCAAAACTTGAGCCAGGCTTGGGTTTGTCCTCAAGGCCCAAACCAGGGCCAAAATGGGGCCCAACAGTTGTTCACATTTAGGCAGTCATGTTGGTACCACTTTATGGGTTTAGCATCTGACAGTTCTAGGAGCAGAGCCTATTATACTCAAGGTAGGGTGGTATGAGATGCCAACCTGGGTATCCAGACGCTCCCTGGGTTTGGCTTCTGGATGTCCAATGGCTCCAGAGATAGAGCATGATCTACAGAGATCCATTTTCCTCTGCTGAGCAGATGTCTGCTCCTGCACCTGTCATATAGCAACAAAACAGTAATCTTGTCCTGAATCCAAAACCTTACAGCTATGTCCTCACACCTAGGTATCGTAATAAGCACTCACACACAGTTAATATAACAATCGCTCATCCCTTCTCAAACATCAAAATAAATGTAAAATATGATCCTACTGTCTGGTGAAATCTATGCCACCTCTCTATTCTACATCCTCTGGGCCCTGGAAAAGTAGACTGTTGTTGAGCCCAGGCTTTTACCTAATAAAAGAATGATGGTGATAATGATAAGGATATTGTTGATGATGATGATGAGAAGGAGGAGGAGGAAGGGGGAGAGGAGGAAGAGGAGAATGGGGATGAGGAGGAGGAAGAGGAAAAAGAGGATGATGATGAGTTTGTCAGGATCACTTGAAAGACCTTCATTACATGTTAGTGATCTAGATACAGGACAAAGCATTAGAAATTCAAGCTCAAAGAAAATGGCTTTATTTTAGGTAAAGTCCCTTCTGACATGCTGATTTAAGTAACACTATGTGGATCAAGGGACAACTGGCTTAAGGGGGTCATTTTTCCAGAAAGTTTACCCACTGGGAATCCTGAATGCAGTTTGTAGGGTTTTGATTCACAACCAAGTATCCCAAGGCAAAAGCAATCCTGCTTGAAGACGCACAAAAGTACAGAGCCCAATCCAGATCATACAGAAAAAGAAAAACAAGAAAACTTACCCTTGATGTGACACATTTATATATAAAAAGATCTAACTTAAGGCCACCCGAATTGACTCCTCGGAGGCTCCCCAATTCCAGGTCTCTAGGACTTAACTAGAGAAGCCCCTGGTCCATGCAGCTGCAGATTTCCATTCATTCTCTTGGCCCTCTGGCCCTCTCTGCCATCTCTTTCCATACCTGATCCTGCCTACATACTACCCTACCCATCTTTTCTTCCACTTACTTCTCTCCAGCCCTCTGCTTTCCATGACTATTTTATTCCTTCTTCTAAGTCAGATTCAAGCATCCCAGCTTAGGCCTTTCTTCTTGTTTTAACTTCTTTGAGTCTGTGGGTTGTATCCTGGGTATTCTGTGCTTTTTGGCTAATATCCACTTATCAATAAGTACATACCATGCACGTCTGTTGGGTCTGGGTTACCACATGTGGAATGATACTTTCTAGTTCCACCCATTTGTCTGAAATTTTCATGATGTCCTTGTTTTTAATAGCTGAGTAGTATTCCATTGTATAAATGAACCACATTTCCTGTATCCATTCTTTGGTTGAGGGACATCTGGGTTGCTTCCAGTTTCTGGCTGTATGAATAAGGCTGCTATGAATGTAGTAGAGCATGTACTCTTGTAGTATGCTGTAGCATCTTTTGGTGTATATGCCCAGGAGTGGTATAGCTGGGTCTTCCTGTAGAATTAGTTCCAATTTTCTAAGAAACAACCAGATTGATTTCCAGAGTGGCTGGACAAGTTTACAATCCCACCAGCTATAGAGGAGTATTCTCCTTTCTCCAACTTTGCCAGCATCTGCTGTCACCTGAGTTTTTGATCTTAGCCATTCTGATTGGTGGAATCTTGGGGTCATTTTGATTTGCATTTCCCTGATGACTGAGGATGTCCAAATGCCCTCAGTGGGGATATGGAACCTGAAAAGGTCACCTCCAGGGGGAGGGATGGGGACATCTACACACCTACAAAACTTATGACCCCAAATTGCTCCTCTCTAAAAGAAATGTGTGGACAAATATGGAGCAGAGACTGAAGGAAAGGCCATCCAGTGACCTGTCCAACCTGGAATCCATCCCATGTGCAGGCATCAAAAACCCTGACACTATTACTGATGCCAAGTTGTGAGCCTAGCATGGCTGTCCTCTAAGAGACTCTACAGGCAACTGACTGAGAATGATGCAGATACACAACCATTGGGCTCAGATCCAGGACCCCTATGGAAGAGTCAGCAGAAGGATTGAAGCAGATAAAGGAGATGGCAACTCCACAGGAAGAGGAAGGGTATCAACTAACCTGGGAGCACCCAGAGACTGAGCTACCAACCAAGAGCATACATGGGCTGGTCTGAATCCTTACCCACTCCCAGCTGCACATATGTACTAGAGGACTTCCTTGTCAGGCTTCAAATGGATAGGATGAGCCTTATCTGTAGAGACATAATTCTCCAGTGTGGAACTATCTTGTTATAGCTCATTGCTCAAACCTGCTAGGAGTTCTATGGGTGGTTATTTGGTCCTCTAATGGTATATCCTTGGCCACTGCCAATTACAGACTTAATTCCCTTGGCTTTGTTCAATCCAGTTACAAATAGTAGGAAGTGGGAGAACCCGTTGTATGTCACTATTGATTTTTCCAATTGTCTTCCTCAGTGGTTAACATATTATGGTAATCATCACTCCTGGCAAAAAACTGTTCAAATTAATATGTTTCTAAGAGTCAAAATGGAGACTTACAACCAGCCAAAGAGATGAGAAGCAGTAAATGCTGAGTGTCCAATCCTAAACAGGATATCGATGCCAACCATTTGGAGGCCCAGGGGCATTAGATAAGAGAGTTGGAAGGGGCTCTAAGGATGAGGGGAGCTGAGTGGGGCATTATCTTCTGCATATGTCATTGTAAACATTGAAGTCCAGACTCTGTGAATGTCTGCATAGGAAGAGGAGGACAGAGGGAAAAATGGAGAAGGGGAGGCATCGGAGGGCAGTCACAGTACATTGTGTGCATGCGTGACATTTTACCAATGTAAAATGTTTAGTGAAAAAATAATAAAGTGAACATGATGAGTGGTGAGACATGTAAACAGCAAGTATTTAAGAATAAACCTGATTTTATTCTACTGTGCATGGTGCTTTCCTGTGTGGGCTCCTTGAGCCAAGGGTTTCAGCTTTCCTGACCACATCTAATGCAGCCATTCTAAGGCACTTCCTTGTTTATTTTCATGCTTGCTTGTTTTTGTTCTGTTTGTTTGATTCGTTTTTGAGACAGGGCGTCAGTTGAAGCTCAGGCTAAATTCAAATTTTCTTGTAGCCCAGGCCGACCCCAAACTCATAATCCTTTAACTTCAGCCTTCTAAGTGCTGAGGTTGTACAAATGTAGAACTTGTAGGTTTATCGTAGAAATAAAAAAAAAAGTTGGGAAGGGTTTTAAAATCAACCCCATTCAGTCGGTGGAAGACATTTAGAGCTTGACTGTTCTGTACATGCAATTAGCATCATTTCAATATCAGTAACATTCCACTGCATATATGTACCACCAATTGGGTTATTCTTTCACCAGACTAGAGGCAGAGTCATTTAAAGTTTTGGACCACTTGGAATATAGTGGTGATAATCATCCACAAATATGTTAGGTGAACATAGGTATTCATTTCACTAGATTAATACACAGGAAGAAGTCTGTTCAGGTAAAAAAAAAATCTTTTTTTTTTTTTTGAGCAAAAATAAAAGGAACGCTCCATTCTTTACAAAGACTGAAAGGCTTTGCCAGCCGTGCTTGTTCTTTCCAGCTCCTCCATTTCCTCCTCAGCATCCAGCATTCATATATTCATAGTCTTCATTGTTTTAAATCTTAAATATTCTCCTGGCATCACATTATGATTTTAATCCTCATTTCTCTGATGACTAATGATCTCACATTTTTATTTGTGGGCTAATTTACCATCTGTGTAGCTTTAGCAAAATGCCTGTTCATAAATTACAACCTCTTTATAATTGGGCATTATCTTTCTTATTGTTGGGTTTGGATTCTTTCTGTGCATTCTAGAGACAGCACCTTTATCAGCTGTTCATTGTACAATTTAATTTTTTTTTTCTCCAAGACTGTTCCTTTGGGTTTTCATTGGCCTTACAATGTCTGCCACTGAGGAAGCATTTAATTTTGGTGAAGTCCTTCTGTGCCTGACCAAGAGACTAAGAAGTCCCTGACCAAAGTGAAGTACTCCAAACTTTGTCTTGTATTTTCTTCTGGAGGATTTTATAGATTTATATAGAATTTTTTTTATTTGGGATTCATACTGTTTCTTCCTTTTGAACTTCTTTGGAGAATTTCATACACAAGAGTATTGGCATCGCCCACATGCCTTCCTCTGTGGCCCTTTAACCTCATCTGTGTCTCCTCCAGCTTCCTCTCCAAAACCATGACACACACTGGGCTCATTTGTGTGTATGGCTGACTTTGTGGCATTAGACCTATCTATAGGCTTGTCCCTGGAGAACACTGGCTTTCCCTTCCCTTCCCTTCCCTTCCCTTCCCTTCCCTTCCCTTCCCTTCCCTTCCCTTCCCTTCCCTTCCCTTCCCTTCCCTCCCCTCCCCTCCCCTCCCCTCCCCTCCCCTCCCCTCCCCTCCCCTCCCCTCCCCTCCCCTCCCCTCCCCTCCCTCCCTCCCTTCCCCCTCTCTTTCCAGTGATTGATTTCCCATTGATCCCATTGGGGTGGGTCCTTGTGATTGGGGTGGGTCCTTATGTATTTACCCCCATGTATGTTGGCATATCACCTAGTGTTGTCATATTTTAGGCCTTGTTTAAGACATATTGTTGAGATTTCATGGGTATAGCTTCTCTGTCATATATGGAAGACAGTATCTCACAGCTTAGATCATAGTCATCTGTATCTTACACTCTTCCCATATCCTCTTCTGTGATGGACTCTGAGACTTAGGGATGTGTGTTGCTTTAGAAATAAGCACTGGGGTTGAGCACTCCCTGTTGGGTTCTCTGAATTCTGACCAGTTAGAGCTTTCTGTCATCTTTCTTTGCTACAAAAGTAAATGTCTTTGATGATGAATGAAAGCTATTCTTATCAATGAATATAGGGTAAATATTTAGAATGAAGTAAGAAATGATACTGGTTTAAGAAAGTGTCAACAATAGGTTTTCTTCCAGGGTCCATGACCTCACCAATCAGAGTAATTGGCATGAATTCCCTCCTATTGATAGGGCATTAAGGCCAATTAGACAGCACTGGGTTATCCTGAGATATAAGTGTTATTATTGCACCATCAGAACTATCTCGCTGCAGGTCATTGTTGTGGTCTGCAGGCCTCACAACTAGGTGGGACCACTGTCTACTTTTCTCCATTAGTATCTTCATGGTCCCTTCATATACCCTAAGAGTTAATCCTAGGAGAGGAGGTTTCAGGTCAATTTCAGCCCCATCACCCCCAAGTCCTGTGTCCAAAGTGGGCAGTATCTTTAGCAAGCAACCAAGGTGAACAGCAATAACCTATGTTGGTTTTGGAGTCCTTTGGATTCCCCGACCAATTAACTCAAAGAGCATTTCCCCATGCCTAGCACATGGTTCTTAGGAAGAGGGGTGTGTGTGTGTGTGTGTGTGTGTGTGTGTGTGTATGTGTGGTGTGTGTGTGTGTGTGTGTGTGTGTGTGTGTGTGTATGTGTGGTGTGTGTGTGTGTGTGTGTGTGTGTGTGTGAGTGTGTTTGTGTTGGTGTGTGTGCACACACACTCGTGCACTTACATCACATGCATGTTACTGGCTCCAGGCTCCAGAAGAGGCAGAATCCCCTGGCACTGGCATTTCAGGGAGTTGTAAGCCACCTGACATGGACCCTTGGGAGCTGAACCAGTTTCTTCTGGAAGAGCAGGACTCACGGCTAACTGTGGAACCATCTCTCCAGACCCCACATACAGTTATAACTTAGAAGTACAATATGATCCTTAGTTTAAGGAATAAAGGTTTTCTTTCTTCAGAAAGCAGTTGGATATCCATAGAGAAATTATCTTATTTCTGTATGGATGTGGCATCTGTCAATAATCGAGGAGAAAAAAGTTAGTAAAGAAAAACAGTCATAGCTTGGAAAAGAAATTTCCCCCCATCCCTGTCTATAGCAGTTCTTAGAGTAATAGTAATAGCAATGAAAGGAAATAAGATGCCAGAAGGTTTCCAGTCAGGGTGCAATATGCCAAGGGCAGAGATTAATCATGCTATCTGAGCTGGGAACAGCGGAATTCAGCAGCTTGCAAACCAGTGCCATCAAAGAGTTTACTGTGAGCCCTAGTGCCACTGAGGAATTCTCAAACCAGGGAGATGGGATGGAGAATGGATGACCCCCAAGGTCCATCCACTTTTACACTTTAGTCCAGGATGTGTGTAAAGCTTAACTTCTGACCTTTCATTTTTAAGAATGAATTTCTCTATGAATTCTGTGGTCTAGGGTCCAGCTACCAAAGGGTCATTGCTTGTCTGTGGGGTGATAACTACAAAGGTAAAAATCAAATGTTTCTGAACAAAATATAGACATTTGATAACACTGTACCATTTAAAACATTAACTTTATATCTCACAAATTCATCTATTCTTGATGATAAATTAAGCAGGTTTTAAAAAATGAATTGGAGCCATCAAACATTCTGTACAATAGAACACTATAAAAATAACGTGTTTTATGGACGATTTTAAAATTTTAAATTATGATCTTTTCTACTTCCTCACAGGGTTTCTTCTATTTAAATTATTTTTATATATATTTTTTATTTTGTGTGTTTTGCCTGCTTCCATGTCTATGTGAAGGTGTCATATCCCCTGGGACAGGAGTTGCAGACAGTTCTGAGCTGTCGTGTGGGTGCTGGGAATTGAACCAGGGTCTTCTGGAAGAATAGCCAGTGCTCTTAACTGCTGAGCCAACAGTCCAGCCCCTCAAATGGTTTCTTAGTATTAAATTGCTCTATTGTTGGGGTTTGAATGAGAAATGTCCTCCAAAGGTTTGAACACTTGATCCCAAGCTGGTGGCAGTGTTTGGAGGGGTTATGGGACATTTAGGAGGTGCAGTCTTAGTAGAGGGATGTGAGCTTTAGGGTTGATGTCCTCACATCACCTCCTGTTCTCATCCTGTCTTTTCAGTATGCAGATAAAAACGTGATCTACTAGCCTCCTGATCTTGCCAGCTATTGCCATGCAATGCCTGGCATGGTAGAGCCAAGCCTTTCAGACCATAAACCAAACTAAACTCCTTCTTCCTTTAAATTCCCTTTGGTCACGTTATTCATCACAGCAACAAAAGGCAATCTTTCAGAAATGGAGAGGAAGGAAAAGACGACACAGAAAACATTCTACCAACATGATTTTAACTCACTGACTTATGACCATAGCCACATTCAGCTTCTCTCCAAGCCAAGGCCAGCTCAGACATGACGTTCTGTAAGAAGGATGTGTCCCCCTGGTTGATGTTTGATTCATACTCAAAAAGATTGTCTCTGGGGCAGAAAGGTCTTCAAAACCTCCTCTTTTTACTGTCTCCTCTTCTAATGTTTGTTTTCTGTTCTCCCCCCCTGTATTTTTATTATTGGTTTAGAGAACAACCAAATGGACCCCTCTCCACGGCCTCGTTGGAAAGAAACCCTCTAAAGAACACGTCTTCTGAAATATTTGATTTTATTTCTTTAGTTGGTGCCTGGGTGACATGATTCTGGTGATTGATTTTAGTGCCCCCAGTCCGTTATGAACACACATCAGAGGTTAGACGTTTCTTACTTCTGTTCCCCTCATATCCAAGTGCATGCAGCTCACAGAAGTAGAAGGCATGGTTTTATGACCTGCCGCTGATGTGTACAGTGTCAACTTGACCTTGTTTCTCTAAGGCGCTTCCAAGAACTGAATATTGATTGTATCAGTGGCCAGAGTCTAAGCTGCTACATTGTGAAATCAAAATTCAAGAGCTGAGCATTGGGAAAAAAATTATTTACACATCAACCCCAAATCTCTTCACATGTGCTTACCAGTGTCTGCACAGCTAACAAGGCATTGAGGTTCTTCAAGGTACTTTTCTGAACTGATTCATTACCCTCACTTGGATGTCACCAAACCATAAAGGAGATAAAGAGTCAGGAGGCTTCATCTTCACTTGACGCCTTCAGATAACTGCAAAGAGAATAAATCTGTGCTTCTGGTGGCAGCCTTGATTGTACTAGATTCCCAAGAATTTAATTAGTAACAGGCTAAGGAGAGAACAAGGAAGGAACCATAACCTTTAAAAATGATAATGTACTTTGCTGTGCTAATATCTGTTAGAACCTTTTTAGTGTTTTAAATTTAGATGTTTTTCTTTTTTTTCCCTTTGATTCTTTAAGATTACAGTATAATTATCTCATTTCCTTTTCCTTTCCCCTCTCCAAATCCTCCCATGTATCCCTTCTTGGTGTACTTCAAGTGCATGCCTCTTTTAAAACTGAAACATAAAATCAAAGTAATTACATATATTTATGGTATACCCATGCAGTTTCAGCACATGTATATATTACATAATATTAAAATAATAATAGATACATCAGTCCTCTCAAACATTTAATGTTTCCTTAAGAAAGATGAAAAGTCCTCTATTCTTCATCCATAGTAAGTAATTAAATCAGTTCATTTGTAACGCGGATGGAACTGGAGATCATTATGTTCAGGGAAACAGAGAGCTAAGTCACACAAAATCTTTTCATGGAGACAATTTTTTTCATTTGTCACAAGGTTAATTAAATGAAAATTGTTAAATTTCCAGTAAACAAAACACATTGTTAGAGTTTACCAAACACAGATTACCACCCTACCCCTGGTGTTAAAAGTTGGGCGCACATTACAGGAGAGGTGGAAAACACAGTCTTAGATACCAATAGCCTCAGGGCAAAGTTCCCCTCCTCCACTTCCTGATGGTATATCGCATGCAGGGTGCTGTTTAAACTCCAGCATCAATTTTACAAGAGAATAAATAAAATTCTGTCTGCGCAAGATTAGGTATGTAGTAGACACTCCACAATTCCCTTAGTCTTTTCTTTGCTGTATTGTAATTTACTATTTACCTGACAGATCTCCGAACCTCAGTCTATATTTATAGCCATAGAACAAAACATGCATGAGTACATTCAGGTGGGGAAAATAAATTATTTATATGCCTAAGAAGTAGTTGAACTCCAGTTGATTGGACACATAGTACACTCCTGCTCCACTGCCCTGATGTTGAAGATCTTATGTAAGCACAGATGGGTCTTAAGTGACATAACTGCCATTGCTGCAGACGTCAGCAGCAGGAACAAGGTTCTGACAACAAGCATTGCAAGATGCATTTAGCAACATGATTTTCCTTCACATTTCATCATATGTGTTATACAGTATAAATCATACATCATATATTATAATTAATGATTGTTATTATACATTATATGTGATAAATTTTATATTATAAAATAAATAAAATTAAATGTTAAACTATATTAAGAAATAAATATAATAAAATATTTTCTAAATTAGATAAAATATGTAATATAAATACAAATATAACACACACACACACACAATTATTTGTGTGTGTGTTCCTGTCAGTGTGGGTATGTGTATCTGTAAGTCAGAGGTCAGTGTTGAGTGTCTCCATTAATTGTACCTCTCTCCTTATATTTTGAGACAGTGTCTCTCACTGAATAGGAGATCATTCAACTCACTCATTTGGCTAGGGTTATCTACAAAACAAACTTCAGTTCCATCCCTCAAAAGCTAAGTTACAAATGCTACCACCACTCTCCTGCTAACATGCTGGATGGGAATCCAAAGTCAGCTCCTCAACATGAGGATGACAGATAGATACTTTACTCACTGAGACATCTCCCAGCCTCCAGATTTAGTAATTTCTTTTTTTGGAATGGAGAATACTTAGAGGGTGAAGACGTACCTTCTCCTTATCCATGTAAGTCCCCTGGTATCAAATAGAATAAAAATATGCTATGATTAGGTGTTTTGATAATTTTATTAGATTTTTTTATTTACATTTCAAATGTTATCTCCTTTCCTGGTTTCCCCTCTGAAAACCCTCCTTCTACCCCTTTCCCCTTCTCACCAATCCACCCACTCCTGCTTCCTGGTCCTGGCATTCCCCTACACCGGGGCATAGAGCCTTCACAGGACAAAGGGCCTCTCCTTCCATTGATGACCGATTAGGCCATTCTCTGCTACATATGCAGCTAGAGCCACAAGTCCCTCCGTGTGTACCCTTTGGTTGGTGGTTTAGTTCCAGGGAGCTCTTGGGGTACTAGTTAGTTCATATTGTGGTTCCTCCTATGGGGCTGCAAACCTCTTCAGCTCCTTTGGTCCTTTCTCTAGCTTTTTCATTGGGGACCCTGTACTCCATTCAATGGATGGCTGTGAGCATCTACCTCTGGCACTGTCAGGCAATGGTGGAGCCTCTCAGTAGACAGCTATATTAGGCTCCTGTCAGCAAGCACTTGTTGGCATCCACATTATTATCTGAGTTTGGTGTTTGCATATGGGATAGATACCCAGGTGGGGCAGTCTCTGGATGGCCTTTCCTTCAGTCTCTGCTCCACACTTTGTCTCCAAAACTCCTCCCATGAGTATTTTGCACCCCTTCTAAGAAGGATTGAAGTATCCACACTTTGGTCTTCCTTCTTCTTGAGTTCCATGTGGTTTGTGAATTGTATCTTGGGTATTCCAAGCTTCTGGGCTAATATCCATTTATCAGTGAGTGCATACCATGTGTGTTCTTTTGTAATTAGGTTACCTCACTCAGGATGATATTTTCTAGTTCCATCCATTTGCCTAAGAATTTCATGAATTCATTGTTTTTAATTGCTGAGTAGTACTCCGTTGTGTAAATGTACCACATTTTCTGTATCCATTCCTCTGTTGAAGGACATCTGGGTTCTTTCCAGCTCCTGGCTATTATAAATAAGGCTGCTATGAACATAGTGGAGCATGTGTCCTTGTCACATGCTGGAGCATATTCTGGGTATGTGCCTAGGAGTGGTTTTAGTGAGTCCCCAGGTAGTACTATGTCTAATTTTTTAAGGAACCACCAAACTGATTTCCAGAGTGGTTGTACCAGCTTGTAATCCCACCAGCAATGGAAGAGTGTTCCTCTTTCTCCACATCACTAGCCTCTGCTGTCACCTGAGATTTTGATCTTAGCCATTCTCACTGGTGTGAGGTGGAATCTCAGGGTTGTTTTGATTTGTATTTTCCTGATGACTAAGGATGTTGAACATTTCATTAGGTGCTTCTCAGCCATTCAGTATTCCTCAGTTGTGAATTCTTTGTTTTGCTCTGTACCCCACTTTTTAATAGGGTTATTTGTTTCTCTGGTGTTCAACTTCTTGAGTTCTTTGTATATATTGGATATTAACCCTTTATCGGATGTAGAATTGGTAAAGATCTTTTCCCAATCTGTTGGTTGCCATTTTGTCCTATTGACAGTGCCCTTTGCCTTACAGAAGCTTTGCAATTTTATGAGGTCCCATTTGTCAATTCTTGATCTTAGAGCATACGCTAATGGTGTTCTGTTTAGGAAAATTTCTCCTTTGCCCATATGCTGGAGGCTCTTCCCCACTTTCTTTTCTATTAGTTTCAGTGTCTCTGGTTTTATATGGAGGTCCTTGATCCACATGGACTTGAACTTTGTACAAGGAGATAAGAATGGATTAATTCTTCTACATGCTAACTGCCAGTTGAACCAGCACCATTTGTTGAAAATGCTGTCTTTTTTTCCACTGGATGGTTTTAGCTACTTTGTCAAAGATCAAGTGACCATAGGTGTGTGGGTTCATTTCTGGGTCTTCAATTCTACTCCACTGATCTACCTGTCATGGTACCAGTACCATGCAGTTTGTTTGTTTGTTTGTTTGTTTGTTTGTTTGTTTGTTTTTGTTTTTATCACAATTGCCCTGTAGTACAACTTGAGGTCAGGGATGGTGATTGCACCAGAAGTTCTTTTATTGTTGTGAATAGTTTTTGACATCCTAGGTTTTTTGTTGTTTCACATGAATTTACAAATTGTTCTTTCTAACTCTGTAAAGAATTGAGTTGGAATTTTTATGGGGATTGCATTTAACATGTAGATTGCTTTCACTAAGTTGGCCATTTTTACTATGTTAATCCTGCCAATCCATGAGCATGGGAGATTTTTCCAGAAGATACTCTACCCAATTCATTCTAAGAAGCCACAATTACTCTGATACCTAAACCACACAAAGACCCAACAAAGAAAGAGAACTTCAGACCAATTTCCCTTATGAATATTGATGCAAAAATACTCAATTAAATTATTACAAACTGAATCCAAGAACACATCAAAATGATCATCCATCATGATTGTACTGGCTAGTTTTGTGTCAACTTGACACAGCTGGAGTTACCACAGAGAAAGGAGCTTCAGTTGAGGAAATGCCTCCATGAGATCCAGCTGTAAGGAATTTTCTCAATTAGTGATCAAGGGGGAAAGGCCCCCTTGTGGGTGGAACCATCTCTGGGATGGTAGTCTTGGGTTTTATAAGAGAGCAGGCTGAGCAAGTCAGGATGAGGCAAGCCAGTAAAGAACATCCCTCCATGACCTCTGCATCAGCTCCTGCTCCCTGGACCTGCTTGAGTTCCAGTCCTGACTTCCTTTGGTGATGAACAGCAACATGGAAGTGTAAGCCGAATAAACCCTTTCCTCCCCAACTTGCTTCTTAGTCATGATGTTTGTGCAGGAATAGAAACCCTGACTAAGACAATGATCAAGTAGACTTCATCCCAGGGATGCAGGGATGGTTCAATATATGGAAATCCATCAACGTAATTCACTACATAAACAAACTCAAAGACAAAAATCACATGATCATCTCGTTAGATGCTGAGAAAGCATTTGACAAAATCCAACACCCCATCATGATAAAAGTCATAGAAAGATCAGGAATTCAAGGTCCATACCTAAAATAGTAAAAGCAATATACAGCAAACCAGTAGCCAACATCAAACTAAATGGAGATAAACTCAAAGCAATCCCACTAAAAAAATCAGGGACTACACAAGGCTGCCCAATCTCCCTACCTACTTAATATAGTACTTAAAGTCCTAGACAGAGTAATTAGACAACAAAAGGAGATCAAAGGGATACAAATTGGAAAGGAAGAAGTCAGAATATCACTATTTGCTGATAATATGATAGTATTCTTAAGTGAACCCGAAAACTCCACCAGAGAATTCCTAAACCTGATAAACAACTTCAGTGAAGTAGCTGGATATAAAATTAACTCAAACAAGTCAGTGGCCTTCCTCTACACAAAGGACAAACAGGCTGAGAAAGAAATTAGGGAAAAAAACACCCTTCACTATAGTCACAAATAATATAAAATACCTTGGTGTGACTCTAAGCAAGTGAAAGATCTGTATGGCAAGAACTTCAAGTCTCTGAAGAAAGAAATCAAAGACAATCTCAGAAGATATTTTTTAATGAATAATAGAATCAGAATTGCCTAACTAATCCCCAGGAAATCAACTTTAGTCTTTCTAGTGTCCCAGACCTGAGTGCATCCCCCTTTATTTTCTTTTAATGTCTTGAAAGTATTTTAGTATAGATATTAATATTAAAATACATGACTGGGTTTGATGCTTCTGAGAATCAAGACATATCTTCTAGCAGATTTAGATCTAAAAAACCCTATTCATAGGAGAGCATAGTTTATTCACAGAATTTTCCACGCATGTCTTATCTTTTTTATGCAAACATTAGGAAGTGAATTGTTTCCCCTGAGTGACACCCACCTTCACTGATAAAAGATGTTTTCCTTGCCTGATTTGCACAACAATGTAAACAGTGTGATGTAACAGTTGAATTCTCATGGGTGCTCCTTGATTAGACTTAATTGTTGGCTTATGCAAAAGACAACATAATTTTGTCTTTTGCAACATTGTGACTTATCCTTTTCCGGATTATCTCTACCGAGGGTCATGTTTAAAATATTTTTCCTCTAACTGAATATGAGTATATCCCCCTAACAGAACAAACTTAAAAATCAGGAAGACAGATTAAACCTAATATGAAAACAGATTGCTATTAATAATAATATGGAAACTCCTTCGGCTGTCTGGGTGTATTTCATGGAACAAATCAAGGGTCAAATCCTGATGCTGTTGCTTGTTTTTGACCAATTTTACTTAATGTACTTTGTCAAGAGCATTTATGTCTCTGGAGAAATTAGAATACTGCAGAATTATATGATCACTTCAATAAATTAAATGTCTTCCTAAATTTAAAAAAAAAAGCTTAAAGCATAATTGTTAAGTATTATGGTTCCTTGACATAAAAATATAAATGTTTACTCCTTCAAATTTTCATAATATTAGTTTATTTTTGCTAATTACAAGGGCTCCTGTTTTTTTTTTTTCCTTTTTTTCTTTTCTCTTACTTACATCTCTGTTTTGCTGGTAGTCTTACGTGGTAAAAAGTCTATATTTTAAAGTTACTTTCCAAAGACACCTTGATTAGTGTTCTTATCTGAAATTATTGATTCCAGTGAGTTAAAATGATTTTTTTAAAGATTTATTTATTTATTATATGTAAGTACACTGTAGCTGTCCTCAGATACTCCAGAAGAGGGCATTAGATTTCCTTAAGGATGGTTGTGAGCCACCATGTGGTTGCTGGGATTTGAACTCGGGACCTTCGGAAGAGCAGTCGGCACTCTTAACCACTGAGCCATCTCACCAGCCCAAGTTAAAATGATTTTAGTAAAGTTTTTACCCCAGTCCAAAAATACACAGTGACTCCATGCAAGTAACTTATTTTGGTAATTTAAAGGTGATTGTGAATGACTTCGCGTGCTGTATTTTCAATGTTATCTTGAAGATGAGAAATTTACACAAAGTTTAAGGTTCAGAGTGAAGTTAATAGCTTCTTGTTTTAAGAAACTGATAACAGTTGGTGAGTAATCAGACACAAAAGTAAGGCATGGAAGATGCTCAACCCACTTCTTATTTCTGGCTTCCGAGTTCTCACATGGAATCCAGGTATGACTGACTAGTAATGACATAAGCCTTCCCTTCATTGTGAACATCCATGGTGGATCTACGTTTGCAATGGGTGAGACTTCGCTAGCTTGTGTGGAACATAGCTTGGTTGCTCTGTGCTGCTAAAATGGAAATGTCCTTTCATTCCATTCATATTCAGGTGCAGAAATGTGGATTTCTCTGTCTTTCTGTGGTTGTGACAGTGACTCCCAAGGTCCTGACTATGACCTTTTCTCTCCTGAGATCTCCTCACGAAGGACACAACGCTGGAGTGCCAGTAAGGAAAGAGGAAAATCAGGGCATGGTGAGATCATCTAAGTCCCTGACTGGGGAAAATACACTTCAGCTTGTAGGTTCAAGATGGAAATTCTCTACACAGTTCAGTCTAATGCCAATTCTCTATCGCCCTGCCTCAGTTTACTGCAATTTAGGATTACAAGTACGTACCGCCATACCCAACAACATAAAATTGTTAAAATATTGAAATTGATAAAAATTTTGAAAACCCACTACTACTATTTTAAAATTAAGCGTAGAAATCAAGGACATGGAAACTCTAAAAATTCTGTTTCCTGGGGAAAGCATTTTCTCTCAGCACAAAGCCACAGACAGATCTGCCAATGGGAATGATGGAGTACATAGATAACAGTGTGGAGCAGAAGTTCAACCATCATCCCAGCATTAACATTTCTATAAATATCTTTACTATCCTCATAAAAACATCAAATAATACCTAAAGCCAAACATTCACTGAAAAGCATTTGAGACCAAAACTGATAATTTACATTTTACTGCACTATCTATCAAAAGGAAAATCTGGACAGAATATCTACACCTGGTTCTTGGCAAGTTTTGGATCCATTTTGTTGCTATTGCTGCTGTTAATTGTTGTGGGGATAGTTTGTCTTCTTTTAAACTTTTAATTCCTTTTAGACTTGAGTATACCTTATTTACATAATTTCCACCCCTCCCCCAACTCCTGTTAACGCACCCCTCTCAAATTCTTGACCATCAGTTCTAGAACTATTATTTTTACAGAACCTACTGAGTCCAGTTAGAGTTGCTTTCATGTGTATGCTTGCTTAGGACTGTGCACTTAAGATTAGGAAACCTACCTAAGGGCTGGCTGGCTTGTCCTTAAAGAAAAGTTGAGTCTTCCTCCCTTTGCAGCGAATGACCAGTGGGACCCAATTAAGCTTCCCATATTTGATTTGACCCTGCCCACTGGTGTGGTCTTTTCCAGGCAACCATCTTGTTATAAGTTCAGCACCACTGTTGGGAAGACACTATCCTGCAGCACTTTTCTGATCCATTGGCTCTTACAATCTTTCTTCCCTCTCTTCACAAGGTTCCCTTAGCCTTAGACATAGGGGTTGTATGAAAACATCCCAATTAGGGATTATCCTACCGTGATCAGTACTCTTTCCCTTACCTTGGATCTCTGCAGTAGCCCCCATCTGTGACAAACAGAAGTGTCCTTGATGACAGATGGGAGAGATGCACTTATGTGTGAATGTTAGGACAAACATTTAGAACACAGCTGGGGGCCATATTGATTTAGGGAAGTGTCAGTAGTAGGTTCTCGTCTAGGGGCTTATGACCTCTTCCGCCTCAATTCTTAGCTGCATTTATAACACCAGGCATGAGTTACCCCTATCGGATAGGCCTTAATTCCCATCAGACAGCTATTGGTTACCCTCTAAGATTAACATCTCACTATTACTCCACTGGAGATACCTTGTAGGGTAGTCATCTTCGTGATGTGAAGGCCTTATAGCGAAGTAGAACTGTTGTTAGCATTTTCCCTCTGGCAGTTTGTAGAGCACCTTCTGATAGTCTGAGAATTCCCCCCCCCAGCCCCCTCAGGGAGGAGTCTTCAGAGTCGGTATCATCATCTCGATTTCCCCCATGTCCTAAGATCAAAATGTGTGATCTCTTAAGCAGCAGAGTCTTACCATTGAGTTCTGTGAAGCAGCCAAGGGAATTGTCAATGGCTTATTGCGTTTGGGGAATCCTGTGGATCTCTTGATCAAGCTCTAAAAGAGGTGTCTCTTGCTTGGCACAGAGTTGTTCTTCTTATAGTCTATGCTTCTTGAGGATGGGGGGGGATGCTATCATCACATACTACTTAACTCCATTTAACATACATATATGTATGTATGTGTATATATATATATATATATATATGTAAATACATCATATATAAAATATATACATGTATTATATATGTACTTTAAATGAACTTTAAAACAATTAAAAGGGTAACAATTGTAAGCTTTTCAAACATCCTTAGTGCCATTTATCTCTCCTTTGATGCTCATCTGTACTCCCCTCCCCCCCAACCCCTCCCTTTGAGTGCCTTCCATTTTCTCCCTTTCCCACTTCATAGTATCTGTGTCCTAACATGTCCTCTCTAGAGTTGCTTCTCCATCTTCCCTATGACCTTGTTCTCTTTCTTGATTTATGCCATTACTCTGATTGGATTCTCATTTCCTAAGCATGCTAAGGTTTTAAGACTGCTGGCAGGTTAATACTGTGTCACATGGACTTATATTAAATTGTATTAAGATGTAGACTGACATCATAAAATATTCTTAAAGCTGTTATGATCAGTTCAACTTGCAAATATATATTGACTCTCTGTGGGAGACAAGTGATAGGCCAGTTGTTGTTTATCTAAATAAGGACAGAATCTCATAAACATAACATAACGTGACCTGAACTTTGTAATACATAATAGGCATTTGATCGACATGTGTTAGGCATGTGACAGGCATGGTCAGTATTGGTAATGCTTGATACAACCCAATAATTTGAGGGAAAGATTTGCTTGGAGCCACTATTTATTTATTTATTTATTTATTTATTTATTTATTTGGCTTTTTCAAGACAGGTTTTCTCTGTATATCCCTGGCTGTCCTGGAACTCACTTTGTAGACCAAGCTCGTCTCAAACTCAGAAATCCTCCTGCCTCTGCCTCCCAAGTGCTGGGATTAAAGACCTGTGCCACCACTGCCCGGCAGGAGCTGCTCTTGAAATAAGTCTTAGTCAACAAAGAAGAAGCAGAACAAAGAGGACTTGAGATAATCATACCATACATGTATGACAAAACACCACATTGCATGTATGACAAGATGACGCCACATCAATAGTACAAAAGAGAGCTGTTCTGTTTGTGAAAGAAAATGCACAAGCCATGAAGGCAAAGTTCAGATCAGAAGGAAGAAGCCAGCACATGTCAAGGGCATCATGATGAGGATTTATACTTTACATAGATAACTGTGACTACAATTGTATGGCCAAAATCTCAGTTTTAATATACATAAAGTGATACCATTGTTTTTGAAGAAAAGGCAAATCTACATTTAAGAAAATAGATTGGGAAAGACATTACAGTAAGCTAGGTAGGAGGTAGGAGGTTATGGAAGCCCAATAGGTGTCTATACTAGAAATGGAAGTCAAGATGGATTCAAGAGCTGTTTAAACAGAGGAAGAGGCCAACAGTAATTGTGGATGGAGGCTGACTTGTGAGTGTGAAGTCTATTGTACTGTGTAATTCTCTGTTGTAAGTCCTGGTGACCTGGTGGATAATATCGTCATGGGTGAATACAATAAGTCTTTTTAATTTTCACTACTGCCTCGAACAAAAGACCTTAAAAATGCTGAGCAAGTGGTTTACCTCTGTGCTGCACCCATTGCCAGGAAGAGAAATCAGTTTAAACGAAGGGGAAAGTAGATGATATATTAAGCCCGAGGTATCTGGAAAATTCAGTTGGATTTTCCTAGCAGGTTTGGGGATTCACAAATATTAAGCCTAGTGGAGATGTAAAGACTGGAAGGAGATATACAAGAGTTCCCAGTTAAAATAGACACTCACGTCTTTCATGGTTACTTTTCAGATATTCCTTTGGGTTTTTCTTTCACTGTGTGATTATTTACTTGTATTTTTTACCTGCTTCACCATGCCATGGTCAAGGCAGAATGCCACCATTTTTCTTTAGATAGAAAATGAGAGATTTCCCAGCAGGAAATCTGTCTACCTGTGGTCTCAAATGTCCTGCTCTTGACATCATGTTTGCTGACTTAGCCAACGCCAAGAAAGCTCCTCCAGAAGAGGATAGACATTTTGGGGGACTTACATGGTTAGAGAGCATTCTCATGCATCCTACTCACAAGAGTGCATCTTCAGGAACTGGAGTGTGCGGCTGGGCTGGGTGAAGTGTTTATATGACATGTCTCTGGCTACTATTGATGATCACTACAAACTTGGTGGCTAGAAGACATGTCAAGTAATCTTACAGCTCTGTGGGTCAGAAGTCTGATATCAGGTGAAGTGGGCTAAAATTGAGATCCTAAGATACCACTCTATCTTAGAGGCTGCCGAGGAAAGCTGTTCCTCTATTGGTTTGTACGCTTCAGAAACATCCATTCCTTATGGCTGTTCTCCTCTAAATACAGGGTTCACAGACTGCAGAATCCCACCTCTGCTTCCTGCTTTTCGCTTCCCTAACCCTCTTCTGATAGAGACCATTGTCCTTACAAAGACTCAAAAAATAAAGGCAGATAATCTTTCTGTCTCAAGATTTTTAACTCATTCTTATCTACAAAGCTTCTTTTCCCCCAGAAGGCAACATTGACTGGGGACATCTTTTCATGCATTATTCAAGTAACACACTATGACAGAAAGGATCACAGCTGACTAGCTCTCGCTTGTGCATGGCTTATATTCTGCTTATATAAATAATTATTCACATGGTAGATACTAAGTAACATTTCAAAAGTCAAATAAAAACAAGCACATGGACAACAACAAAGACAAATGCTACCAGCTCTCCTTATAAATTATTATTTGTTTCAAAGTGACTGTAGGAATAGGTGACCTCTGAAGCACGCATATAGCAATTATAATGCAAATTCAATAGCCAGTCAATGGACTAGATGTCTATCATTTAAAAAAAAACAATACAATATCAAATTCTTCTTCTATTGGACTCTCTGATCTTATTTTGATAAATTATCTATGTCTAATCCCATGTACATCTGAAAGAGTGGTATAGCCATGTACATGGACACAGAAGACTCAAATGTATTCTTGTCCCTCCTGGTACAGCCAAGCAGTCAATGCCTCTTTGAAGCCTGGATGTTCAGACACTTGAGCCAATGATAAGTCTTGGTCCAGCGGTGGGAGAATAGAACAAACCACTGATGTTCTCTCTTCGTGAGTCTGTAATAGCAATCTAAACTCTCTCTAGCTCTCTTGATTCCTCCCTGTGATCACTGTGTCAACTCCTGCCTGGTACTGACACTGGGTTTGAACTACAATTCTCTAATTCTGGAAGATTTTGCTATCTTTCTGATGAACAGTTTTCACTTATCTTAGTCATATTTGATTTCTATCACACTACACTTAGAAGATCCTCACAAAAGTAGTACTGTATAGAGATTATTATCCACCCATTCAGATTTTGTTTTCTGAAATCAAATACTCTACCATTGAGGTATAGAGAATTTATTGTATGAAAAAAAAAAACTATTCACAATGAAGACACAAAAGAATTTTGGTTTCTGGTAAGTTGTAAGTTATTTTTTCTCACTAAAGTTATTTAATTTATGTTAAGGCTTAATAATTATGAATATTTTCTGTAATAGATGGCATTACTTTTAAAATATCTTTGGATTCAACATATTTCTAAGCCTGTAAAACCCCTGTAGTTGCCCTTTTCTATTTATGAAGACTTCTCAGAAGCCTTTTCCGGAAGCCAGATAGGAAGGGCAGCATCCCTACATTGTCATCCTTGAATTGGTTGGGGATATTTGTTAGAACGCCAAGAGTTTACCTCTGTTTAGTAGCTTAATTTTCTCTCTCTCTTTAGTGGAAAATCACTTAGCGAAACCGTGGAGATTATTTATCTGAGTCATATTTTTATGGAAACCGCTTTTCACTTCCGTGCATTTTTAGAAGTGTTTTCTTTAAAAGAATATTCTATTAATATTTATAATTAGATAGCACACAAAACAGATGCTAAGTCTTATAACTTTCTGGGTACAATTACATAAAGAAGATTATATACTTTTCATCATAATGTCGTCCCTGGGAGCTGAAGAACAAAGGGCTTTCTCTGTGAACATGCCATTTCTTTTTGGGAGTGGGAATAAACAGGAAGATAGCGATTAGCCACAATTAACCAGTTTAGCATGCTAGTGTTGATCCTGAGTGTCATTCTTAATGCCTAGTGTAGTATTGAGAAGAGCACCGCACTGCGCGAGTTCGTAATTGAATGACGTGTTGGCCATTGTTTTATTTATTTTTTTTAAATTCTCAGCTAACCGGTCTATTACCCTGCTCCTTCCGTGATGTTGGTGGGTCCTTCCTTCCTTTCTCCCTCCTTTCGTTCCTTCCTTCCTTCCTTCCTTCAGAGCTTAGTTGTATAGTGTTCAATATTCACAAACATGAATATTGCTAAAGCCAGAGAACAGAAGGAACAGAATTCATTTTTCTTTTCTTTCATTAAAATAGTGAATGAATGATGAAAAATACATTGGTTAATCTAATCCATATAACCTGTCCAAGAGCTGTAAAGATGAGGAAAACTGAGTAGCCAAAGAAGAACGGTTTTGAGTGTTGGTGTCAGGTTTGAAGCCTTCTGTGATGTGTGAGTCCATGTGTCTCTTCCTAAGTGGTGACTTCAAGGGCTACTTCTACTGTGGGCTCCGAGGATGGAGAGAAGGAGAGCTTTCCAACAACCATTTGCCCTCAGACAGGGTCTGCGGATGGACCCTGTGCCCAGGTCTGCTTTCTCTACTTAGAATTGCAAGAGTAAGGAAAGAACGCTGGGCAGTCAGGAGCGGAAGTTTACTTCCCCCCAAGATGCAGCGCAAGGGTACGCATAGGTCACGCCCACTAGCGGGTGGCCGCCCCTGGCTCCGGGCTGAGATGCTGGCGTCCGCTCCCGGGAAGGCGCGGACATACTTGCGGACCCAGGCTGAGCGGGTGCGAGCGCACCCTCCGGGAGCCGCCAGCGCCTCCCCGCGGCCCGGGACGCCCGTGCCTTGGCCAGGACCAAGGCCAGCGGCCACTTCGTAGCAGCCGGAGCGGGTGGGAGCGCCTGGCTTCTGGCCGCGGCCGCCGCCCGCCCGCCGGCTCCCGTGGTTGGGCGGAGGAAGCGCGGGACTCCTCCTCCCCGCCGTATTAACATGCACCCAGGGGCGGGTGACCAGCCCAGCCTCGCCGCCCCTGCCCGCCGCGTCCCGGCGCTCAGCCTCCGCTCCAGAGGCGAGCGCTGCGCTTCGGGCGCCGCAAGCCGGAGGACGCGGCCTCGCAGCCACCTTCGGCCGGCGGGGAGCGGCAGGACCGGCGGCGCGAGCGGCTGCCGCCAGCTCGGCGCCTGCTTGGGCTCCTTCCCTTCACCTCGCTGAGAAGCGTCCCGTGCTGCGGGTTCACTGCTCTGGTCCTCGCTCCGAGGCTCGTGGGACGGACTGACAGACGGACGGACCAGCGACGGACAGACTGCGGGCAGCGGTAAGGCAATGCCGGGCTGCGCGGCTGGGCTGGGGCGTGCGCGGCGGCGGCGGCGGTGGCGGCGGAGGCAGCGGTGGCAGCGGTGGCGCGCTGGGTGGCTGCTGCTCACCTCCTGCTGCGAGGTCGCGGCAGCCCTCGCATCCTAGGGACTGCGGGCCGCCTCTGCTGGCCATTGGCCGGCTCTCTCAATTTCATGACTTCTGTCCCGGGAGCATGTCTGGTCCCCGTGGTGACCCCGGGATTCCTGGGACCAGCATACCCTTCCCAGGGCAAAGGATCTTCGCAGCTCCCTAGGGTGTTCGAGAAGGGACAGATTTTTAACTGAGACAGGGTCTCTGGAGAGGGCGGGGGGAGGGACAAGAACACGGGTCCTATGTCTCCATCAGCTTCAGCCAAATTCATACCCGGTTCAGCGCCTTTGCAGGCAATGGCAGCTGCTCACTGCAGGGGACTTCGCCAGGGGCTCCCCAATCCTTTGCAAAGCAAGTTGTTGCACTCTTTTTGTGTGACATTTTTGGCATTGGTTGTGAAGAGCGACCCCTTCCCTGTGTGTATAAGAAGGAAAAAAAAAAAAAGACACAAAGACAGTGGCATAGAGAAACACAGAAGAGAGAAAGGGTCGTGGGGGGTGGGGTCTCCGGAGAGTCTCTGAGGCCAACTGCCCGCGAATCGCTTGGCGTGGCGGGCGATGAGAGTCTGTATTTGGAGGACCAGATAAGTGACTGGCGCTGGAGCCGGGACCAATGGGAACCTCTCCCTGCTCCGGGTTGAGCCAGATAACAAATTGCACTTTCATGGAGGGGCGGCTGCAGCTGTGAGGAGGACCTTAAGGGCTATGAAGACCCTGCATTCAGGACTCGCGGAGAGCGAGCGGTTCTGGTCTTCACGTTGTTCCTGAGGCCGTGGGAAGGGGCCCGTGTGCCCGCCCAAGAGGCACTGAGCGCCTCTGCCCGGAGGGCGTCGCGCTGGCCCAGGATGCCTGCTCACCCCTTGCCTGGCCTGGAGCGCTGCGGAATTTTCTAAGGGGAGAGCATGTGGACCGGCAGGGGTAGCATACTTAGGAGGACTAGATCGCTGTCGGGTGAGAGGTTATGTCTCTAATGGACCCCCCTGCCCCTTAAGACTGTTCATAGAGAAACTGGTTCTAAGCCCCCAGAGGTTGTCAATCATGCCTCCTGGCCTATCAAATGAAGTTCCAACAGAATTACAAGATGGATAATAAAAGTCACAATTAAGAGACAGCTCTCTAGCATTTGTGATCTTCATGAATGACTTCCTAGAAGAAGATGATGGGCCATTCAAATGGAAATAACGAATACTTAAAGCTTAGAAGTAGGAAAAGGTATTTAAGGCCAAAAACAAACATCTGGCAACCCTGCCCCATCCATTTTTGTTTTGTTTCTGTTGGTTTTGGATCAGAAAGGAGGTGCTGTAAAGAACAGCTTTTGGACAGTGATTTATATCAAGATTTCAGTGTCAGGAATCAACTTGCTATTGACCCTGATCATTTTTGTGTAGATAACAATAGTGTCTATCCCAACGTAGATGGAAATGATAGGCAGGCAAGGAATGATGAAACTGTTCTAGTTTCTACAATACCAGAGGAAAGTGGTCTTCGTGTAACGCTGTTAAAAAAGGAATTCCAATACATTCAAAACATGTTCAGAATTTAAGTTCTTAAAAATTTAAAGCTATGTTTGGGCCCAGAAAATTCAAACGTTGGAAGGAAATGAGGTTGAATAGAAATCTGGTGTCCATAGCTTGCTTCTTCATTATTTTTTGGATTTGCTGGTTTAGTTTAAAGTTTGCACAAGCCACTACCTTAAGTATTAATTCCAAGTTCTAGGCCTGAGATTCTGTGAAAATCTTTGAAGCTAAGTGACTTGCCTAAGAGAAAATGTAAGTAACCTTGCAGGAGAAAAAAGGTTGCAAATGCAGGCTAAGCTTTAAAAATCACCTTTGCATCTCTCTCTGTGGGATTCTAAGATTTGCTGTTAAATAAAGTATAGGCAACATGGGGAGGGAGTGGGAGAGGGACATGACCAAAATATATTGTATATTTGTATGAACTTTCAAAGACATAAAATACAGGCAACATAAATCTTGGCAAAATGAACAAACATTCTGAAAGATCTTTACTAAGTACTTTTCTAAGTACTTTACCGACAAAACTTTTCCAATTATATTCAAGCTTTGGTGCTTGGAGGGAAGGACAAGGGCATGAACACTCCCTGTGGGGACTTTGATGGCGGAGCTCCTCTCATTTCTCCCTCCACGATTCATCTTATTCTAAAAGCACCAACTGAAAACATTATGAATCACACCAGCAATCATTCAAAGCAAGTAGAAAGAGGACATCACAATATTATGCGGAGAAATCCCACAAACCCACTTGCTTTGCTTTCTAAATTCTGGGGATTTGTGTTTCTCACTGCATCCAGATTTAGGGACAGAAACAGTGAGGCTTGGATCTGTTAAGTGCATACCTTTGTTCCCGATAGCCATCAAGACTGATATTTTAAATAAAATTAACACCGCACAGACAGGATTGTTTGATAAACAACTCAGGGACAGTACAGTAGTGGTGTGACCATTGCTTGATAAAGTTATGCACCGCAATTTTTTTCTTAAATAAGAAACTGTGTACTCTGGGTTGCTGTTTTCCTTTCTTTGTGTGTATGTCTCATTTCCTCAATACTTTGTAATTGAGAAAGAAAGCAAAGTGCTGCTCTTTGTTTCTATTATCAACTGAAACTCACATTGTGTTGCTTTAATGACTGCTCTCCTCAGTTGTGTTAAGCTGTCTCAGAAGGCAGAGAATTAGTTTTCAATCAAGAGGCTTCCAAGTGGAAGACGACTCCATGAAGATTTCATTTTCTTTATAAACCGTTCATGTCCTGAGTTTTAAAGGGAACCCAACCAGTCAACGAAAGAGAGAAAATAAATAAAAGAGTTCACAACTACACCATTAAAACCAGAAGGTTAATCTTAAAAGCCTCCATAGTGACCTCCCATAATTATCATTTATTCCTAGTGTGTGTTGGTCTGTTATTAATGTAAACCTATTAGGTTAAGAGAACACACAGCTATTGCAAGGGCTGTAGTTGGTTCCCAGCACCCACACTGGGCAGCCTATAACTTCAAACCGGTGGACTCCAGTGCCCTCTTCTGGACTCTCAGGTGCACATACCCATAGACATGTCCACAATTGTAAATGTAAATCTTTTAAAAATTAGGTGGCTATTTTATCAGGAAGACCTTTTGCTAGCATTCCAGAAAATTTTTGTGCTGCTGAGAACATTTGGGGTTAAAGCACCCTAGTTCTTGGGTTGTTTATTCACAGAACCCTAAGGGCTCTGGGTTCGGTTTTCCAAGTAAAGATTCATTATAGTGTTCCTCAAAACATCCTTCATGATTTTAAGTCACGGAGACTTTGTAGCCTGATTTCTTTTCATTGCTGGTGAAGGTTATTTCCGCTAGATTTGGTCCCTGTCGGGAGTTTTCAAAGATTTGTTGCCAGGAAGACCTGAAACATTCCCTAGAAAAGAAGATTTGCAAGTTGCCTTCTAATGTCCTCAGTTTAAACAACCACAGAGGACAGTGGCAGATTGCCAGATACCAGAACCTTGACTCCAATCCATATCCATTTCTTATAGTTTATATTTACGGCTTCCTTCTCTGTAACCCTGAGTGTACAAACTTACACAGCAAATGGGATGGAGAAGAAGAAGAGGCTGGAAAAAGAGGAGGGAGTGGAAGGGGAAGAGGAGGAGGAGGGAGAGGAGGAAGAGGAGGAGGAGGAGCAACAGCAGCAGCAGCAGCAACAACAACAACAAAGTGGATGTGTATATCAGGCAGTTTGAATGGTGAATGGCCATCCTCTGAGGCCCCCTGCTCCTTGCTTTGGTTTTGAAATTGGTCTTGCACAGAGGTGCTGACACAATTTCCCAGCCTTTCACCTAATACGTGATAGGGGCCGGGCTTTATATTTTCATCCTCAGATGACTTCTGATTTCCCTGATTGATATTTGCTATTTTCTCCCCATTGTAGAAGTTAATAACTACGGGGAAACAAGTGATTTCCCAATTAGGAAAAGTAGTTCCCTCAAGCCCCTCCCCCTGATACTTGGTTACCATATAAGCTAGGGTGGCTGGGGTGTGTCTGCGTATTTTAGTATTTTTCCATTCCGTTGCAAACTAGATAACTATGCTCTGAATACGTAAAGAAAACTGTAAACTCACTTTCCTCTCTCTTCCTAGAATTTGCCAGAAAGGAAACCATTTATTTGACTATTCACTTATACCTTGCATCTGTTGTCACTGACAATTTGTCTGTCTTCTCTCAGTGTTTCTTGTCAGATTAGTAAGCAACGATACAAAGCCAAGCTAGGAAGTGTGTCATTTGGAGCTGCCCAACCTTGCCAGGTCTCCTTAATATTCAGCAGTGCGACGAGCCTGTGGAAGCCATGGCTAAGCAATTAGAAAGGGAGGGATTGTGCTGTGACTTGCTTATCTCCCTGGCCTTGAATCTGAATCTCAGCACCAAGACTGTCAGAGACATTTAAAGGGCTCCCTCAGGCGGCTTGCGAGAAGGCCTCTCTGGGCATGTTTCCAGCTCTGCCGCCTTACTCTGTGGCATGGCTTTTTAGCTAATTTGAAAACATCTACTGGAGTAACTTCCCTGTTCGTTCTACTACTGGCAAGTGCTTTTGAGTATGTGATAGTTAGATTGACGTTAACCCCTACTCTAACCTCATGATTACTGCCCATTCCCTGGGTACTCTTTCTGTCTTGGTTTCAATTTCAGTCAATAGTCAGTGTGAAGTCTATTTCTGGACTAGAAATTTCCCTGCTAGATATCACCCAGATTTCTTTATAAAAGCACATGCTAGCTTTTGCGAGGGAGGGAAATGGCATTTTGCTCTTGTCTCAGACTCTGCAAACAGCTCCTCTTTGATGGGATTCATCACACCATGTTCTAGGAAGACAGCAGGACTCACTCATCTCCTTCATTGCTATTCTTCATACCCGAAGCCAGAATGCAGGGCAACCTTCTCATTGTTCCAGGAAAGGTTGTGCTTTCCTCTTTAACTGTGGAGGGCATCTGGGAATCAGGAAGCCCTAGCTCATTTGGGACTCTACTGTGTGAGCTCTTTCACCTGGGCAGTTCAGACGAGGTGCACCACTTGATTCTGGAGCTCCGTTGAACTGTGATGAAAAGTCTTTTTCCCTCTCTCCCTGAAACACAGTTTCTTAAATCGTTTCTTCTTGCTTACACCTCAACTGAAGAGTCATTTAATTAGTGAAGCTCTCCAGCTGGATACTGTGTGACAGTTGTATAGTTTCTTCACTATCCTTTTAAAGTTAATGAGGACTTGTCATCTGGTGATGGTATGATTGGATGGCCACCTTCCCCCACAGGCTTCCTGTGACCTCAAGAGCTAAGGATAGCGTGCTCATCAACACCACTGATGCCTAGCGCAGTGCAGGGCTCCTGGTAAACGGTCAGTATATACCAGCTGTGTGAATGGTTGAATAATTGAATAAGTGAGTGCGGAGCCCTGTTCCAGCTGTGCAGAGACCATAACTTCGAAGGTAGTGTTTTGTTGTTTCTTGTACGGCTCACTTTGCAGGATCAGATTCCACATTGTTTAGTGATAGGCTTACTTGAATAATACCTTCAAGAGACAAATGATTCCAGAGTGGTCAGTATGTCATATCAATGGCTATATTTTCCAGTGAGGGGCCTGCAGTCTTTTCATGGAAAGAGGTAAGATTATAGGTCAAATAATAATTAATAAGGATTCTCTTTCTTCCTCCTTATGCACAGCAAACTTATCAATGGCTTACCCAATTTCTTTTTGCCTCACTTTTCAGATCTCCTTTCCTGTCACCCACAGTGGGGAGGCTGGCACACGTGTACCTCATTTTAATCTGCGATTTTCTATTTCTGAAGTCCAGAAGCTCACAGGATAACAGAGACAGTGTCTATAAGGTTGCATATGGAAGGAAACAAAAGTACCTTGGGGACTTAGTCTTCTTTGAAAATGACACAAACTAGAGACACCCAGGGGATGGTGCATCACATGAGGAAATGCAACCATTGGATTGGCTTTTAGGCTACCCTGGTGTCATTTTTCTTGATTGTTGACTTAGGAAGGTCCAGATCACCTTGGGTGGTCCTAGGAGTTATGAGAGAGGTAGCTAAATGTGAGCCTAGGAACAAGGTGGAGGTACTGTTCCTGTGTCGTCTCTGTTTCGGGTCTCCAGGTACCTGCTTGAGTTCTTGCCCTGCCCTTCCTCATCGATGGACATGGAGCTGTTAGCCAGATAAACACTTTCTTCCCCAAGTCTGCTGTCTGATAGCATTGATCACAGCAGTAGGAAGCACACTATGATAGAGAGTGGAAGAATGAACCATATCCCAGTGGTGAGAGACACGCATTCAGCTTCCGCTGACTTTCTCAAGGCTGAGTTCTGTGCAAGCACTCAGCACCAACTGTGATGGTCTCCTCTGTGGCTCGTATCCAAATCTAACATCCCAAACTAAGCGGGAGTGCAGCCCTCTAAGTATTCCTTCGATAAACATTTTTAAAATAAAATCTTATTATTAGACATGAAAGTTTGTTCCTCCCCAGTCTCTGCTTCTGGGATATTTGAAAGCCATGGGGAGGCAGACCAGCATCCTGGATATCCTGTCCTGCCAAGTGCAAGTCATTGTAGCTGCCAGGTCCACAGGGCAGCCTTGGCTACCTATGAGGAAAGATGAGGGTCAAGGTGAGCATGACCTCTGTTTGTATGACTGGCCATATCAAATAGAGTATCTAGATTTACATGTCTATGTCAAATAGTGCTGCTCTTCATGTGGTTTTAGCTCTCTTTTATCATTCAGAAATGGGCCATGTAGAGGTTCAGTTTGTTGGATTTTTTACTACTCCATAGTAATCTACTCTACATCATGATTAACATGGCAGTCTTTCCTTGACTGGTATTTAAGCTGCTTCCAAATAAGGATGCTGTTTGAATTCAGAAGCCCTTCCTTATGCTAACAAAGGAGAGCTCCTTGGGGCATTGCTTGAGAGAGTAATTGCAAGAGGAAGCATTTTACCTGCACACTTGGCAGATCTTGCCTGATTACCAAAATTGGTAGCATCTATTTATAGTCAACCAACAATCTATAAGAGTCTTTTTGTTCCATATTCTTGCCAACACTTGGTGAGGCATTTTGTACTTTGCGAATCTTGTGAATGGGAGATGGTATCTTGTTGTAGCATTATTTTTCCCCCAGACTGCTAAGGACATTGGCCAGTTGTTCCTTCTTATTGGCACTTGGATCTGTGGGGGTTGTTTTTTTCACATATAATGTCTATGCTCTTACTTTTCTTCCTGAAAACTCATTGGTTTAGATATTCTGGATGTCAGATGTTTCTTTCTCAGTAAGATGAATTTCAATGGTCCTCACTCAGTGGCTTGCCTTTATTGTGATGGTGTCTTGTGGTACAATGTTTAAGTTTTGCAAGATTCAGACCTGATCATTCCTTGTTATAGGTAGCGTGGGAAACCTTTTCTGAGTCTGAGGGAATCAAGCAGTTATCCTCTCATTTCTTATAAACTACTAAAGCTCCACTCTTACATGGAGTTCTTTAAGGCATTAACATTTGTGGTTACTTTTTAACACTTTTAATTACATTCCAAATTTGAGAATTCCTCACTAAGTTAGAGGGAAATGGGTGGATTTTTATGGATTCTGCTGTTGACAAGCATCAAGACTTCATTTTTTGTCTGGAATGGACAGAAACTTCTAAACAGGATTTCTTAGCCTCATTGTTTCTTTTCTCCCTTTTTCTTCTTTCCCCTTACTCTTCCTCCCTCCCTCTCTCTCCCCCTCCCTCTTTCTCTCCCATTTTCCTCTCCCCCTCATTTTTTCTCTTCCTTCCTTTCCCCTAAACCTGTGATGTAGGGTTTTCACAATGTAGCCCAGACTGGCCTCACCCTCACAATCCACTGCTTCTGTTTCCCAAATACTGGAATCACAGGCTTACTTCAGAATACCTTGCAAGATTTATTTTTCTTAAGTCTTCATGAGGCTTGAGACTTCCAAACACACTCATTCTTACTCCTCACTCATCTTCCCAAGACCTAAGCACATGCTGTCCCTAGTGTGACTTCAGAGATATCACTGGGACATGAGCCGAAGGGCATACCTGGCTACCTTTGTCACTTAGCATCACTTCTTAATTAGTCCTTTGCCACTGGCCATTCTGGCCTTCCTTATTTATTTCTCTAACTTTATTTGAACTCTTCCTATATGACAAATTATGGTAGATGATTCTCCCAGACCATGCCAAGGGGAGTTAGGATTCATATATTCTCTCTCTCTCTCTCTCTCTCTCTCTCTCTCTCTCTCTCTCTCTCTCCCTCTCCTTCTGTGTAAATTACATGCCATGAGCAAAGTTTTTAAAACATAATTGTTTTAGAGTCCAGACAAATATCATCTCTCATATGAAACATTTATGGCCTTTTGTAGCTGGAACTCTCTTCTTAATTCCATTTGTATTAAACTGGATAATTTATGTCATGACTTATACATGTGGATACCACTAGATATTAAGTTCCCTCAGTGATGAATTAATTTATGTATTTTTGAATCTCTGGCCTAAGCCCAATACCTATTGTTTTAGTGGTTAACAGCTGGTTTCTTGACAATTGGTAATTAGTAATTGAAGATGACATGGGCTAAAGGGAAACTTGGACTTTGAGGTTATTGGGATAGGACCATTACTGGAACATACTCAAATTTGAAATTCTGAGTGTTTGGAGATATCATTTGATATACTTAGAAAGATTGAATATTTCCTATAAATAAGAAAAAAATAGACCTGAGTTTCTGAAATGATAAAATTTGAAATGTTAATTAGAGGTGGGTCAGCAGATTCTTGGAACTGGTCAGTGTTTATGTATTTCCCTGTGGAAAATGCCATGTCTCTTCATGAGTGTGATTCGCTGTGCCAGTCCCTTTAACTAATTACATGACTTTCTGCAAACTAATTTCATTGAGTCCAGTTTGCTCATCTGAAAAAATGAGGATCATTAAACTTAGATTTCAATGTATTTGAAAGGATTAAATGAGCCAACCTATAGAAAGTATCAAGTTCAAAGCTGGACTCATGGTGACCAATTAAAGCATGTTCCAAATAGTGGATTTTATCTACAGGAACTAACTTGCCAGCCATCTATTTTACATCAAATCTATACTGAATAAAGAGCTTAAAATGACTTGTCTAGTTGTGGAACTCTTTTCTGTTCCTACTAAAATCTCACCCCAGATCTGATTATTTCATGTTCTTTTATCACCCAGTCACAGCGACAGACAAAGCCTTGTTGAGCAATTAATAGGAGCTAGTGTTCGTCAAGCACATAGTCTTTGTACTTGGTGGAGATATAGCTTTCCTGTGTCAGTTGCACAGGGTGTAAGTTCTGAATCCACAGGGCAGCACCCACAGCCCCACAACCGACAAGTCCTATGGGATGCTGTGTCCTCTGACATGAGGAGATGCCAATGAAAATTGGATGTAACTTTCTCCCTTAGGAAGACTTAACTTTGTTAGGAGAAGATGTTCTCACAGAACAGTTTGGTGCACCTGGAGCAACACCCAAAGCATAAATTTTAATTACTTTGGTTAGAAGATGTATTTTTTAAGGTGGAATGAGATATGAGTAATGAAGAAAGCTGGCAGGAAGGTGCCACTGTGTCTTGATTTGTATGGAACAAATTGTTCCTGTTAACACATAGATCCTAGATGGTAGAGGGTCTTGCACTCTGATGGATTTTGCTTGCTAATCCAGACAGGACTGTTTACTACCCCTAAACCGCCCATGGTCCCATGCTCAGTCAGCTCAGCTCCTCTGACATCCTATTCTATGTATTCTTGCCAGCCATGCTCATTAATGCACCAGTAAGGAAATGGAAACAACATAAATATCTTTTAACCAGTGAATGATAATGAAAATGTTATATTAAAGAATACTATTCAGTGGTAAAGAAAAATGAAATCATGATATTTGCAGGTGAATGGATAGAACTGGAAAACATACTACTTAGTGAGGTGACCTAGGCTCAGAAAAATAAAGAATGTTGTCTCTCATCTGAGGCTCCTAGCTCCAAGTCTTCACACGTGAGTGCATACCTTGGAGTAACTGAAGAAATAGAAAACCTATTGTAAAATTTCCATGGAAGGAACCACAAAAGCTAAGTAGATTTAGATTGAGTAGCTCATCCCCTTTGAGACCACACTTCCTGAAGGAGGTAGCTTCTAACTAAGTGTTCCCACACTCTTTTTGACTCATCTTCTATAAACCACACAAAACCACGCTAACGAAAGTCATAAGTTTATGACAGAAAAAGTCCATTCTAAACTGTGACTGTCATCACTTGTCATAAGATCTTCTGTGGAGTGGGATTGGTCTGCTCTGCCAGTGAGGTCACCATGTGACATTCCAGTATCAGCTCTCATTGTCCAGATATAATAACAGAACTGAGTGAAAGCCATGTGCATTGATGCTGCTTCAGTTATCTCTGTCTCCACAGCCAAGATGTCTATAGGGTTATTCATGAGTAAGTTCCCAGTAGAGGTATGGGTAGTAACTTTTTCCTAATCTTTCTTTATCTATTATTTCATGCGCTGAAGATGCCCACTGTAAAATGAACCATTACTGATTCATTCCTCCATCCCTATATTTTTTTTTCATTCAACTGACAATGATTATTCAACAAATATTTGTGACATTCACTGGTCTGAATTATTTTAATATAGCCTTGAATAATAGTAAAATAATAACAAAAGATGTAAATCTGGCCCTTGTGGAGCTGTGGTACTTACACAGGCTGGGAAGAAATGCAGCGTATATATCTTTGTATTTTTATTTTGTTTTAGATACATGGTCTTCTTATATAGCCCCATCTTTACTTTAATCAGCTGTCCCCCGAGTTAGCCTTCTCAAGGTCGAGGTTATAGGTGTAGGTAACCACAAGATATTTTGTGGTTACATACTTCTTATATCTATGGGGAAGTAACAGTGAAATTATCAGGGATTCGATTACTTACCATGAATGAAAACAAATGAAGTCTCATTTCTCCTTTTCCTTAGGTATCCAAATCCTTTCATTCTGAGATTTGGATTTGAGAAGCTTCTGCAGGAAGTGTGTGCGTGCTACTGTTTTCGTTGGTGGCACTATTTTGTTCCTTTCTCTTTTCACAGTAACAGACTTGCCTAGAGACGGCGTTCACCATTCTAACTATTTTGTTCTGTTTTCTCCTACTGTTCTACTGTGCTTGCTCTGTTGTTTGTAAGTTCTGGGATTGACTCTAGGTTGTTGTGCATGCTAGGCACATTCCTCCCACTGAGCTGCGTGTTCTCAACCCTTTGGCAATCTCTCTTGAAAGCTTTGCTTGGACATTAGCTCACCTGGTAGCCCAGATATGCCTGGAACTCATATGTTTGCATCTGCCACCAGGGTTTATGGATCATGTGACTTTGGTTTTCTATATCCCAGTACATCATTAACTGTAGCAACAGAGACATTCCCTGCAAAACTTACAGTCATAATAATGGACATTATGTTTTATTGGATCTGTACTATATACTAAGCCCATTATATCAGTAACTATTTTATATTCACACTAGCCTTATATAGAAAGTGATATCGTTTACTAATTAGCTTCTTGGATTTCAGAACTATCACCAATGGAGTTGATAATCAACTGGGGTCTGTATTAGGATCCATGCTTCTCTGGTGCCTAACCCGTTGTCCTGTTTTGAGTGACATAAATGAAATAGAGCAGAGTGCAGAAGTGGGAACCTAAAAGGCTATCATATTGCGAAATTGGTAGCTATCAGAAATGTGTTACTAGCTGCCTGAAAGATATATACTCTTCTGGGTTTAAATGATTTCACTTTGAAGCTTGCATGGCCAAGAAGGTGGTTATTTGGACATTTTATAAAGTGGTACTTTATTTTTTCCTTAGTTCCTTCCAGTTGCTGTTGTACATGTGTGTAGGACACAGGAGAAATGAAATTAGTTCTACTAAGGTGTGGTTGGTAGTCACTATTTTGTCTTGGTGATGAAATAACTAAAAGAAAGCAACATTGCTGAAGAGAGAATTCTTTGGGCTCCTGGTTAAGAGGGTACCATCTGCCAAGGCAGAGAGGGCACATCAGGGTCTGTGGTAGTGGTAGCATAGCATGCAGGTGAGACTCCTCCCATCTGAGAATCCCAGGAAGCAGAGAGAGAGAGCTAGGCGGATCTCCTGGTGTTCCTTTTCATTCAGTCCCCATGGTGGATATACTGGAGTCACTCATACTCATGGTGGGGCTTCCTTACTCTATGAAACCTCTCTGGAAATGTCCTCTTGGGTATACTAAGGGTGTGTGTAGTGTGTATGTGTGTGTGTGTGTGTGTGTGTGTGTGTTCAATCTGGTTAACAGTGAAGATAAACCAGCACAAATGCATAATCCCAAGCGTCTAGTTTGAAAGTGAAGTAAATTTCTCTAACGCCAGTTTAATTTTGTTGTTGTTGTTGTTGTTGTTGTTTAGTCTTGGGTTTTTGTGTAGTGGCTTGTCTTGGGACATGGGCTATTTTGATGAACTCAAGAAGAAAGCAAGTTGCCTTTGGCTTGTCTTCTTCTCTCTGTGTGTATCTTTCCATTTGTTAGAGATCCTGCGTGGCAGAGATGAATCTCTTTGGAAACTTCTAGGGGTGTAACCATCTGCTAGGCTTGGAGAAAACTAGTATCTTCTTTCCAGGGAAGGATCTGTCAGCTGTAAAAAAAAGCTTCGGCTCCCTGCTTCCCATTGGGCAATCTGTTTGAGAATAAATAAGTAGAGACCTCAAAGACAAAGGGACATAAGCAGAGACTTAGCCTGCAATAAAGACGTAGCTTAGAGAGCACAATTAACTGGCCTGACACAACCTCTACAAGGATCAGATAAGGACTTGCCTAGCAAGGGAGAGAGAGCAAAGGGTGTCCAGTTGCCTTCCTAACGGATTCCTGGACACCGCCTGCCGCTTATCTCTAGGCTCCTTTGCCAGTCAGCCTGGTGGAATTAAAACATCAATCTCTTTAAATAGACATTGGCAAATCAGTATTTGCTATGCAACTCAAGAGCAAGGTTATGCAAGTTGTCCGGAAAATACTAAAGTGGTATTGTGGTTTATTTTACACATTAATTTCTTAGAAGAAAAATGAATATGGAATTATCCCCACACACATAAACATTGGCGCAAGATGCTTAGCTCTTGTACACTAGCACAAGCTGCAACGAAGATGGATTCACAAAAAGATGGAGGAAGAACAAGTGATCTTTACCATGTCCTTGATGTTCCTGTAGCATCACAGATGAAAAATCAGTTTTATTTTGTTTTAATGTTTATTTATTTTATGTTATTTTTTTATTTATTTGCATCACAAATGCTGTCCCCTACCTGTCCCCTTGCAGAGTTCTTCTCCCAATCTCCCCCCCCCCTTTGCCTCTGAGAGGGTGCCCTCTCTGGGCATCCCCCCAACCTGGGGTATTAGGTCTCTACAGGGCTAGGCACATCCTCTTCCACTAAGGTCAAACAAGGCAGTCCTCTGCTACATATGTGAGGGGGTGGGAGAAGAAGTTTCTTGGCCCAGATTGTGTATGCTCATTGATTGGTGGCTCAGTCTCTGAGAGCTCCCAGGAGTCCTGGTTAATTGACACTGTTTGTCTTCCTGTGGGGTTGTCCTCCACCAACTAATTTTATCCTTCCCCTAACTCTTCCATAGGGGTCCCTGACCTCCATCTAATACTTAGCTGTAGTTATCTGCATTTGTCTCAGTCAGCTGTTGGGTAGAGCCTCTCAGAGAATAGCCATGCTAGGCTTCTGTCTACAAGTACCACATAGCAGCTGTAATAGTGTCAATAATGGGTTTGGTGCCTTCCCATGGGATGGATCGCATGTTGGGCCAGTCACTGGATGGTCTTTCCTCCAGTGTTTGTTCCATTTTTTTGTCCCTGCAATTAGACAGGAGCAATTTGGGGTTGAAAGTTTTGTAGGTGAGTTGGTAACCCCATCCACCTACTGGAGGTCTTGTTTGGCTACCAGAGGTGGTCTCTTCAGGTTCCATCTACCCACTGTTAGACATTTCATCTATGATCACCCACCTTGAGTCCTTGAGCCTTTCACATCCCAGGACTTGGGAACTTGCTAGAGGTACCCTCTGCACCCCATCCCCAGCAGTTGCATATTTCCAATTATTCTTCTGGCCCTCTGGGGCTCTCTCTTGTCCCCTCATACCTGATCCTGCCCCCTTTCCCTTCCATGTCTTTCTCCTACTCAGGTCCCTCTGTCCCTCTACCTCCCATGACTATTTTATTCCTCCTTGTAAGTGGGATTGAAGCATCCTTGCTTGGGCCTTCCTTTGTGGGTTTATTTATTTATTTGTTTATTTGTTTGTTTGTTTGTTTTTGAGACAGGGTTTCTTTGTGTAGCCTTGGCCATCCTGGAACTCACTCTGTAGACCAGGCTGGCCTTGAACTCAGAAATCTGCCTGCCTCTACCTCCCAAGTGCTGGGATTAAAGGCTTGCTGCCACCACTGCCTGGCCTTCCTTTGTGTTTAACTTCTTTGGGTCTGTGGGGTGTATCATGAGTATTCTGTACTTTTTGGCTAATATCCACTTATCATTGAATACATACCACTCATGCCCTTGATATTTTCTGGTTCCATCCATTTGCCTGCAAAATTCATGATGTCCTTGTTTTTAATGGCCAAGTAGTATTCCATTGTGTAAATGAACCACATTTTCTACATTCATTCATTTGAGGGAAATCCGGGTTGTTTCCAGGGCTGGCTATTACAAATAAGGCTGCTATGAACATAGTGGAGCACATGTTTCTTGTGATATGGTGGAGTATCTTTTGGGTATATGTCCAGGAACAGTATAGCTGGGTCTTCAGGTAGAACTATTTACATTTTTCTGAAGAACTGCTAGATTGATTTTCAAAGTGGTTGTACCAGTTTGTAATCCTACCAGAAATGGAGGAGTGTTCCCCTTTCTCTACATCCTTGCCAGGATACACTGTTAACTGAGTTTTTATCTTTGCCAGTCTGATTAGTGTAAGGTGGAATCTCAGGATCATCTTTCTGATGATGAAGAATGTTGAGCATTTCTTTTAAGTGCTTCTTGGCCATTTGATATTCACTTATTGAGAATTCTCTGTTTTGCTCTGTACTCCAGTTTTTTTTAATTGGGTTATTGGAGTCTAAGTTTTTGAGTTCTTTATATTGTTTGGATATTAGTCCTCTGTAGGATGTAGGATTAATGAAAATCTTTTCTCAATCTGTAGGCTGCCATTTTGTACTATTGATAATGTCCCTAGGCTTACAGAAGCTTTTTGGTTTCAAGAGGTCCCATTTGTCATTGGTCAATCTTAGAGCCTGAGCCACTGGTGTTCTCTTCAGGAAATATTCCCCTGTACCGGTGCACTCAAGGCTCTTTCCCACTCTCTGTTCTATTAGATTCAGTGTACCCAGTTTTATGTTGAGGTCCTTGATCCACCTGGACTTCAGCTTTGTTCAGGGTAATAAATATTTATCATTTTACAGTTTATGAGTTAAATATCTTCAATATTTCTTGCTAAGCTTCTGTGAAGGTTATTTCTAATGCCATCGTTTTGTTCTGAATCACCTCACAGTCCTCACGCAGAATAAAACTTGTACCTTTAAAGCACTGTTAAAAGCATGGATCTCCCCCAAACCTTTTAAGTTATTTTTTTTAAAGCTTACCATCTTCAAGCTCATGAGTTCCAACATTGTGCTGCTAACAACAGTTTTCTGAGTCTTATAGTATGCTTTCTTTCTTAGGATCTCATCTCAACCTGTATCAACTCAAAGGCACAATAACATGACTTCAAAGTTTCTATAAAACCTGTGACATCACTGTTGTCAGAGCCATGGCTGAATATAACCCATAAGTTTAGAAGATTAGCATGCTTTCAGGAACAGGTCTCACTGAGTCCAAAAAATTTCATCAGTTACTATTTAAGCTTATGTCCATATGCATCAGTTATTGTGAACCACATTTGCACATTGAATTATCCAGGAAACTTCTAAAACACATAGCTATTAATCCCTCTACTTCCACAGTCTGCTGGTTTAACTATAAGAATATTTATGCACCTGGACCAGTTTTTCTAGCCAGCATCCATGGATGAGAACCAAGGATTCAAGAGTAGTGATTTCCACTGTATTCTGTTGACTAGCAGCAGCATCTCACCCAAGACTGTGTACAGTACACATTCTCAGAATCTAAGTTTAGTATCTAAGGATAGTTCCAGAGGTCAGTGTTTTCACAAGTTCTCCAGGTACAAGCTACCTTATACCTCTTATAACTCAAGGTCTCAGAACCACTAGCATTTGACTTCTTATCTCTCACGAGTTACTTACTTTTGTTTACCACCACCTGCCCGCAGGTCTCATGATTGAGAATGTGTACTATTTGAAACAGAAAAATAAAAATCACTGGTTACAGCAAGAGACCCTTACAAGTACCATGATTATTTTCTGGGTAGATCACTACTTCCTTGGGATTTCACCAATATTTCTCTGAGTTTCAACTTTTCCTTTTACTACCAAATACCTCTTGTATAATTTAAGCATCACTGATTATTATTCTTGCTACTTATCCTTGTTTTCTCCTTGTTTCTAGCAACAAAACCTGCATAATGTCTGGCAAGCAGTGCATGCACATCTCATTTAAAGCCCACACTTCTTCTTTAAGCTCTTGGCACACATGCAGCCCGTCCTCATCATCATGAGCTCACCCTGTTTCCCAGGCTGTGACATGTTGCTAACTTGACTCTAGGTGCTCTCAGTTTTAACTTCTTGTGTGTAGGGAGAGGAAAGTGAGAAGGGGGAAAAAGATTCAGAACCTGAGTGATTTTCATCTCCCCAGCATTACCTTTCTGCAGAATGGTTATATGATGGTGATTAAAGACTTAGGAGTCTTTAGAACATCTGGAGCAATTGCACTCAAATGCACACAAACCTCTTTCTCAATTCGAATCATGGATGCTACTCAATCATGCTAATTTTATGTGAATTTTTCCATTGCCTTGGTATGAGGATTGAGCTCTGATTGACTGCTTCTGCCTCTTCTCTTTCCATTTCCCCTTACCCGACTCAATTTGCCCCTCTCTTCTACCTTGTAAATTATTTTCCTGAGTCTAGAAATTGTCTTTCCCAACTCCTATTTCATTCATTTTTATTTCACTTTACTGTGTTATTCTCGCTATTGGGAATGTCTTGGCTGGCATTCAACATGGCTGTAGCTTCTATTTCCTACCCATTATCTTTGCAGTTGCTCAAGCCAGAAGCACGGAGAGAAAGCCTATATCTTTACTTCCCCGACACCAACGCATCAAGTTTTATTGACTAAATGCCTGGCTTTCTTTCAAGTTAACTTTCTATCTGTTAGAAATTCCTAGCTTACTGGATGCCTTCAATTTCCGTAGTGCCCAGCAAACTTGTGAGCACCTTAACACCCAGTGTTCAATTTCATCATCGTCTGAATTGTATTTTGAAGTTCAATACTATAAATCACTTTGAAAAGTTTATTCAGGTTCCCAAATTGAATCATTTGTTGTCTAACCCCCTGTGATCTCTGAAATCAAGCTTGAAGTGTGCATTGTCTGTGGCACTGGGATTTATCTCTAACTCGGTGATTGCAATTTTGCAGCCTTAACTCCTGGCTTCATCACTCAGCAATACAGAATTTTGTACTCTGTATGTCTTCCTCAATGTTTCAGAGATGGCACTATGTTTTATGAAGTTCCTCTCCATGTCTCACCACAATTGTGTCTTCTCTTCAGAATGTCCTGGCTTCATTTTCTGCATGGCAGATCTCCAAATGAATTTACGGACAGCTTGAGGCACTCCAAGCTTTCCCCTAGCAAATTTACATACAGTTGCATACAGTTCCAGAAGTATTTTGTGTATTTTTGGTATAAAATGTTGACGACTTTTCTATTATGTTTCCCTCCATGACCTCCTTTGAGAAGAAAGAACACTTTCTGCTACCAACCAGTAGGTGCAGTATTCTTCCTGCAGAGAAGTTGAAAGTTAGACACACCAGTGGATAATGTTAGAACAAACAGGGAGAATGTGAGATCCAAGATGGGTGAACAAGGAGATGGAGGCCCTGCAGCTCACAGGAAGAATCAGGGATATCGTTACAATTCAACCACATTTAAGGAGAAAGGGAATTTAGAAATGAAAGCTCAGAAAATAAATCAGAGCTTAACCAATAAAGCAAGAGAACAGAAAATGTAGTGTATTGAGCTGTGGGTGTCACCTCACTTCCCTTGGTGATCAGAGATCACAGACAGGTGTGTTATCACACTCACAGATTTTGCAAGTTCAGACTGAGTATCTTGTTCTTGTGGGAGAGACGTGTTTACACTGTAGTGTGATGTTACACAGAATAAAATGCTATTTCATAGAGATAAGATGCCTTGGGAGCATGGAACAAGTTTTAATTTATAGGACAATATGAAGGGAGAAGTGTTTGCTAAGACTTTTACGTTGCCTTTTTTATGGAGGAGTGTGTACCTCCATACACACATTTAAAGGCTGAGTCAGCGGAAGAAGTTGACTAATTGACTGGGAATCTGTGGAGATGGACTATAGGATCTGTGGCTGGATGTGATGGAACTTGAACATGTCTATTGAAGAATCTGATTTTGTTCATTACAAAATAAAATATCATTTAGAACATCATAAGGGGCAAATGGGTAGGAGATTCAGTTGGTATAAGAGCTGGCTGCCAAGTTTGACAACCTAAGTTTCATCCCCTGAACCCACATGATGGAAGGAAGGATTTAATTCCTACAAGTTGTCCTTTGATCGCTACATGTGCAACATGGCTTTAGTGTCTCCCCACAACAATCAACAAATAAATGGAAAATTATAAAAAGCACACGAGATATCATGCACTTGAAAACCACTGAGAGTATATCTCAAAACATTCTCTCCATACACATGCGCACACATGCATAAACACACAAACACATACATACATATATACACAAATACCCATGCATACAACATACATGCAGTATACACACAAACACACACATACGTAAACACATACAACATACATACATAAATGCACACATATATACAAACATATATAAAACCTACACATAGACATGTGTACATATTTGTATACACACATACACATATACACAAACTCATATATGCACATATACACACATGCAACATACACACATACATGTATACACAGGCATAAATGCATACAAACACACATATGCAAACATATAAAACAGATACATAGACACACATGCATACATACATATACACATACATACATATGCACACATACTTATAAACACATGCAAACAAACATACACATATTCACACACACACATTTATAGAACAGATACATACACACATTCCTACAGCATGTACATATACAGGTGCAGCATACATATGTACACATAAACATATACACATAATCCTGTATATACACATACATTCATGCACGTACATATACAAACATATTTAAATACACACATATACACATACACACATGCATACAACATATGCACAACATAAATCCATATATATATATATATATATATATATATATATATATATATAAACACAAATACAGATACTTAATACAGATACAATATACACATACACACATTTATACAACACACACATGCATGTTTCTACAACATGCACATACACACACAGATATACACACAGATATACAGAATACACATTTATAGAACATAAACATATGCATATTCGTACAACATGCACATACACACATTCATACAACATACACACAAACACACATTTGTATGTAACATGAAATACATATTAATTAGCCTTTCTCCCTTGAAGTGACTAAAATAAGCATGAGAGACATGTTTGTGTATAAAGTTTCTGCCTCTGAGTATCCAATAGGAAGCTCTGAAGTCATGCTCTGGGTGATGAGCCTACTATGGCCGTGAACCCCCTAGTCATCTTCCACAATAGATTCTTCTTACATTTTGAGGATAAGAGGTTAAGTTTCATGCCAACTGCTGTGTCTGTGTTGGCTAGAAAATGCTTGGTATATAAGTGTTTAAAAAGTGAAATCATTGTGTTCTTTAATGTCCTTCCACCAGAGTATCTACCCTTTTTCCTTCAACCTCTTAAAAACAAAACCTGCCAAAGTTAAGTGGACTCTAGAAGCTTTGTTTGGGTTACTGACTTCTATTGAATACTTCTGTGATTGTCTCATTATTAGGATAAACAAAAGCTCCCAGGAGCAAACTAAAATGAGGTAGAATTATATCAGGCTGGAGCAGAAAGTGCTACCAACGAGCACTGGTCCATTTCTGGTACCTTATTACAGAAGAGCAAACTGAGCTTAACGAACTAAAGGACTTATCCGTATGACTCAGACTAACTGCTAACCTTCTGAGGGCCTGTTTTCAAGAGTTGTGTTTCATATTGGATAGAGGGCTTCAAAGCTCTGTTGAATTACAAAATAGTCCCTGGGACCTGGGAGGCGAGGAGGGAGCATGCAGTAAGCAGATAGTCAAAGCCTGCAAAAGTGTAGTTTGGAGAAATATGCTCTAGAGTTCTGCTGTGTAGAACTGTGACTACAGTTGATAATAAGAAATGGTTTACTTGGAAACAGTTAAAGAGAGTAGAATTTTAAAATGTCTTAATTAGTTAATTAATTGATGTGTGTGTCTCACCATTAGACATCTTTCATGAATCGATTCTCTTCCTCCACCATGCCAGTCTTGGGAATCAAACTCAGATCATCAGGATTGGCAGCAAGGAAACTTTACCCCCAAGGATCTCTCACAGGAGCAGTAAAACAGACCCCACATGGTTTTGTTTTGTTTTGTTTTTAATCATGAATATAGCAACTGTGGGTTGATAGATATCTCAATTAGATTGATTGTGACAGTTTGGGTGTTTTATATACAGCAAGCATATTTTAAAAGTTTTATATTCATTTCAATATCTAGTTTCATTTTTTGATTTTTTCAACTTAAAGTACAATTACATCCCTTTCTATCCCCTTCCCTTCCCCTCTTCTGTCTGACATTCCCTTAAAGAGGATCTATTACTACATTTTTCTTTTAAAAAATTCAAATCTATTTGTTTGTTTTTTATGTATATGTGTGTGTCTACTTGTGATATGGTGCATGCATGGAGGTCAGAGGTCAACCTTTGAGAGTCAGCTCTCTCATTCCACCTTGAAGGTCTGGGGACTGAACACAGGTCATCATGCCTAGTGGTTAGTGATTTTAAATGCTGAGATGTCTCCCAGGCCCTAGATAATATTTCTAATAAAATTCATTATTAGGAATGAGGAATATTATTAATTTAGCTAGCATTAAATACAGTCAGATAAAGTTATTGGCATATGCATTTATGAAAGTCATCTTTAACAGTGAAAAATTTTGGTTATATGACTTAATCGAAGGAAATATCCTCTAGCTATTAATTTCTAATTATAGCCCATTCTCATTTTGATATAATTTAACATTTTGATTAATTACTGCTATACCCAGCATAATTTTCCAAAGTTTTTAACCTTCTTATTGATTATAAATTATTATTTTAATTTTGCTTTAAAATTTTTGAAAAATGAGGTTGGCAAGATGGCTCAGCAGTTAAGAGTGCTTGCTAATCCTCTAGAAGACCCAAGTTCCATCCTCAGCACCCACATCAGGCTCTCCATGTAGTTCCAGCTCAAGGAGATTTGACACAGTCTTTTAGAGAACAAGGTCTCCTTTCAAAATGTTACACTATACCCACACATACAGTTTTTACATATATGTACATGTTACACTATAGAGTAGGATCCACATATGAGAAATAACATGTGATATATTTTCTTGGTCCATCTACATTCCTTAAAAGTTCATTTTTTCTTTTACCCAAGAATAGTATTCCATGGTGTACATTTATAACATTTTTATTATCCATTCTTCTGTTGGTAGACATCTAGGTTAGTTGCATTTTGTTGCTGTTATAAATGCGACAGCAATAAACATGGAAATCTCTACAGATGGGTAGAGTGTAGGGCACCAAGGCAACACTGAAAAAGCTAAACAATTGATACAAAATAAATGCAGCACTTATATACTTACACAATTGGGTGATAAGGATAACTACGTCTCTTTTTTATTTACTTAGCATAAGAATAACTTGGATCCAAGGTGCTGCATTATTGGGCACTGTGGTAGTAATTTTTACCCCCAATAAACCTGTATAAAAATAACACACTCTAAAATTTTATAAAAAAATAACTAATTGGATTCTCCCCTGTATAATAAAAAGAACTCCAATTTCTGGAGTCCCTACATTTTACACTGATGCTAATAAATCAAGAAAGGCAGGATGTAAGTCAAAAGATATAAGTAAGATGGCTTATAGTCCCCATAAATTGGTTCAAAAATCTAAATTATATATAATACTTATGATATTATCGGATTTTCAAGAGTCTCTTAATATAGTAACTGACTCTCAATATACAGAAAGGGTTGTTTTACACATAGAGACTGCTGAGCTTATTCAAGATGGTTCTAAATTATCTTCAATGTTCATTCAGCTACAACAAATGATCAGGAATAGGAGTCATCCATTGTATGTACTACATGTAAGATCCCATATGGGTCTGCCAGGCCCTCTGGCACAAGGTGATAATGAAATTGATCATGTATTGATAGAAAGTGTACTAGACCCTTCAAAATTCCAAAACCAAAACCAAAAACAAACAACAAACAAACAAACAAACAAAAACAAAAACAAAAACATAAAAAACAAAAAAAAAACAAAAAAAAAACCCCAAAACAAAAAAACACCCAAACTACCATGTTAACAGCAAAGGTTAAAGAAAAAAAAAATCTCTATCAACTTGGCAACAAGCCAAGGAAATTATGAGGCAATGTCCTACTTGCTCATTATATAACCAAATTCCATTACCTACAGGAAGCAACCCTAACAGTATCCAAAGAAATGAAATTTGGTAAATGGATGTGTTCCATTTTCCAGAGTTTTGTAAGCTGAAATATATGCATCATACTATAGACACCTATTCAGATTTCAATGGGCAGCTGCCTTAGCATCACAAAAGACTGATTATGTAATTACACATTTGTTAGAAATTATGGACATTGTGGGAATACCCATACAAATTAATATAAACAATGGTCTGACATATGCCTAAGATGAAACAATTTTTTACATATTGCAATATAAAACATGTTATAGGCATATCACATAATCCTACAGGACAAGCAATTGTGGAAAGATCTAATAGTACTGTAAAAGAGATGCTTAACAGACAAAAGGGGGCAACAAAGATTATTAACCTTATCTTTTAAAAATGCTAATGAGCAAAAAATTATGGCTGCCAAAAGATAGTAGTTTGTAGAAAACACTACTAAACTAAACCAGGCTGTTAATTTTAAGGATGTTCTAATATCAGAATGGAAAACAGGAAATATGTTATGCTGGGGGAGAGGTTATGCCTATCTTTCCACAGGCAAAGAAAAGCTGTGAGTTTCTTCAAAGTTGGTAAAGAACAGACCTGACAAAGGGAGACCCCCCCTGAAGACCTTGGCTATGGACAAGAAAAAAGAGCATGAAAAGATCAACAAGATAGGTGATGTATTGGGGTGATGTATATGACTCTGTACATAGAGAGCTCTGGACTGACTGAGACTTAAATGTCTATATACAGCCAATAACACTTGTTGGGTACAACATCTCATAACTTTTTACATATCATCATCCTTCAAGATGACATAAGTAGAAATTTGTATGGTAGTTTGATTATATGATAAACCAACCTCTAAAGAAAGGCAGTTCTCTTTCTTTATTGATCATCCATAACTTATTTCTGCTTCCTAAATGTTCCATATAAATGTCTTTACAGAACTATGTGTTGCCTGTAAGGTTTGTGAATTGCAAAATAGAAGAAGAGAACGACAGCCCTGACAAGATTCATACTCAGGGATGCTGAGATTCTGGGTCCTCCCATTCCAGACCCTTGCTTGATTTTTACCTCAACTACATGTTCCCTTTAAAGACTTGCCACCAGGACATTTCCAGAAGAGCTAGATCACCCATCCAGCCTTTCAGACTGTTAACATTTAAGCTATGAACTTTCTCAACACATAGAGACTGGAAGGCAAATTATGCCAGCTAGCTCTCCTTTGAGAAAACCAATTTCCCTATTTCCCTTTGGGTCCCCAAAAGGGAATTCTTCACCCCAATTTAGCTAGAATCAAACAAAAAAGATCATTGTCCTAACCCCTTAGGTTGGGATGGATGGTTCTGGCAATTTTATGAATTATACATATGTTGTCATTTTAACGGATAACCTTCAAATGTAACTTTGGACAGAAAAGAAACTAGAGAGCTTAGGCTCAGGTATTTCTACCTTTCCTCTTTTGTTCTCTATCTTTCCTTCTCAGGTAAGTGGGAGGGGTGGAAAGGAAAAGGGAGGACATTGTAATATTATAGAAATTAGAGAAATAGACAAATAGTGATGGGATGTTAGGTTTATTCTTAAACAAAGCACAGCACACCTACAATCTTATAGTGGTAGAAATCATTGATATTGATACAAATTAAAATTATAATTTTTACATTGGTATAAAATTTACATATTGATATAGATTCAAGGTTTTCATTGATATAAATCTTTGTACATTGATACAAAATTTGAAATTAATACTGTTACTCTTAGATAGGCATTGTGCCTATACAATTCATTTAAGAACACAAGGCTTTTACCCAGTTCGTTTATAGCTGATATTACAAACTGTTTAGGGTGATTAAACAACACAAGTTAAGGGCCAGATAGTAAACTCATGGTTATAGTAGACTCTGATTTAATTATAATAAAGTTTTCAATATTATTCAATTAGAAATAGCTAAGAATAGTCAAGGTTTAACAGTTTAGATATACGATATATCTATATCTATCTACATATAGCTATAGATATAGATATAGATGTAGTCTTCAAAAACATCAGAAGTCCATAGAATCTGACATTTAATTATTTCATCATTATTAGACATTTTGACTAGAGACATGTCTGCTCCTGACAGAACCCCCTTAATGGTTCAAAAAAGATATTGAGCATCTTTACCTCCAGGCAAGGTTGCTTATTGTGGAAAGGTAGCTAATGGGCAGAAATTGCCTTTATCATCTGCAGACAAAATACTGTCCAAACAGACAATCAGATGTTGGATAGTCAACTGCTAAGCTCTGCCAAACAGGGTAAACTAGTCCTTCCTATTTCCTGCTTCACACAAGGTCTGCCAGATGGTTCTGGGACAGATGCTGAAGATCTTATTACATTAATAAACACTCCAACATTGTAAGAAATTAGGGGCTATCCAGGTAGTCAGCTGTCTCTAAAATTTGTTTAAGTTTTGGGAGCTGTGTTTTATGCTTCCATGTATTTAGATAATATTTACTTCATTATTGGATTCTGATGGAATTAAAGATTAGTTATAGTCTCATAATCAAACTTAAGTTATTTAACATTGAGGAAGATGATATAGATTTGAAAGGATGGTTTTCAGAAGATAATACAAGTTAAAATTAATCAAACTATGGTTCAAGTATAGAATTGTAAACTGTTTAAGTTACTATAGATGGTACTTCATCTAAATTGACAAATATCATGGACTAGATATTACATATATATCATATTTCATAATTTAATTGATTGTTATGGTTGTGCCCAATTTATATCTGAGAGAGAGGAACCTCTTTTATTGGACAAAAAAGGGAAAATTTTGTGGGTTTCTCTGATGCTATTGTTCTAGCATGTGTTTTAGGTCTTGTCTGTAACCTTGCTTATCTTGACATATAAATCTATCTTTAGTTCCAGTGTTTTCTCTAGGCCATGTTGCCAGATCTTAAATTTTTCTATTTGTTATTCATTTTCTATAAATTCCTGTATCTTTTGTTTAGGCCCTGCCTTTATGATATCAATTTCTTTTTATGTTCTAATTCTGATATTGTAGCTTCTGTCTTATTTTGGCTTTTCAGTTTTAGTAAATTTTCCTCTTGACTCTGCTTCCAATTTTTTTTTTGTTATCTCTTTGCTGTTTAGTTTGCTCTATAAAATTTTGTATCTTTTATTTTAGTATTTTTCCAAAGTTTACTCTAACCCTTTTTCTAAGGGTCATAATATTTTATCTAGGGCCTGTCTCTTGAGAAGATATAGTAAATTAAGCTACTCAATATTGTACTAATTATAACTGACAAGGTGTCAATTTTCTTTAAATCTATTCCTGTCAAACCATTTAAAATATCATCTCATAAAATCCAAAATGTATTTATTGTGTTTCTCATTTTTAAGTATCTAAATATTATCTTGTTGCCTGATTTAGAGCTTGTTGTATCTTTGTCTTTCTCTGCTGTTCAACTTGGAACATTTTAGTTCACTTTTGGACAGTCTTGACTTGGGTGGCCTTGGCATTTGTGCACCAATCTCAGTTGGTAGAGCTGGACTGGCAGGTTTGTGTCATGTTTAGACTTGGGGGATATGGAGTAAGCAAGCATGGAAAGGCTCCCTCACGGAGAGATGCCTGGATCAGCCCACTTTGCCTGTGAGAAGGCTTTAAAGGTCAATTATTGTTTTCCTAGTTGTCAAATCTCATCAGTGAATGCAGGAAGCGGGTGGGGCCTGTGAAACCCACTTGTTTACTGCCTTGCCTGAGCATACGCAGTGAGGCTGCATGTGTGGGTTGCCTGCTAGGCTGGACCAGTCCTTGCGATCGGGGACCTGTCAGCCTATCTGTGAACGACCTCGTGCCTGGAGCGTGTGTGAATGCTGATTGGATGAGGTGGGGTGGAGCTAGAAGGAGGTGAGTCAGTAGGAATAGGAATTTTAGCCCTTGCTGTGAGTATAAGTAGTAGTAAGAGAAGCTGTTGTGATGGGAGGTTTTAGCCCTTGCCCTAAGTAGAAGCTAGTTGTATTAAGAGAAGCTGTTGTGCGGGGAGTCCTAAGAAGCTGCTGGGGAAGAGAGCTGTAAAGGAAAAAGCCACAAGTAAAGAAGCCATTGTGTGAACCCTACTTGGTGTGGGTGTTGTTCCTGTCTCCACAGGTGGCAGAGACTGGGACAAGTGAAGGACATTCTACAAGCAATTGCTCTACAGATTTTTGGGTCCTTCTTTTAGGATCTAGGAACTCCCAACAGTATTGAGGCTTGGGGAAGGAGATTCTCAGTAGCTCTTTGCAAACTCCTTAAACCCACTCAACATTTAATTTGCACACTGTTGGAGCTTTAGAGCATAGCCCTAGTTGTTTATTTTGGGGTGGTGGGTGGACCTTTATCTCAGGTTAGTTGGGTTCTAAGCCTCATGTTGGATGCCAATTGTTGTAGAAAGTTGTACTCCCAATAAACCCATATAAAACACGCACACTGTAATTATTATACTTATAAGCCATAAGCCTAGATTGGACAGCTCTGCCACCATACCAACCTATTTCCCAACTATGATAACCTTGTTACTTACAATTTCTCCTGGCCATGTGTTTTTGTTTGTTTGTTTGTTTGTTTTGTTTTGTTTGGTTTGGTTTGGTTTGGTTTCGTTTTTCGAGACAGGGTTTCTCTGTATAGCCCTGGCTGTCCTGGAACTCACTTTGTAGACCAGGCTGGCCTCGAACTCAGAAATCTGCCTGCCTCTACCTCCCAAGTGCTAGGATTAAAGGCGTGCGCCACTATGCTGGGCTCTGACCAATAAAAATGGACAAAAGATCCATATAATATTACCTGAGCATATGAGTATCTGTTCGTTGGAGGGCAGCCCCTACGGAGGAAAAAAAATTAATATTAAAAAGAAAAACAGCATCAGGACAACCCACAGTGGGGCACTATTATCATCACCTGTAAAATGCACTATTATCAAGCCTAAGAAAGTAGATGTATTCCTTGGTACAAATGTTGTTTTATGTATCAAGTTGTTTTTTACACAAAGATAATAAGGAAACACATTATGAAATTTGCTTACAATGCAGCGTCTCTTGATTGCTAACAGTAACATCTCACAGGCTTCCATTCAGAAAACAGAGCTGCTCATTGAGTGACATCACTTTGCTGAAGCCAGAATGCTGGTGATCCAAGAGATAAGCAATGATGATTTTTAAGATTTATCAATGTGCTTACATCCTTTAAGCCAAGGCAACATTTCATCTAACAGGGAACAGTTCTGACGTGTAGATTCTTCATTGCCCTTTACCAGAAAAGAATTCCATTCTTAAAACCATTATTTGAATAAATTTATATAAAACCATCCCTTCTGAATTGATTTAGGCACATAGGCTGCAAATGTCAAAATCAGAAAAAAAAAGTACAAAAGACGCTAATTCATAATAGCTCTCAACAGATCCAATAAATATTGATTCACAACCCTACTGCAGTCTGACGTCACAAAGAGTGTGATTTTACCACATGGTCAGATTCCCAGCACAGTGACTAGGTCACACTATGGGGAAATCAGAGAAGAAAACTTAGTGAGTAGTTTCAAGATGCCTTTAAAATAACTTTTTATTAATTTGGTTCTTTGACAAGTTGAGACAAATACACAGTTTATTCTGTGTGTTTTTGGACCAATGGATAAAGTGCTTGTTGTACATGCTGAGAATCTCAGTTTGATCCTGGAACTCACATAAAGTTGGAGAGAGAGACCTAATGTCACAAAGTTGCCCTCTGACTGTCTCCATTCCAATACCTCATACATCATACAATACTAGTGAGTAACATTGGAAATAAAAACAAGTGTGTTCTGCTTACATCCTCTTTAATCTCCCTCCCATTTTATTATGCTGCCCCTGAGTCCCTACCCCATGTTCATACAGTTTTTTTGAGACTCATTGAGTTTAACCAGGGTTGTCATTGTGACTATGAATCTAGAAATCTTCATTGAATATACAGCTGAAGACAGCGACTCTCTCCAGCATCCACCCCCTGCCTGTAGTTCAGCAGGGAGGCGTAGGCCCCAAGAGCCCTCACAACCCCTGACTGACTCTGGACAGACTCAGTCTTATGTTCCCACTGCTGTGGTGAGTTTATGATTGCACTGGCTGTGCACACATGTCTTCCTTGCCATTTCATAGCCCTCCTCCTTATTCCATAGTTCTTCAATTATTTCCTCTCCCCTCTTCTATGATATTCCCTGAATCTTGGAGGGAGCGCTAAAAAAAATGTTCTCTTTATGACTGAGTATTTAACTGTCACTTATTCTTGGTACCTTGAAGAAGGAGTCCCTGAATTTGTTACTATTTATTGCAAAGAGAAGCTTTTCTGATTAAGACTGAAAGTAACCTTTTTTTTTCTATGACTGGGAACACAAATATTTAGAAGACACTTTGACATCATGATGAGATTGATACATTTAAACGTTTTTATTTTGTTATTTTTATTTCTGTGAGTAAAACAGGTATGTGGGTGTTCATGAAGTCCAGCAGAGGGCAACAGATCTCCTGGAACTGGAGGTACAGGAGGTTGTGAGTCTCCTAAGGTGGATGCTGGGAGCCAAACTTAGGTTCTCTGGAAAATCAGCCAGCACACGTGGGTTGTTAGAGACAAAGTTTGGAGCTGAGACAAAAGGATGGACCATCTAGAGACTGCCACATCCAGGGATCCATCCCATAATTAGCCTCCAAACGATGACACCATTGCATACACTAGCAAGCGTTTGCTGAAAGGACCCTTATATAGCTGTCTCTTGTGAGACTAGGCCAGGGCCTAGCAAACACATAAGTGGATGCTCACAGTCAGCTATTGGATGGATCACAGGGCTCCCAATGGAGGAGCTAGAGAAAGTACCCAAGGAGCTAAAGGGATCTGCAGCCCTATAGGTGGAACAACATTATGAACTAACCAGTACCCCGGAGCTCTTGACTCTAGCTGCATGTGTATCAGAAGATGGCCTAGTCGGCCATCACTGGAAAGAGAGGCCCATTGGACACACAAACTTTATATGCCCCAGTACACCAGAATGCCAGGGCCAAAAAGTGGAAATGGGTGGGTAGGGGAGTGGGGGGGTATGGGGGACTTTTGGGATAGCATTGGAAATGTAATTGAGGAAAATACATAATGAAAAATATTAAAAAAAAAACCTCTAAGTCTTTTCTCTAGCTACTTACATGATAAATTTTAAAACATGTTTTACCAATTCCATATACTATGGTGATAGGAAGCCAACACCTCAACAAATCCATACACTTAACATCCATCTATAGATACAACATCATGAACCATGAACAAGGTCCATGAGTTTCCTGATCCAACCTCAGGCCCCTCTCAAGGGCATGACGATCTCTCCTAAACTCTATTGTCATTCTCTAAATATTCTGTGTTTCTCTTGATGTTTTCTTTATTTGTAAGGGCTCTGTTGCCTAGGTTTGGGGTAGCTGTCTCTTACATTTGAGCATCCTTAAAATAGCAAGGTGTATTCTTCTGAGACTTACTTTCCCCCATTAATTGTATGCTTTGATTTCAGTGTGCAGTGGGCCACATGTGAATACATTTCAGTGGTCTACTTAGCTATAAGATCCTAAGATTCACAATGCAGTTCACCCATTCTCTCAATTTTGTATAGTTGACTCTACTTTTTTCCCTACAAATAAGCAGAGTGCCACACACATTCTTCTACACATCTTATGACACATGTGTGTAGGAGGCTGGGCTGTGTAGAGAGATTCACAAGAGAATGCCTACATATTTGATGTTTACCGTGCCAATTTCAACCCCAAAGAGTATGAGTCCCTAGTGCTCTCAGCTCTTGCTAGCACCAAGTGTCAAAAGCCCTCTTAATTTTTGCCAATCTGATGAGCTGATATTAGCTTCAAACATTATTTTTGTTGTTGTTGTGATTTAGGGACTAAGATTGTTCTGTAAGGCATCCCCTTACAATGTTCTACAAGAATACAAAAATCAGCACATTGTATTCACTTTAGGCAAAGTAATTAAGAAAAACACAACACATCTGCATGCAGAAAGCCCAACATTTTTGTAACTGGCTTGGAGTTTTCACACTTTCAGAATGATGATTGTGGCTGAATTCAGCAACAGCACCTTCATGCTCATCAATATTTCATTAGAATCTTGAATTAATTTAAACAAAGTTCAGATTCCATATAGCTATTGATTGTATCCTGCCATTTTAACTCACTTTATAAGAGAATACAGAGATGGAAATGACCCGTGTGCTGGTACCAGTGGCTCAGGGTGACTTGCCATCATATAGTGCCTGGCACTGAGAATGTGAAGAGAAATGACAACACAGTCACTCAGAACTGATGTGAGGGCTTTACAGTTACAAGATGTTTTAGTGGGCTGGCTGGATAGCACTCTGGTTCTGTTTGACCGACAGACAGTTAATGATGGTAGTGATATACCATGGACATTGTAGTTTATTTGCTGCCTCAGTGCATCCTGATAAAATGACATCACCTTCCCATTTGAATATGGGGTAGAGTTCAAGAAGCTATAGAAACTGTTCTCACCCTCCACTGAAATGAAGAAAGCTACTTTGCTTTAAAAACAGTGCCTGGATTTGGGGTTTGGCTAAGGGCTGGGGTGCTGAATGGCTGTTAGCATCACTCACTAACTAAGTAAAATAAACGACTTGTTTATGAGGACAGGTGAGCAAACATGGAGTAGAACATGTTTTGGTGAAAACCCAATGGAATCCACACATGGAATTTTAATAACTGTATTAAATCACTAACCTGATTAATATCACATTCAAGTTAGTCCATAAAGATCATTTTGTCTTACAAAGCTGTGCTCATACAAACATATACCAGTCTTTGACGTAATGGGGTCCTTTCAGACATTATCATTCCCATAAAGACATCAGGCTGCCAACGATCCCTTATTAGATGGGAAAAGTTTGGGAGCCAATGATCAGTTATTAGATGGGGATAAAATCTGAGGACCAGCTGATTTTAAGATATACTAGGGGGTTCATTAGTTGTCCTCTAACTAACTCCAGCCTCTGCCTAGCTGGAGCATTTCAAAAGAATGAATGAAAATAGCTTCTGTTTTCTCTCTGGAGCCAGATTGATCACAGAGCCACCCTGCCTCCCATTGGCTAGCATCATCCTCTTCACGGTAGCAAATGGTAGAAACTAGATTTCAAGCTGTGAGCATTGGAAGTAGCCAAGGCAAATTATAACCCTCCCCAAAGACACATCTCCCAACCCCTGGCTTCCCCCTTGGCTCTCTGAAGCCCTAACTAGATCTGAGGTAATGTGGATTTCCAAACACTGTTAAATTTATGTTGCTGGAGTTTTAATGTCAAGATCTGATGTTGACATTTCTTGTTGTCACAGTGCCCCTCTGGATCCCATTCTGTATTGCATAATTCTCCTCAGCTCCACGGCCAACCTCCTCCCAAGGTGGAAGTAACCCATCTGCTTGTTGCCCTGTCCCCATTTATTCTCCATTTCCTCTGCATGGGGCTTTGCCCAATATGATATCACCAGCTCGGAAAGGCAGGCTCTCTGCTCCATTTGGTTGATTAATCTCCGGCTATGTCTGTGGCTCACCTTGTACTTACATTCGCCAGATGATGAAACTCTGGGACTTGCTCACTGTGGTTTCCTCTCATTTCCATAGGACACTCCTGTCAAACTGCGAAGCCCAAAGTTTGCTGTGGTGAACAATGCAGTTGCTACATATGTAAAACCTCCAGCCCTGACCAAACCAGACATTTCATAATCATACGTCAATATCTGGTTGTTATTTGTTACACGTGCTTATCACTAAACTCAGTCTATTTCCCCTTCGCTGTTATTTGTCTCCATCCTGGCCACTGCTCTTCTGTGCTCTATAAGATGCTCCATCTCATTCAGTCAGTTTTATAGGATTTCAGTTCCATGTGAGGTGATGTCATCACCAAAAGGAAAAGGATAATTTCATAATGTTTTTCAGTTACCGAGTGAAGTCCTGCTTTGTTCCAGGTGATAGTTTGATAACTGTGTTATGTTAATTTAATCCTCTCAGACAGCTATGATTGAATGTCAAGATCCTTAATTCATTATATGGATACCAAAATGTAGAACTGTTGTGGATACCTTCTGGAGTGAGTGGAGAGTTGATGTGTACATATGAAGTCTGGATTTATTTAGATTTGACATTGTTTCTTTTCCTTCTGTTTTGAGATAGGACCTCACTCCTTAGCCCAGGATAGCCTCAGACTCTCATTGCTCATACCTCAGTCTTCTAGATGCTGGGATTACCAGCATCTCACCACAAATGGTTCGGTACCAGTATTCTTACTTATAAGCATTTGCTTTTTAAAGTCAGTACAATGCATATTTTTTTCTCTTGATAATCCATCTGAACATGACAGTTCTGCTAAATGAATAAATCTGTTTCCTGGCTCAAGGACATAGGTGGAATGTTGTAACAAATGAAAAAGCAGGGGAAATCACCACAGCTGACATTCTAAAGAGGCTTTCTGCATTTTGTACACAGAACATGGATAAAACAGGGCTTATTTATACATACCTTATCAAAGCAACAAGAGAAAGATCTCTATGGAGGGAATGTCTCCTCCTATTGTGACTGCAGGTCAAGCCCAGACGATTTCCTCATGCACCGTGACTAAGAACAGAGTTGCATGGAACAGGACTGTGTGGTGGGATCAGCCATTCTGCTCCATATGTGATTCTGTGCTTAGCAAGACCCTCAGTAGAGGTTCTTCTAGGAGCATCTCCAGCTTTCTTCTCTGCAGCTTCCTAGGCAGGTCCTTTTGTTCTTGTTTATCATGGTGAGGGAATTTGGCCTTATCTGCTTTGTAGGAAAAAAAAATGTTTATAGTCAATGTGAATCACTAGGCAGGCATCTATCTGTGGTGCCAAGAATTGGTATTATGGCAGAAAAGAAGACAGATACAATTAGGTGATATCAGAAGAATCCTAATAGGGAATTCATAAGAGCAGCTTTGAAACCTTTGTGTAGTTTTGCCAGATTTCCCAGGGTGCATGAAGTAGGGTGAGGCTTTCTGTCCTCTCCTCAGGCTCTCTTGTTCCATGAAGGTCGTAGTCATATTTGACTGTGACCCTTCTGTGTCATGAGCCTCTGGCACAATGCCTAAACTTTAGCAGATGCTCAACAGATGTAGGGGGGTGGGTGGTATACATGCAAACATGCCTGGGAGAAAGGAGCTCTGTCACTCTGTAAATTAACACAGACATAGAACCTTAGAAATCTCTTAAAATACTAAAATCAAAATACCGTAGTGTCCAGCAATTCCACTTCTGGGTGTCTGCCCAAAGGGAACCTAAGTGACAGCGGGGGAAATAGCTGCAGGCTTGTGTTTATTCTAGAGTTGTTCACAAGGTACTGCATTATGAAAATATGCCCATGCAATTCCTTCTCAACTATAAAATATAGCTGTTGCCCCTTCTGACAACTAGAGGCATGTGGAGGACATGGCATTCAGTAGAATAAGCCAGGCATTAAAGAGCAAGTCCTGAGAGCTTTTACTGTATTTGTGTGAGATCTAAGAATGCTACCTTTCATGCGTTTAGCAAATTGTATCTTATATCTTGGGTATCCTACGTTTCTGGGCTAATATCCACTTATCAGTGAGTACATATTGTGTGAGTTCCTTTGTGATTGTGTTACCTCACTCAGGATGATGCCCTCCAGGTCCATCCATTTGCCTAGGAATTTCATAAATTCATTCTTTTTAATACCGGAGTAGTACTCCATTGTGTAAATGTACCACATTTTCTGTATCCATTCCTCTGTTGAGGGACATCTGGGTTCTTTCCATCTTCTGGCTATTATAAATAGGGCTGCTATGAACATAGTGGAGCATGTGTCCTTCTTACTGGTTGGGACATCTTCTGGATATATGCCCAGGAGAGGTGTTGCTGGATCCTCCAGTACTATGTTCTGAGGAACCGCCAGACTGATTTCCAGAGTGGTTGTACAAGCTTGCAATCCCACCAACAATGGAGGAGTGTTCCTCTTTCTCCACATCCTCGCCAGCATCTGCTGTCACCTGAATTTTTCATCTTAGCCATTCAGACTGATGTGAGGTGGAATCTCAGGGTTGTTTTGATTTGCATTTTCCTGATGATTAAGGATGTTGCATGAAACTCAAGAAGTACGAAGACCAAAGTGTGGACACTTTGCCCCTTCTTAGAATTGGGAACAAAACACCCATGGAAGGAGTTACAGAGACAAAATTTGGAGCTGTGACGAAAGGATGGACCATCTAGTGATTGCCATATCCAGGGATCCATCCCATGATCAGCTTCCAAACGCTGACACCATTGCATACACTAGCAAGATTTTGCTGAAAGGACCCAGATATAGCTGTCTCTTGTGAGACTATGCCGGGGCCTAGCAAACACAGAAGTGGATGCTCACAGTCAGCTATTGAATGGATCACAGGGCCCCCAATGGAGGAGCTAGAGAAAGCACATAAGGAACTAAAGGGAACTGCAATCCTATAGGTGGAACAACAATATGAACTAACCGTACCCCGGAGCTCTTGTCTCTAGCTGCATATGTATCAAAAGATGGCCTAGTAGGCCATCACTGGAAAGAGAGGCCCATTGGACTTGCAAACTTTATATGCCCCAGTACAGGGGAACACCAGGGCCAAAAAGGCGGAGTGGGTGGGTAGGGGAGTGGGGGTGGGTATGGGGGACTTTTGGGATAGCATTGGAAATGTAAATGAGGAAAATACCTAATTAAAAAAAAAGAAAATGCTTAAAGTTCAAAGGATGTTAAATAAAATACCCAGCTAGAAGTTGTACAGTACTGTTTTTAAAAAAATAAAAATAAATATATATATGTATATATGTGAAAAAAAGAATGCTACCTTTCACAGAAGTTGAGAATAAAATGGTGATTTGGAGAGGAGGAACATGAGATGGGATGGCAGCAGGAGGCTAGGAGTTGGCTAGAAACTTAAACATGGAGGAGCTAAGTGTTGTGGTAAGGAGTGCAGTTGGGTGACTAGGATATCAAGATGTAAATTTCAAAGTAGAAAGAAATGACAATTTTAGAGTATTTTACCACAAGGAAATGCTAAGTCCTCCCTTATAGATATGATCATTGCCCTGACTTGAATCACATACCAACACTATATTTCCTGCTAGCAATTTTGACATTGTACGTCCATTTTAAGAAAATAATTCTAGGTTGAGACCTAAAGGGAGGTGAGTTTTTGTCAATTTTTAAAGCCATGTGTTATGCCCGTCTGTTTCTGAACAGGTCAGGCAGTATCGTTGGGGAGTTGGTATTCAGCTAGTGAGGTTATATCCGTTGCGCTCTGTCAACAGCTGTGCCATCCAACCAGTCCTTGGGAAGTGGATCTGACACTTCCCCACACCTCAGCTTCAGTTCAACTTTGGCACTAGTAAGCACATGAGTTTGATTTGTCACCCGTGTCCAACTTCAGTATGGTGTGGCCAGAATAAACAGTTTTATAATTGGATTTCAGAAGCTAATCTGCAGTGTGTTATTTTGGTCTATGAGTCATCTAAGCTGTTTGGAGATCGTTTGTGGAAGCGTTTTTTTCCAAGCTTAATATTCTAATGCTTTTTCAAACTTTTTTTTTTGATAACTTTGAATGTGCAGAAATGGCAGTGAAAGGGTTAAAGGGTGCCCCATCAAATGTCAGCCCACTGTGAAGTGCACAGCTGTTTGATTCTTCTGGAATTTTGCACAGAATTTGGAATGTATGGGGTATTACAGTTGCACTGAAGTCTTTGTTTTAGATTTAGAGGCTGTCTCGTCCAGTAGAACAAACCACAGCAGCGACTGTTATATACATGCAGCTTGAGGAATCTAGCAATAAATTGGTTTTATGTAAGCCAATGAATAATGAGCTGCAAATTCAGTGAGTTTCTCTGTCATCAATATCTGTGCTTTCCTTCTTTCTGAAAACATTTAAAAAGAGGAAATATCACTCATATTAATAAATATTTATGTAAACTTTTTCTGCTGTCATTTGTGACGATAACTCCATATTTTCTGATATGCAGTGAATTAAACAAGATTCCCACAGGGAAAAGCTGACTGAATATATGGTCACAGTTTGAAGTCATTCCCAGATGGTTTGAGCAATGAAACACAATTTTAAGAGAAGGCAGGATAAATTACTAATTTTATCCTTCAAATACCAGCATTCCTTCAATCTCAGTGGCTATGGTCAGCTGGCATCATCTTCCCATTGGAGGTACATTTTGTAGATGTTTATTAACATCTTTTTCATTCTAACAGCAGCAAAAAAATGATACTGCAATCACAAAACAGAAGATATTCATTCTGGAAAATGCATCATCTTGATATCCAAGTTTTGTCCAAATGTGGATAAAAACAATTCACGGTCCTGAGATTTGGGCACCTAGCACAGTTGTTTATTAAATCAAGAATAATTATAAAACAGATAAAGGCTGTGTATATGTTTGACCACCGAGGATCCCACTATATCTGCTTTCCGATCTACCTAACAACTATTAAGTCTGTAGGCTCCAGATTCTTGGCTTCCAGCACCAGGCATTAGCAAGACTGTGTCTCTGACCAAATCTCACCCATTTGTCTCATGCCCTCAGGATCTCCTGTAACTCTGCCACCTTTTTTGATGTATCTTTGGATTGGAACCTTCAGCACTGCTAAGAAGGGACCAAGCTGAAACCGTTATTTCATGGTTATATTCTGTATTACAGGAGAGTTCTTTTCATGGGCTTATTCTCTGAATGACAAAAGTTTGAATAAATATATTGAACTGAGGGTTTTTTTTTTAAAAAAATGGCATATTGAAATAGATATAGAGAATTTTGTTTATAAACATCAATTTGGAAAAAATATATATGTTTGGTAATTTATGATGGCTATAAAAAGTTGAAAATTGGGCTGGTGAGATGGCTCAGTGGGTAAGAGCACCTGACTGCTCTTCCGAAGGTCCGGAGTTCAAATCCCAGCAACCACATGGTGGCTCACAACCATCCGTAATGAGATCTGACTCCCTCTTCTGGAGTGTCTGAAGACAGCTACAGTGTACTTACATGTAATAAATAAAAAACAGTTAATATAAAAAAGTTGAAAATTATAATTGACAACACTTCAGGGATTATTAATTAAACTTGCTGCAAAATTCCTTGCATTTAGTGGGCAAGCTTCCCGAGAGTAAAGTAACAAAAGCTGAACAACTGGACTTCATACTTGGTGAATAAATTGAGCACTGTTTCTCACCTTAATATGAATTTAAAGTTTCTGCTTCTGAAGTCCCTGTTATTCATTTTATGATGAGCCACATAAAGTCTTCCATAAAACTTTAGGAGGACATTCTTTGATTAATCCATGTTCCAGATGAGGAAGCAAATACCACGGCAAGTGAATATTTTATTGCTTTCTGCAGAACTAGTGGGAAAAATTTAATGATAGCAAAATGCAATTTCGTGATTTTTTTTTCTGTTTTGAGCTATAAAAATGTACTATGTATTGGTAGTATGTGAAACATCATTATTTTATGACTTAAATATAAATCAAAGTAAGTGCTGAAATACTCATTTGGTATAAAAGAACAGCACTGATCATGGTGCTTTATAAGATTTGATCTCTTCCAAAACCAATTAAATTTCATAATTTATGCATATGAGTTAACTTTGTAGATGTGGCTCATTCATAGTCCTATTTACCAGGCACGTATCCTTTCCGTTTAAGGGGCTTCCAGGCTGTGTTTACAGTAATAGACTAGATTTTCCTCAAATAATGAGTGTTTATTATCATCAGTGATAAAGGACATTTCATTCTACTGCAAAGATATAAATAATTAATGCTAGCATTAACATTTCCAACTGTAAAATTTTAAGGAATAACACTATATTGAAGGAAAAGTACTGTGCTTGACAAACAAATGCAAGTTGTACCTTCATACGAGTATTATAAAAAATATCAATGAAGAAAAATTCAAAATCAAGGACCATATTAAGCTCAAGTGATTGTAGGGACCCTACTCGAAGCCACTTTACTAGATTGTTTCACATTCTAGTTTGTTCTTAAATGTGATCATAGCATGTGTAGTATTTTATAAACTTTATTTTAACGGGTAACATAATCACATCTCTCCTTCTAGAGAAAAAGAAAATAAGTTTTGAAACATGAAAGAAAGTCACAGTCAGGTTGTGAACTGGGAGAGCTCAGAGAAAGGTAAGAACTAGGGGTGAGGTAGAGATAGACAGGAAGATGGTGACAGATGCTGTAGCAAGGGGAATGCCCCAGATCATTGACAACTGAGAAGGCCATGGAATGGAATTTCACCTGGAGACTTCCAAGAGAGGATGGCCCTGCTAATATCTCTGGTTTACATTTCTGGCCCTCAGAATCAACTTATGTAGTTCATATCACCAAGGTTGAGGTATTAGCTCTAGCATTATGCTTGCCCGAGGAAATCATAGACTACTGTAGAGATCTCAAGATTTTTAAAGAGATACCGTTAAACCCATCGTATGTATCGCTTCCTGGGATCACTTGCAGCCTGGCAATGTTAAATGGAAAATTCCAGAAATAACTTGTGAGTTTTCAACTGTGAGTCACTCTGAGTAGTGATGAAATATCTTGCACCGGGTACTCCACCCACCTGGGGCATGATTCATCTCAATTCAACATGTCCAGTCTGGGTAAGCACCCGTGTTACTGTATAGACTGATAGCTTGATGCACTGGGGCTCAGTCAATCCTTATTTGCTTTGCAGTGAACCCAGTGTCTAACAGTAACGAGTCTAGCAATTTCCCTACCAGTACTTGCTAAACTTAGACTATTTTAAATGTTTAATTTATGTTAGGCTCTACCGTAGTATTCGTGGTGAAACATAGTCTATATAAAGTTTTGTACTATCTGAAATTTCATTAATCAACTAGGGACCTGAGCAGAGATCTTCCATGGATAATAGGATATAATAGTTCAAAGGGAAAAAATCTGACTCATAATCTTAAGACTTATCAATACCAGCCAGATTTGGTTGTGTATAGGCCCATAATCACAGAGATTTGTAGACTGGTGGGAAAGCATCATAAATTCAATATTGCCTAGGCAATGTAGGAAGACCTTATCTCAAAATAAAGGGTGGAAAGAACGTGCTGGCCATACATTAGTTGTAGAATTTGAGGCTAGCATGTGTAAAACCCCATGTAGATGGACCCCAGTACCATAAAAAAAAATACCTACGGAAAACCAAACAGCAGTTCCTGCTCCAGACCCTACCACCTCTTTAAGACATTTCCAAGTTTTTTTTTTTAATAACACATCTCTCAGATCCCAGACTCTTGTATCACAACACTGGCTTTGTCTTCATGTAAGTTTGCCCCATACACAAGGCTTTATATGTGACCAAGCACTGATCACCTTCAAATTCATTTCTTGCTAATACCTTACAGCTAGGATATAGACTTACATAGTCACTTCCTGAATAGAGAAGAGATGATTAGCATATCTCTTCTATCTATGGCACTCTTGGTTAAAAGTGTTTTTAACCAAGAAAATACTTTTGAGTATTTTGAGACTTTGAGACTTCCTTTCCCTTTCATAGGTAAGGGAATAAACTGCATTTTCAATATTTTAAAATGTTAAGGGTTTTAAAATATCATTAATTTATTTTTATTTATATTAGTGCACTGCACCAGAAGAAGGCATCAGATCCTGTTACAGAAGGTTGTGAGCCACCATGGGGTTCCTGGGAGTTGAACTCAGGACCTCTGGAAGAGCAGTCAGTGCTCTTAACTAAGTTGTAAAGATGTTTGTTTTTTACCTGTACCGCTGGTGAACCTTCAAGTGGAGGAAGAGTGAATTGCTAGTTTGTATTTGTTTTTAAGATTGAGTTAATTCTTGATAAAAGTTGCTTTTTTTAGGGGTTAGTCTTTGACCACTATAGTTTGATGCCATATCCATTTTGGTCAACCTGTCTCACCATCAGGCCTCTTACTCACCATGACTAACTGTGTAAGTGCTTATAATGGAATGAATTGGTTTTCTATATAAAACAACATAAAATAAAAAATAAAATGTTAAGGGTTGTTATATGTTATACCATAGACCTTATTGAGATGTGTTCCTCATACAGTTGAAAAGATTGTGTGTTCTGCTGTTAATTGGAGGTGTATTTTCCAAGCCGTAACATGTCAAGGTTGGCTTACCTGGTTAGCCTTGATTTTTGAACTTGACACTGTCGAGAGCCATTCAAGAAGGAAAACCTCAATTGGGGACTTGCCTGGGTAAAGTTGCTCTGTTGGCATGTCTTTGAGGGATTTTCTTGATTGCTAATTGGTGTAAAAGCATACACCCCCGTGCTGGCAGCACCATTGACATCATTGATATTGGCATCAAGTCATCCTGGGCTAAATAAATATAAGGAACTCTAACAAGGCCTGAGATAGTAAGTCATGCTTCTCCACGGTTTGTGCCTCGGTTTCCCCTTGAATTCCTGACCTGACTTCCCACAGTGGTGGACTGTCACCTGGAAGTGCAACCAATTAACACTTTGATCCTCAAGTCACTTTTAGTCAGGTTGTATTTATTTCAGTGACAGAAATCAAGCTAGGGCACTGGTTAATGGCACAGGTTAGGTCTCTGGACTTACTGAAGTACTGTATATTTGCTCTGCCAATTTCCTAGAGAAGAGTGCATTTTCTCAATTTGCTTTTGAGCCTCCAGTGTTGATGTGCATACACTCTTAGTGTGGTGATGTTTCCTCAAAGAATCAGTCTTTTAAATCATACTTTCCTTTCTATCGTCAAGAATCCTTCTCTTCCAAGGCCTGCTTTGAGCAAGCTATGGAGAGCAAGCCAGTAAGCATTGGCTCTTTATTGCTTTTCCTTTAGTTTCTGTCTCTAAGTCTCTGCCCGGAGTTAACTGCTCTAGCTTCCCTGGGATAGAATTATAAGGTGATGTGAAATAAACCTTTTCCTCTCCAAGTTATCTTCAGTCATGATCTCTTATAATCACACAAGTAGAAAACTAAGACCCATTGTCTACAAAGTTAATTTATGGCTGCCTTTTGGCATAGAAATTTATAGTTCTATACTTATGCATGCCAGTTATGTGCTTCTTAGTGTTTCAAAGTTGTGAACCAACCCTGTTTTCTGCTCCTTAACGTGGACACTGTACGTTCTATAAATGTCTTCCAGTCAAGTTTTTCCTTGAAATAAAAGGTCATTGACATTGACATCAACAAGTATTATTACATTTTTCATAAGTTGGAGGAATTTAAAGTTTAAAGTCTGTTGTTAGTCAAACTGGACCATTTTGTTCTTCTCTTTTAATGTAGCATGACTCACAGTAACAGCTCCTAACTGTCTTGCCTTGGCATAAGCTCTTCATTGGAAGCTGGAGCCACTGTAAGATATGTTCACAGGACACAGCAGCCATGGTATAGGACAGTAGATAATGATAGTACAGACAACGTTGAATGACGTGGTAGGAATATAATCTTTATTCCTTCGTAAAGGCCATGGCACTTTTGTGGAATTTCATAACATCATGATATAGTTATCTATCACGACACATAATTAGATCCTGAAGCATAAAATATATTCTAGCCAGATGTGTGGCAAGGTGTAAGGGCCAAAGCTTAAACATTATAATGTGTTTATGGAACATTACAAATGTAATAGATAGAGCTACAGGTTTATATTTTGCAGATAGAATGTAAAATGGTTACATTGGAAAGAGAGATTAGAAACAGAAAGAACAGCAAGTTTCATTAAAAAAAAGAAAGAAAGAAAGAAAGAAAGAAAGAAAGAAAGAAAGAAAGAAAGAAAGAAAGAAAGAAAGAAACAAACAAACTAAATCCCTTCCTGGGAACCCAACAGTATGTCATAATGAAAGTATCAGACTATATATAGTTTTCTCTTTATTGAACTTCTGTATTTTAGTGTATTCTATGCCCTTTCCTAAAATTAGCTATTCTTCATAATTACAGCGTGAAAGGAGTGATAACCCCATTGGACAGGTGAAAGCAACAAGGCTCAGAGTAATGACAATAACAAAGGTTCAGGGGCCTGAGGGATGGCTCAGTGGTGATCCTTCAGAGGACCCAGGTTTACTTCACAACACCTACATAGCAGTTTGGAGGATCTGACACACCCTCTTTTGGACTAAGCCAGCACCAGACATACATGGTGCACAAACACATAAAAGCGGGCAGAACAGTCGTACACATAAAATATAACTATAAAAATCTTACAAATGTTTTAATTAGGTCAGGATGCAAGATTATTAAATGATAGTGATGACTCATTGGCATTTATTAACTATACATAGTTATGGGTTCATAAATACAAACAGATAATGTACCTTTGCTGTGTTTGCCTCCTAAGCCTCTTCTCACATCTCCCTTCCTCCTTTCTCTGTCCCTGCCTTCCCCTGTCTCCCTTTCTGGTTCCATGTCACCAAATTGTTCAATGGCAGACCTTATTTTGAGACTCTATTAGAGAAAATGCAAAACATATCCAATTTACATTCTGCTAGGCTGATTTTTTTTTCCAGAGGTAGAAAATGATTGAAACAGAAATACTCTAAATTTTTTTTGTTCTTGGAAACTTGAATTAAATTTGTTGCTAAAAAGCAATCCAGTATGCTAAATTATGTCCTGATTAGCTTTGTAAATCTTCTGCCTGATTTACTGCATGCAGCATTTATGGAAAATTTTTCATTTTTTTTTCAATGCTTATTTTATGAGGCAGGCAATAAAACAGCTTTCAATATTACAAATAGTGTAATATTTTATGGCTTATATTTTATAAATCATTGCCCATCATTATATTTGCTAAATTACCAAGATTCCTTTCCCTCGTGAATGCTAATTAGTAAAGCTTTCCAAAGCATGATACTATGGGTTTAGTCCTGATTTCCATCCCCAAGCTATCTATATCCCATTCATCAAAACAGAGTAAATATGCTACCCATATCCATGTGCTGAGCAGTGTGGTTACATGACATTTGGCACTTGAGTTAAGATGCCTTTGAAAACGACTTATTGGCTATACGTCATTATTCTAATCTCAGAAGCCATCATATAAACATCTGTTCTTGGCTGGAAGCAAGAAGAGGCACGGGAAGTGTATGTTTAGATTGACTCAATATTGCATACGTGATTTCTTTCTATAGTATCCTATAAAACCATAGAATAAGTATCATCTTCCTTACTGCAGAAATGAAGCAAAATTGAAATGAAAAAGCATTTTTGTGTCAGCAGATGCTGCTAACTCAAAATTCACACATAAAAGTGGCAACATTTTTCTAGTGTATACTTGAACGGCTACTGGCCTATGGTAACTGGATTTCTAGCTCCCCCACCCCACCCCTGAGTCTGTGGCACAACTGTCCCTAGTATTCTTCACCAAATCTATACTACAGGCTGGTGAAGGACATCTGCTAACCCACAGCTTCTCTTCCTGCTGAATGGAAAGATGCTCATTTTTTCTAGGCAGCACAATCCTCAACGTTCATTGCCCTACTGTTGCCCTCAGTGTCCTTAGCTATGAAGGATAGCCATACCCTGCAACCACACAGATCTGCTTCAGCAATCAAAGCAGTCTTGGAACCACAGTCAGCTTTATAACAGTCAAATGTTCCACTACCTCTGATTTTGTTCTAAAGACCTATCAAAGGAAATGTTTGATCTTATCCTAAGATGATCTACCGAATGCATGACTTGCATTTCTTCAAAGTTCTTCTGAGGAGATCTTGCTTTCTGAGCTGAGCACCTGAAGTGTGTACATGCATTTGATTCCTGTAATGTTTGCTGATTCTGTCTGTTCCACTTGGTGCTCTCTTGAGATCAGGAATAATTAGTTTATTTTTGTACTTAAACTTCTTGATTGACGTGTAGTTGAGCTGCATCTTAGTGGGGCAGCCTTGTGCTGTGGTTGCTGCTATTCTTATGCAGGCTTTCCCTTAATGGTGGGTGCATTGTTTAAACCTAGTTTGGATCTAGTATTTGGAGCCAATTCCCAGGATTGATCTTTGTCCCAAGGTAGTCTTCATAGGTGACAATGAAAGCCAGTTTGAATGACATGTGACAGTATGTCACATCAGATATGAACAATTGTGTGCTCTCAGCATGTATTCTCATCAGAGTATACAGTCTAATATCTGCCTGCCTACCTACCTACCTACCATTGTTCCATTGTCTATTGACCGCTCTGTGTGTGTGTGTGTTGGGGCAGGGGGTGTTCTCAGAAGGCAAATGTATGCTGAAAAATATTGAGGGTTTGATGGTTTGTTCTTTTTTTAAATTTTAATTAAAATATTCTTACATCATTTGTCTCTTAACTCTATGACCACTTACTCCCTCTCAATTTCGTGGCCTCTTTTTCTTTAGTTTGTGTATATATATATATATACACAAACAACACACACATATATATATGTATACACACACATATATGTATGTATGTATATATACACATACATATATATGTATGTATATATGTATATAGACACATACATATACATGTATATATGTATGTATACATATACATGTATATATGTATATATACACACATACATATATATGTATATATATACATACACACATATGTATATGTTGCTGTATATACACATATACACACACATATATATGTATGTATATATATTTTTATGTGTTATATAAATTATATGTATAACAAATATATATACACACATATATATTGTAACAAATATGTATGTATATGTTTATATATGATATATAGAGAGATGATATATATGTATATATGATGATATATATGTATAAATATGTCACTACACACTGCCAAGTCTGTTTAATGTTGCCTGTGTGTATTGATTTCAGAGATAACAATAATTAACACAATATGGCTGCCTACACAAGACCTAAATAATGACACCAATAGATATACAGTATCATGACTGAGTTTTTAAAGGAAAATATTCACTTTGTTTCAGAATTGCACATGATACAGCACTAAAATTGAAGACCTGGGGATTCATCAGGAGCCCCTCCCTAATGCTTCCTTGGGACAGTTTCCATGAGTTGACAGACTAAACCGGCTTTCCAGAGGAGATTATCATGTGTTATACATTTATTGGTCCTGAAACCATTTCCCAGCAATGGGAGAGAGATCAAGTGACTGCCCCTGAATTTGGGGCACCTTGAGCAGTACCTCAGGCCTTGACATTCCTGCCTTGACACAGCCCTGCTTGTGGTTCTGCTGTGAGTGCAGTTCTGAGTTGTGGTGTATAATTAATACAGAAATGCCCTTTTCCTTTTCAACCACTGCCTGATCCTAGTGCTGGAACCTTGCTTGAAATTGTTAATATTTTCCAACTGTGTGTAATTGAATATACTTAATCTTAAGTGGAGCTCTATTATTCTTGGTTCTTTTATTTTACAATGAAGGAACCATTCTTCACCAAGGTTATACTTTACCCTATTTACTTACAGGACTGGTAGAATACAGTTATTTCTATTTTTAATTTTTAATTAAAGTACAATTACATCATTTCCCCCTTTCATTTCCTCCCTCCAATCCCTCCCATGCACCCCTCCTATCTTCTCTACCAATTCATTATCTCTGATCTTTTGTTGTTTGATTGCGTGTGTATTGTGTTTGTGTGTATTTGTGCATATGTATGTGTATACATGTGTCTGTGTGCATATATGTTTGGTGTGTATGTATGTGCAGTGTGTGTGTGTGTGTATATGTATCTGTATGTATGTATCTGTGTGCATACATATGTGTGTATGTGTGGTGTGTGTATGTGTATGTGATGTATGTGTATATGTGCATGTATATGGGGGAATGTGTGTGTGTGTGTGTGTGTGTGTGTGTGTGTGTGTGTGTGTGTGTGTGTATCTGTGAGTGGGTTGCTAAACATATAAATAAAATCTGCTCAGTTCATGTGATGTTACCTGTGTGGATATGATTATATCAATTCAGGGCTGGCCTATTTGTTTTTCTATTTTTAGCCTTCCTTTCAAGAATGCTAAAAGGCATGGAGTGAAGTTATGTCTGCTTTATATTCTTTATTCAGAAGGTATATCCCTTACATGGTTGGCCTCTGTATGATGTGTGTGTGGTGGGGAAGGGGGTTCTTTTTCTTGCAGAAATGTTCAGTGGTTTCAAGATATTTTTGCAGAAAACTTTCTAAAACTTCCCCATAATGTGCTTCCTTGGATTTCAGGTTTTCAGAATATCTTTTGAAATGTTTCCATTTGAGTAATTTGACTGTGCTTGGCATGTATCTTATACAGTAGAGTGTTTTGCCTTCAGTATTTAAAGGCATGTCATAAGGCCCAGGATTTGAACACTGGTAAACTTACTAATATAAATATCTGAGCGCGAGACCATGATAAAGTGATGTGAAACAAAACTCCATAGTCTCTTGCAAGTCAGCAAGCAGATGTGTTGTAATATTAAAGCCTTAGCTTCCAGCAGTGCATGCACAAGCAGGCTTTACTCAGTCCTGTGCAATCTTCGGTTACTTGCAGTCAGCTCACGGCTTAGACACCATGCTTGGGTTTCACACATGTATCACTTTGCAGAGTCTTTGGGGCTAGACTTTCTGATTTGAAAACTGTTCAGATATTTGAATATTTTCATATAAATACTGGAGATTTATCTTAGAGACAGATGAGAGCCATGTTGACAGATGAGGCTCATCTGCATTTCTTCCATACCTAACATCCTGAGTGTAGATTTATAGACTATTCTTCATAATTGTGCAGATAAAGGTTAATTTCGTAGCCTGAAATTTTTGTCTTGTGGGGAGCGTGTTGTCATCCCAAACCTTTGAATTTTGAAAAACTTTGCATTTTGAGTTTTTCAGGTAAGGAAGGTCAGCCTGTATACAGATCGTTTGAACTTTTTGCTTTGATTCAATATTTTCTTTTCTGTCCACAACTGTTCACAAGTGTCTGAGATGTGCTTCCTTTGTTAATTAAGTAATTATGATGAAAAATAACTGGTTTTGTGGGAAGAAACCCAAAATTTGCTTGAAATTCAGCCCAAGTTTAATTTTCAAAATTCATGATAATGAATGGCATTTCAGGTACTTCCACTCACTCACGAGAAGCTTCCCCATTCCTTCTGAGAGAAACAAAGAGGGAGAAAATGTAACCGTTGGCTACAGAGCATGCTCTTCCCATCGGAAGTCCCTGCTTTTTTCTTTCAAACGCCCTGTGACATCGGGCTTTGGCATAGGGCCTACTCACCCCACATGGGCCATCTGCAGCTCTCTTTGCCCATCATGAGGGCAGGGCAGCAGAGGGACCAGATTGGGGAGCTCCGCTGTCTGATGTCTAGAAAGCAAAGGAGGCAACAACTGAATTAAGGGAAAGGGGTAAGGTGGGTGGGATCAAAATGAACCATGATCGGGGAGGGGGGAGACAATACTCAATTCAGTTTAGTGTTGTCTACCCTAATATGCATATATAATGTTCTCACCAGAGTTTCATACTGATCCTAAAATCATCTATGGCTTTCTCCTAGGTGAGTTTGGCACAGGGAAGGGAGAAAGGGGAAAGAAGGGGAATGGGAGAGCAGGACAGGCCATTTCCACTAGGGAAATGTAGCTTTCAAAACAACATTGAAGAAGCCTATGTGGAAGTTAGAATGGAGTTTCTTATTTAAAAAATGAAAATATATTTATTTATATATTTAAAGCAATTCCCAAACAAACCGTAGGATTTTTTTATTACGTATTTTCCTCAATTACATTTCCAATGCTATCCCAAAAGTCCCCCATATCCCCCTCACTCCCCACCACTTCCCTACCCACCCATTCCCACTTTTTGGCCCTGGTGTTCCCCTGTACTGGGGCATATAAAGTTTGCGTGTCCAATGGGCCTCTCTTTCCAGTCATGGCTGACTAGGCCATCTTTTGATACATATGTAGCTAGAGTCAAGAGCTCCAGGGTACTGGTTTATAGGGAAATAGACTTGATGTGGTTAGGAAGCTGCACCATCAGGATGTTGTGTCCTAAAGAGCGCACAGGGAGACTCATTAGGCATCACTTCTTCCGGGAGTCTCCAGTTCCATACCTGCTTCCTTTACCAGTGGGTGGTGTTCAACATCATTGCAAAACTGAATTTGCAAGATCAAAGAATTGTCCCGATTACATAACAGGAATTGCTGTCACACATCGGGAACTTGAGAATTTAGCCTGCTTGTTGCACGTACTAACAAGTAGCAAGGCACGCAGGAGGGACCTTTGTAGTTGAACTTCACTATGTTGCTTGCAGACCACAGAAACACTGCATTTTCTAAGTCTACATACACACTCAAAGGGTGTAACTTTGTTTTAATAATGTTACTATTGAGACCTCTACATATACGCACCCAATCCACAAAGCACCTTCCTACTCCTATATTCCCTCCTATGTGCCCCCTTTCCAAACTCATAACCTCTTCTTTAAGTATTATTGTGATGTGTATATTCTATGTGAGCATATATGTGCATACATGTATATAGAACCGATGAAGTCCATCTAGCTTTGCTTGTATGTACACATGTCCCAGGGCTGACCACTGAATTTAGATAACCCATGCAGTTGCTCATCCCTGGAGGGGATTGAAGCTCCTTTCCTTTTCAGGCATTGCGCATCTGTGGCTCCCCACCTATGAGTGGGATTGTTTGGAAAGGGAAGGTTTTACATATTAATAGATCTCAGAGTTAAACCACATAGTATTCCACTCTAAAACTGGTCAGTGTCCCCAAATCAGGACAAACAGTACTCTATGTTGGTTAATTTTAGAAATAAACCTTTAACGTGTAGCCCTTTGCTAAAGAAAAAGAAATGGTAGGATACTTTTTAAATCTGATATTATGCTGGTTCTTGCTTCTCTGAGTACTGCGAGAGGAAAATAAGTTGAGTTTAACTTAGCAAGATCCTGCTTCAAAATAAAAAATAAATTAAAAAAAGACTGTGGACATATCTCAGTGGTAAAGCACAAGCCAGCATGTGCATGGACCTATTTTTAATCCCCAGTATTGAAAATAAATATGATATTATTTATAGCCAGGATAGTGTAGCAATATTGCCTAGAGCTGACATATTCAGTGAAAATGTCCAAGTCTACAGCTCTGTTGGAGGTAAGATCACCTATAAATCTGTGTAACCTCCATCAAGTCTGTCCTACCCTGGCAATATTCTAAATCCTGCCCTTTGGAGACAGAGATTTTGGCGTTAGACGTGGTGAGAAATCAGCCAGACCCTATCTACAGGTGGCTACAGGACTTTTACCTGGCCTACATCAGTCATTTTAAAACACCCTTCCTTTGACTTTCTCTTTGCAAAATAGTTTAAATGAGTTCAGTACTTGTGGGGCAGTGGTGGTGCATGCCTTTAATCCCAGCACTGGGGAGGCAGAGGCAGGCGGATTTCTGAGTTCGAGTCCAGCCTGGTCTACAGAGTGAGTTCCAGGATAGCCAGGGCTATACAGAGAAACCCTGTCTTAAAACAAAACAAAACAAAACAAAACAAAACAAAACAAAACAAAACAAAACAAAAAGAATTCAGTACTTATTAATAATAGCTTTAGAAAGCAGTATTTTGCATTGACAAAGTCCTGCTCTTCCAAAACAAATTGTGTTTAATGAGAAACGTCTCCATCAGATAGTCTTTAGAAAAGGCTGTGGGGTTATTTTCTTGGTTAATGGTTGACATGAGTAGTCTCCCAACTGAGAAGGTATTCCTAAGTGCCTAGGAAAGCAGGCCCTGGGGAGCTAACCAGTAAGAGGAATTTCTCTATGATCTCTGCTTTGGTTCCTGCCCTCAGGTTCCTGCTGTGAGATCTTCCTTTGACTTCTGATTATGGACCATAACCTGAAAGCCAAATAACCCATTCCCTTCCTCCCACCCTCAGTCTCCCAAAAATCTTGGGTTTCCAAACTGATTCTGATGGTCATGGCTCACTTTATTAGGGCCCATTGCTCTACTTTGCTGACCGTCTGTGAAACAAAATGAACCAAGGATTCTCTGTCTTCCTCCCATAATTTTCTTGAGAGAAAATGTATCAAAAATACTATGTATTTTTTAAATGACTTTGTTAAATGAATTTATGGGATTTATTATTTTAGTTTCTCACATAATAATACAACAAGAGACATCTGTTTCCAAGTGGTGTATTTTGATCCTCCATTCAAAATACCTTCCTCATATATACTGGATTCCAGAAAACATTGTACCAACATAATTGTGAGTTAAGCTGTGACCCTTTAAACACCTTAATATCTGTAGGAATATTAAATAATAACATCACAGGTAGATTCACAAAGCTACTGAATGCTGTACTAGTGCTTTTGTGGGTCAAAGAGTAGCCAAATTTAGGCATTGCTACAGAAACCAAGACTTCCTCAGAGCTATAGTCACGAGCTGTTGCTGCTAGATTTTGTGAGCATTCCTTTCTTTTGTGTGTATAGGGAAGCATATAGTGTGCTGTGTACGATTGTGTGTATGCACTCACAGATGTATGCATTTAGACTCTAGGGGTAAACATTGGGTATAATTCCAGGCACTGTCTGCCTTGCTCTTTGAGATAGTCTCCCACTGTCCTGAAACTCACAGGGTAGGGTAGACCAGCCAGCCAGTGGCATTGGGGTTCTGCTTAATTCTGCCTCCCAACTGCTTTGGTTGTAGGGTGCACCATCAGGCATGGCTTTTTATGTGGGCATCGTGAATCAATTTCTGTTCTTATACTTGCTCATAAAGCCTTTGCCAATGGAGCTGTCTATTCATCTTTTAAGTTTTCTTGTTTCAAAGGAACCCTGAGCACTTCACTGTCTTTGTGTCCTATGAGTGCCAGACATCTGGCTTACCGGAATAGTGATTCTTGGACCCTTGCTACTTGCATTGTGTGACGATCACAGAGAAGATAGACTTTGACTTGCTATAGTGCACAGTCACAATGAGGCATCACCAGATTCTTTGCGTAAATAAAACTTTATTAAAAAAATGGCATTAAATACTTTGCTTGGATTTTGTTTTTAACTGGCAGTCATGTACCATGTCCAGCATGGCTTAATGCCTTGAGCAGATTTGTGGAGAGCAAAGGAATGAAGAAACTGCAGACACTCACAGAGAAAAGTTGGGTAAAGTGGGATGTGTGCAGTCCATGGCCGTCGTACCAGCTACACAGAGCAACAACAGGAGCACCAGGGTATTTAATATGTATAGCAAATGGGGGATTGGGTCAGCTAGTCTGAGGAAAGGTTCTCTGTCAGGGAGCAGTCACCTGCTACAAGCAGCTGTGGATGCTACTTTCTGAACACACTGCCAACGTTCAAAATGGGACCAGAGGAATTTTTTGTCAGTTCTGAGCCTCACCTGTATGGGGAAGTCTTTGCCAATTTTCCATGAGTCTGTAACCTTGGTCCTTGTCATGATTGTGCCCATATCAACAATACACACTCACTGAAAGATTTTCTTGGCTCCTGGCAGTCATGGCTAACTTTGTTTTTGTTCTATCTAGGAAAATCATCATTAAAAAAGAAAAATAAGTATAAAAATGCAAAGAATGTATCTCTTGCAAACCGACCAATTCACACATACCAACTTTAGTATTACTGAGCCCATTTTGACTGAATAGGTGTTATGGACTATGACAGACCTTGGTTTAATTTAACTTACAAATGGAATAAATCTATGGTACTGTGATTGTTGTCCATGTGGTTTATTGACATTAGTGATTGTGTGTGTGTATAAGCTGATTTTTGCTTTTAACTTACTTTACCCAAACCAATACTGTTGTGCCAAATAATGCCCACACTCTGAAATTATTGGGAAATTTTTCTGTATGATAAGTACCTAATGTTAAGAGCTCATTTGTGTTTGAACTTGAAAACAAGGACCTTGACTGCCTCTGTAGAGTAAGATTTGCAGGCATGTACAGTCTGAGGTAAAGGAAGGGAAATGCTTAAACCTTTGAAGCCACCATCAACTCTTCTCCCAGAATACTTCTCAGTGTTTTCACCGTTAACTGACATTAATCATTTCATAACCCAGACACCTCTCTTCTTTATGTATCTTCCTGTTGCATACTCATGTAACTCCTGAGGGCATTTTTATCCGCATTTACCGAGGTAACCAAATGGAGATGTTAAGTAACTTGGATATAGTAATAACATTTAGTGGGTGGCCAATTGTAGAATCACTGAACACATAGGTTGACTCTACTTAATCCAAAAAAAAAATGGTTGGGAGTGAAGGAATGTTTCAAATTGTCACAAAGAGGAACTTTGTAAAAAAAAAGTATAGTATCATGTTACCTCATAATTACATAATCAGAACCCCTGAGGTGAGGCTGGTGATCTGCCGTACCAGGATCTAGCGGATGCAGATGTGCGCTGAGGTTTCATTTCTCCTGATCTGGGATGGGTTTTGAGCCCTCAGATGTAGCCATCCCTCAGCATCCATAACTTTTAGCTTCATTTACAATGAAACTGCCCAGTCCTGTGGTCTTATTAGGTGAATTCGCAGTTGAAACTTCATCTTAGATTTCTTCTGTTGGGAAGTGTGTTGCTCCTGGTCAAGCCCGAGGCCCTCACGAGAAGGGACTAGACCTTACTTCATTTTCCTCCCATGACTTCTCTTCACCATCATGCTTGTCCCAGCCTAACACACCAACTTCCTTTCATTGATTGTATTTATTTACTTAGTGTGTATCTTCCAGGATGTGCCTGTAGAGGACAGAGGACAACTTGTGGGAGTTGGTTCTCTCCCCTCACTGTGTGGGACTCCAGATACCAAACACAGATTGTCATTCTTGGAAGCAGTTACCTTTACTTGTTGAGTCATCTCTCCAGCCCCTGATTCTGCGAACAGCACTCCTTCATGATGTCATGACTAATGTGTTACACAGCCATCAACTCCTGAGTTTATTCTATTGACTTCCTACTTTCTACAATGCCCCTCCCCCTGTTGTTTATGTGGCTCATGCAGGTGGAGCCCTGGGTATACCCAGTGTTTGCCAGGTACTCACTTCACAAACACCTCCCCAATGAGCATTCTGTGTATGTCACCTCAACTTATCTCAAGTCCTTTGTGGACATGCACGAAAGTATACCTAGGTAACAGTGATAGCCAACCTGACAACTTGATTCTCTGGGCTCAGATTAGCTCATCAGTGAAACAGACCTTCCCAGAAGCACCCAGCCAACACTTCCCCATTAACAGCTGTGTTAGCAGCAGGTTGGATAACTTGTCCTGTCCCTTTTATGTAATAAAAGCAAGAAAAGAATTGTCCATTCTGTTACATAGAGTTCAAACCTTCAATATTTTTATAGAATAATTCAGAGAGGTTTTTTCCTTAGCTAAAGTCAACATTTGTTTTTCAAAATATATGCCCGTTAGCTTCAAATAATGTAAGACCGCCAGGCTTCAATGCCCATGGGCGTGATACAGACTTCTCTTCAGATCCTTCTTGGCGTTCTCTATTCAAGGATTTGCTAAGGAGAGTTTTCTAGGCCATTCTGAAACTTGACAGATTTGGCCCTCTTCCTAACCCAGGTTGCCATTTAGCATGCATGGTAATTAGGGGGCACTCACACACATTTTGAGGCAGCAAGGGAGAAAAGCATGCCTTCAAGAACACAGGGCACTTATGGAATAATTGGAGAGGTTTCTTCTCTTCCTCTTTTCTAATGGCTGTCTCTCTCCATGCCTACTTGCATTCTCCAACTGCCTCACGGAAGAAAGCTTGCCTCTACACCTGTAATTTAAAAGAAAAATATTAAGCATCGTATACTTTGGGACTAATTAGATCGAGGCAGATTTCTGGCTCTATTTCTAACAGCTTCAACAAAAGATTCCTGTGAAAAATGAGGAATAATGGTTTCCTAGAACATTGTAAAATTGTGAAAATTCAAACCATTAAAAACTGGCTCCACCACTCACAATGTTGGATCAGAAGGATGGCTTCAACTTAGGAGCCAGGAGTCCAGTGTGGGCAAGCACAGGGGTGGAGGCCAGTGTGGGCAAGCACAGGGGTGGAGGCCAGTGTGGGCAAGCACAGGGGTGGAGGCCAGTGTGGGCAAGCACAGGGTTGAAGGCCAGTGTGGGCAAGCATCTCAAGCAGCAAGAACCAGGAAAAACTTAAAAGCATCAACCAAAACCAAGAAAAAGAAAATATCAGTTATTATGTTTATGCTTTTGTTTTTCTAGCCATTCCAGATTGAAATATGAACATGTTAAGCTTTCTGGCTTTCAATTTCATCACTGTGAAATGAGATGAAAATGCTTGTTTTGCTGGATGCTTTTTAAAAATATCTTTATATAATTTATATTTTTATATAACTAACATTAACTAAAATCACAAAATAAGTGCCTAAGCAGTAGGTGGATATAGTTTATTATTTATGATATTTTAGAAATTTCTGCTAGCTATAGAATATTAAACCCATTTACAATATAGACAGTAATTTATTTTGTGTAATTTTCTTTTAAGCAGAAGTGGTTTTTTTTTTTCCAGTTTGACATTTGAGTTTCAAAGGATGCTTTTAAAAGACTCTAAGAGTCTTTAAAATAGGTCCCACTTAATTGGAATAGACTGACTGTCTTAGATGGTTAAACCCAAAGGATTTTCCTGCCTTGAGATTTATTGTCTTACCTTTGGCCTAATGGATGCACAGAAAATGGGCATAGCAGAGGAAAGAAGAATATTAATTGCCAATGTTTGTGGAGTGCCTCCTTATCTTTCAACTCCCCAGAATAATGTTCCATCACCCTCAGCATATTTTCTGTAATAACTGCTAAGTTAATAGATGTCACCCGCTTGTCTCACTCAGCGGTAACTAACAGTTTGTGCAGAACAGAACAATTCTAGGCCATTTCAGAGTGGCATAGCTTGCAGCCCAGTCACTAAACACAAATGCCTTTTCCACTTTAACTGTAGTTCTTAACTTTTTGTTAAGAAAAGTGGGTAGTTGGCCGGGCGTGGTGGCGCACGCCTTTAATCCCAGCACTCGGGAGGCAGAGGCAGGCGGATTTCTGAGTTCAAGGCCAGCCTGGTCTACAAAGTGAGTTCCAGGACAGCCAGGGCTATACAGAGAAACCCTGTCTCGAAAAACCAAAAAAAAAAAAAAAAAAAAAAAAAAAAAAAAAAGTGGGTATTAATGCTTCTAGTCATATAAAAATGCTTGATTGAAGTCTTTGTCCCTGTGCCCCTGGAGAAAAGCAGGGGACTCACAATGGAAAATCTCATAACCTTGGGTGTACTGAGGTTTAAATATATATTGTTGGTTTGTGTGCTGATAGCTTTGGTTTTTTTTTGTTTTTGTTTTTGTTTTTTTGGTTTTTTTTTTGTTTTGGAATAGTCTCTAATTTTTATTGACAGCCTTGCAACGTTCTTTTTTTTTAATTTTAATATTTTTATTACATATTTTCCTCAATTACATTTCCAATGCTATCCCAAAAGTCCCCCATAGCGCCCCCCACTTCCCTACCCACCCATTCCCATTCTTTTGGCCCTGGCATTCCCCTATATTGGGGCATATAAAGTTTGCAAGTCCAATGGGCCTCTCTTTCCATTGATGGCCGACTAGGCCATCTTTCGATACATATGCAGTTAGAGACAAGAGCTCCGGGGTTCTGGTTAGTACATCATGTTGTTCCGACAATAGGGTTGCAGATCCCTTTAGCTCCTTGGGTACTTTCTCTAGCTTCTCCATTGGGAGCCCTGTGATACATCCAATAGCTGACTGTGAACATCCACTCCTGTGTTTGCTAGGCCCCGGCATCGTCTCACAAGAGACAGCTATATTTGGGTCCTTTCAGCAAAATCTTGCTAGTGTATGCAATGGTGTCAGCGTTTAGAAGCTGCTTATGGGAAGAATCCCTGGATACGGCAGTCTCTAAATGGTCCATCCTTTCATCACAGCTACGAACTTTGTCTCTGTAACTCCTTCCCTGGGTGTTTTGTTCCCAATTCTAAGAAGGGGCACAGTGTCCACACTTTGGTCTTCATTCTTCTTGAGTTTCATGCGTTTAGCAAATTGTATCTTATATCTTGGGTATCCTAAGTTTTGGGCTAATATCCACTTATCAGTGAATACATATTGTGTGAGTTCTTTTGTGATTGTGTTACTTCACTCAAGATGATGCCCTCCAGGTCCATCCATTTGGGTGACAGACAAATAGACCAATGGAATAGAATTGAAGACCCAGAAATGAACCCACACACCTACGGTCACTTGATCTTCGACAAGGGAGCTAAAAACATCCAGTGGAAGAAAGACAGCATTTTCAACAAATGGTGCTGGCACAACTGGTTGTTAACATGTAGAAGAATGCGAATCGATCCATTCCTATCTCCTTGTACTAAGGTCAAGTCTAAGTGGATCAAGGAACTACACATAAAACCAGAGACACTGAAACTTATAGAGGAGAAAGTGGGGAAAAGCCTTGAAGATATGGGCACAGGGGAAAAATTCCTGAATAGAACAGTAATGGCTTGTGCTATAAGATCGAGAATTGACAAGTGGGACCTCATGAAACTGCAAAGCTTCTGCAAGGCTAAAGACACCATCAATAAGACAAAAAAACCACCAACAGATTGGGAAAGGATCTTCACCTATCCTAAATCATATAAGGGACTAATATCCAATATATATAAAGAACTCAAGAAGGTGGACTCCAGAAAGTCAAATAACCCCATTAAAAAATGGGGCTCAGAACTGAACAAAGAATTCTCACCTGAGGAATACCGAATGGCAGAGAAACACCTGAAAAAATGTTCAACATCCTTAATCATCAGGGAAATGCAAATCAAAACAACCCTGAGATTCCACCTCACACCAGTCAGAATGGCTAAGATCAAAAATTCAGGTGACAGCAGATGCTGGCGAGGATATGGAGAAAGAGGAACACTCCTCCATTGTTGGTGGGATTGCAAGCTTGTACAACCACTCTGGAAATCAGTCTGGCGGTTCCTCAGAAAATTGGACATAGTACTACCGGAGGATCCAGCAATACCTCTCCTGGGCATATATCCAGAAGATGTCCCAACCAGTAAAAAGGACACATGCTCCACTATGTTCATAGCAGCCCTATTTATAATAGCCAGAAGCTGGAAAGTACCCAGATGTCCCTCAACAGAGGAATGGATACAGAAATTATGGTACATTTACACAATGGAGTACTACTCAGCTATTAAAAAGAATGAATTTATGAAATTCCTAGCTGATAGGTATGTGCATGCCTTTAACCCATATGATTTTATATTTTCCATAGTTCTAAGCACTCATTAACATTTTACAAATACTTGTTGATCTTACCTAGCAGGAATAGCATGTATTTGAGAATATATACCCTAGTTCATGTACACAGCTCCATTCTCTCTTTAGAATTTACACCTTAGGAGGCCATAAAATCTGAAAAACAAAAGTACACAGTAAATTAAAGTATCTATAAATAATCTGTAAAAGAGCAGAGATATGTCTAAAATCTGCTTAATAGTCACGTAAAAATAATCTAGGAAAAAATAAAAATTTTAAATAATATAATTAGCTTATATATACCACTGGCTCTTAAAATATGATAATATTGGGCTATAAAGTCTGCTGCTTATTCTTTTGTGTCTCAATATTTAGTCTACTAGAAATGTAATGATGAATGAAGTTATTAATTTAAGTTCTAATAACTCCATCTTCAAGCATTGGGCCCCATTAGCTTGTGACTTATATGTACAACTTATATGGCTCCCTCTGTGTGCAACCAAGGGCAAGGAATAGATCCAAGAAAACATAATTTGGATCTCAGTATACTCACTCTGGTATAAAAAAAAAAATCCCTGTGAACAATTTAAAGTCAATGTTTACTTGAAGAAAGTGAGCAGAGGGCATGTAGCAATTTGATACAATGTGTGGCTTCTAAGAACAAAGACATAATAAATCAGAAATCTAAAATGTTACTGGGTAGAGACTTTAATAACTCTAAATGGTTTGTCTATCAATGAGTGATGAGCGTAGTTAACTGTTTGCATCTGTATATTACAAGACCATGGGTTCAACCGATTTTGTATAAAAAATATTTGGACAAAAATGTGTGCAAACCGAGTATGTAAATGTTTTATTCTTGTCATTGTTGCTCAATAGAATATAACAGCTATTTTCAAAACATCTTCACCAGAGTGGGCATTTTGAATAATCTACGTATGATTTAAATATGGAGAAAGATGTGAATTAGTTACTTGAAGTTTATTTTAAAAAAATAAGTTTCTTTTTTATTTCTGTGACAAACACCATGACTATGGAATTTTATAAAAAGAAATCTCTTAATTGGGCGTATGGTTTCAGAAGGTCAAGCCTAGGATGGTGGAGCAGAGGCACTGTGCTACGAACAGCTGAGAGCTTACATCTAGATATGAGGGTAGGAAACAGAACAGGATAACAGGGAATATCTCAGATCGTTTGAAACTTCAAACCTATACAAATGACCCACCTCCTCCAACAAAGCCACACCTCCTCCAACAAAGCCACACCTCTTCCAACAAAGCCACACCTCTTCCAGTAAGTTCACATCTCCTTCAACAAGACTACACTTCCTCCAATAAGGCCACTCCTCCTCCAACAAGGCCACACCCCTCCAATAAGGCCACACCCCTTCAAGACTACATCCTCTAATAAAGCCACACCTCCTTCAAGACCACACCCCTCCAATAAGTCCACGTCTCCTTCTACAAGGCCACACCCCTTCAACAAGGTCCCACCTCCCTTCTCAACCAGGTCTACCAACTGTGACTAAGTATTCCAATGCATGAGCCTATGGGAGCCATTCTCATTCAAACCAGCATACAGTTATCATTTCACTTTCTATAAGTGATTGAGTATCATGGAATTTGTTGTCCCCAGGAGTTCTGAAACTTGAGGGAGGAATTCTTTTACAAGTGTGCACGCTTTGACTTCGGTATCAAAGTTGTTAAGATTGAACCTTCGAATGGTTTAAGAGTCTTGGCTGTTGAGGAAATTACTATGAACAACAAAGAATATGAGTTATCCATCATAAGTATGTGCTGTTATAGACACGATTTATTTATGTATTTATGAGATATGAATGAGGGACTTACTATTCTTGATCACCAGAGCTGTGAGGGCAGAGCTCAGGGTTGCTAGTTCTGATGCCCGGCTTGGCACTCTGACTCAATCTCTTTATTTCCATGATGGCTTTTCCTGTCCCTTTTGGTTATTTCCGAACGTCAAAGGTTGTCTGTATAATATATATTCTAATTAGCTTGCAGAACACATTATACAATATAAATTTGGAAAGTATGGGCCAGGATCACTTAATTGCTGAACCAAGCCATGCCCCTTAGCCTGTGGAATGTCTTCACCTGACTGAGAGATGAATCCACCAGCTCAGATGGAGAAGAGGATAAAGGACTATGTCTTCCCTCTTCCCTTTATGTCTCTTTTGGATATTTAAGCCCTGGTATGGATTCTTGCCTTCCCACATGGGTGCATTTGACTAATGCTCCTATCACCTTGTATTGGTCATATTCCTCTACTGAGTGAAGAAGGAAGGGCTTTATAGATAGCTTTTTATATGGAAGCAATATCCAGCTCCTCTTTTGCTTGCTTCCTTTTCTTTTTCCTTAGAATTATAATCAAGTGTTAATCTTGTATTTGATCTTATTGAGCACTGATGGCAAAACCACCAAGAAAAGGCTTACCTAACATCTTTTCACATACAAAGCGTTTCCTCTGAATAAATTTGTGTCTGTAGACCGTGTAATGATATGTTAGTTTATTTTAGTTAAGCCCAGGATGGTTCGGACACTTCTTTGGGATATTGGATATATACTTTGGGGTACAGTGGATCCCTGGGTCTGCCTCAGGCACTCCAATTTTCCCTAAGGTTTAAAGTCAGGATCTAAGTGATCTTTAATTTGACTTTATCTTGATGGTTAAGAAAACAAAACAAAACAAAACACGGTAATTTCTGGTTATGCATTAAGTGTTAGCAGAGCATTTGCCCGTAAATCTTTTCATATATCTTCCTGGTATTTAAGAGTGGCATTTGGTATTTTGCCCTCAAAAATATATTGGATTTATCTCGATATGCCAGAAATATTCACTATTTTATCTGCCCTGCCTCTATCTCATTAATTAATGACAAGTATTCCTAGGGCTGCTGTCCGCCTGGCCCAGCAGGTTTCCTGGGTTAGGTACCAGGTGTAAGTAGGTGTTGAGCGCTTAGTACTGAAATAGACACTAAACTGATCATTGTAAAAGTAAGCTAAAATTTTATTTTATTTTAAACCTGCTGTTTTATTTTAAGTGAGTTTATCTTGATTTCTTACAACCCAACAGAGAGCAATGCTCATTTCCCAATTTTTTTTTTGAGAGAGAGAGAATTACAGAAATATAAAATGAAAAATAGTGCGATGAAGTCAATGTTCATTGGGATTTTTATCACCTCCTTTTTTATTTTATGTGGTGGCAGAAGAGAGTGTATGCTCGGCTAATTGGTTCCAGATACCATGTAGTAGGATTTCTTTTGCAACTTGTGTTTTGTGTTGGAGCACTGAAAATACACAGCAGACTCACAAGACTGAAAACTGGAAACTGGACTGTGATGCTGAAATATCCCAGTGAGCAAACAATCAGCAAATAAAAAATAATTGCTGCTGATTTTCTCTAAGCCATTAAAATTTCACCCATTTTCTAGCAAAGGTAAGGTTTATCTTGCCTAGGAAACTGAGACTCTACGGCCCACAACCTCACACTGGCTTCCTTCTTTGTCTTGTGTCATGTGTGCAAAAACTTTGTCATGCTTCCCTACTAGGTCAAGTCACTGCCCTTGCCTCATTCATTCAACAGTATGCCTTGTAGATCTAGGTCTTAGTGGCATCAGGTTGTGTGGACTCGGGCATTGCCTTAAATAGTGAAGTTCCTCCACAAAACTCCTTTCCTAGCTTGGCCTCATGGGACGGGTTCATGGCTTCTTTTATTCCTTATATCCAGGTTGAAATTCTTTGTTTCTGAAATAAATGATTTCCCCTTAACATCCCTGTCAGTCGACATATTCTTTAGATAATAGGGCCTTATGATAGCCCACCCCACACAATAAGTCAACCCATATTCTATCAATCTCTCATCTCTTATCTATCTATCTATCTATCTATCTATCTATCTATCTATCTATCTACCTATCGATCATAAATAAAGATAGATGGTATTCAATACATATATGTGTAGACATAAAGCCAGGATGTTTCTGTTAGAGTGACTCACTGCTCTGGTAAAGTTCAAAACTCCTGTGCTTGCATGTTACTGGACACACTTTTAGCAAAGGGTAGAGGTTGCTTGGCCATGGGACAACATAAAGTCAGTGGTTCTGCTTCTGTAAACCTAAGGATTGTGGCTGTCAGGAAGGGATCAGTTTCTATAAGTTGCAAGCTGTAATTAAAAGGTGCTGTCACACCTTATTTATAATAGCCAGGAGCTGGAAAGAACCCAGATGTCCTTCAACAGAGGAATGGATATAGAAAATGTGGTACCTTTACACAATGGAATACTACTCAGCTATTAAAAATGATGAATTCATGAAATTCTTAGGCAAATGGATAGAACTAGAAATATCATCCTGAGTGAGGTAACCCAAAAACAAAAGAACACACATGGTAAGCACTCACTGATAAGTGGATATTAGCCCATAAGCTCCAAATGAAGACACAATTCACAGACCACATGAAGCTCATGAAGAAGGAAGACCAAAGTGTGGGTGCTTCGGTTCTTCTAAGAAGGAGAACAATATTCTCACAGGAGCAAATACGGAGATAAAGTATGGAGCAGAGACTGAAGTAAAGGCCACCCAGAGACTGTCTCACCTGGGGATTCATCCCATATACAGTTACCAAGCCCAGACACTATTGTGGATACCAAGAAGTACATGCTGAAAGGAGCCTGATATGGCTGTCTCCTGAGAGGCCCTGCCAGAGCCTTACAAATACAGAGGTGGATGCTCACAGCCAACCATTGGACAGAGTATGGGGTCCCCAATAGAGGAGTTAGAGAAAGGACTGAAGGAGTTGAAGGGATTTGCAACCCCGTAGGAAGAACAACAATATTAACCAACCAACCCCCCTCCCCGAGCTCCCAGGGACTAAGCCATCAACAAAGGAGTACACATGGCTCCAGTTTCATATGTAGCAGAGGATGGTGTTGTCATGCATCAGTGAGAGAAGAGGTCCTATGAAGCCTTCTTATGAAAGCTGGATAGATGCCCCAGTGTAGGGTAATAGAGGATGGGGAGGTGGGAGTGGATGTGTGGGTGGAGGAACACCCTCATAGAAGCAAGAGGGAGGATAGGATAGAGGGTGTTCTGGAGGGAGGAAACCGGGAAAGGGGATAACATTTGAAATGCAAATAAAGAAAATATCCAATAAAAAAGATAAAAAAAAGGATGCTCTACAGCTATGTGGCTTCTTTTGTAGTTTCTTCAAGCTAGTGGATCTTCAGAATAAGAATCGCTAGAGTCATCAATAATAAATGACTGTCAGCTGTTGGTTGAGACCAGTATTAGTCAGTATTGGAAATATCAAGAAAATATTCTACAACTGACTCTGTGGTGACAAAGTAGGTAAATAAAACTGTTGGTGCTGGAGAGATGACTCAGTGGTTAAGAGCACTGTCTGCTCTTCCAGAGGTCCTGAGTTCAATTCCCAGCCACCACATGGTGGCCCACAACCATCTGTAATGGGATCTGATACCCTCTTCTGGTGTGTCTGAAGACAGGGGCAGTGTACTCACATACATTAAATAAATAAATTAAAAAAAAACTCTTGATTTAGAAAGGCCTTTGGTTTTTTTGTTTGTTTGGTTGGTTGGTTGGTTGGTTGGGTTTTTTTTTTTTATTTTTCAAGACAGGGTTTCTTTGTGTAGCCCTGGCAGTCCTGGAACTCACTCTGTAGACCAGGCTGTCCTCGAACTCAGAAATCTGCCTGCCTCTGCCTCCCAAGTGCTGGTATTAATGTTGAGAACGTAAGGAAAACTGGGTGGTCCAAAGGTAGAGATGGGCTGGAGAAAGCAGATGTTTTAATTATACCTTCAGCCCATGGAATGCCATTTTTTTCTTGAATGGGGAAAGATGAGGAAAGGCATTCAGGTAAGTTTCGTAATAATAGAAAATACTTGCCAACTGCTTATGCCTGAAAGAGCAATCACAAAACATGCAAACACATTGACAAACATATTAGACTAATGGATGACATAGATGGATAAGCTTTCTTGAGGGGGGGACATTTATCTATTTAAAGAAAAATCCATATTCAAAGGAGAAAAGTGATGTGATCAACTGTCAGTCTGGACAGACTCCATGTTATGATGTAACAGATTATGTTGCTTACAAAAGCCCCTTCTTCCGCATGGATCACTAATAGTTCCGTACCAGGATTCTTTCCCCAAGAATGTGTGCAGGATCATGGAACTGCCAGTTGTAAGCCCAGTCAGAGGAGATCAGAGAGCATGGAACATCTAGAAGGGTCATGAACGTGAGTGAGACCGAGGTCAAGACAGAGACTGTAAAACTTTGCTGAAAGGGGCCCCCCAGCCACACAGGGTTTCTTATCTAGCTGTTTCATTCAGATCTATCAAGCACTAGAGGGACCAAGAAATCTTAGTGAAAACTGAGATAAATAAGCTCTGGTATATCCAGGTAGTGTAATATTATTAATGATACACAGAAGAGATCTAGAAGGCCCTGTATTCATGTGTAGGAAACATGAATAATTTAGGGCAAGTGAAAGATATCACTATGAAATTTTTTTTTTAAAAAGTGGTGTATGATGTAATTGGGAGTTCTGTAAAACAGAAGCATGGGGAACAAAAATAAATGGAGGTTTCAGGTATTGAGGGTAAGGAGGAGGGGTAAGATGAATGGCAGAGCCTAGGGGATTTTACACAGGAACACTCGCTGTATGACGCTACGATGAGGGATATGTGTACCTGTGAAACAGGAACATCAGAGTGGCCTCTAGCATGAGCTGTGGACTGGGAGGCTGGTGATTTGTTAATTGATTGAGTATCACGGAGGTGTGATATAATAGGGACAGGGATATTGTATACCTGCAAGGACAGGAGTCACTGGGAGATACATACCTTTTCCTTAATGTTTATTGAAATGAAAGCTGTTCTAAAATTAAGTTTTATCCACTAATGCAAAATGAAGGCTCCATCGCCTTTTACAATACAGTGGACAACAGACTATAAACAAGTGATTTCACTAAAACACACAGAGAGAGAGAGAGAGAGAGAGAGAGAGAGAGAGAGAGAGAGAGAGAGAGAGAGAGAGAGAGAGAGAGAGAAATACCTTCTACCACAGCAACACAATTGTTATGATAAAACATATAGCTCATTTATCCTGGAAGTAATATGGCATCTTAGATGCACTTGTTGTTCAGTGAGATTTAATTAATTTACCGGCTTTGAGAATGATCATACAAACACGATTGCCAGGCTCAATAATGAGTAGTACTAGTTAAAGAATGCAGCATTCTTTTTTTTAAGGTTTACTTTCATTATTTTGAGTTATGTGTTTCTGTGAACCTGTGATTACAGGTATGTGTGCATGAATAAAGGTACACCTGAGGTCAAAGCATTGGGTTCCCTGGAGCTGGAGGTACAGGTGGCTATGAGCTCCCTAGCGTAGATACTGGAAACTAAACTCCGAGTCTTCTGAAAAGCAGCAAATGTGTTTAAACACTGAGCCGTCTCTTAAATCCTGCATACACCATTCTTTATGCATTGTACTAGCCCATGTGCATTTTAGTAAATATTTGTTCTTTATCTATGGCAGACTCGTGATTAATAGGATGAAAAAGCGTTAATGCAGTCAGCTCTGAACACATGCTGAAGATCCACCTTCAACTTGGCTGTATTCGATGGTCAACCTAGCTGTGTTAGGTGGTTAATTTTGTTATGTTTATGGTCAACCTGGCAGGGTTAGGTGCTCTCTTAGGGTTTTTACTGCTGTGATCAGACACCATGACCAAGGCAACTCTCATAAGAACAACATTTAATTGTCACTAGCTTACATGTTCAGAGGTTCAGTCCATTATCATCAAGGTGGGAGCATGGCAGCATCCAGGCAGACATGGTGCAGGAGGAGCTGAGAGTTCCACATCTTCATCTGAAGGCCGCTAGGGGAAGACTGGCTTCCAGTCAGTTAGGACAAGGGTCTTAAAACCCTTGCTCATAGTGACACACTTTCTCCAACAAGGCCATGCTCCCAAATAGTGCTACTCCCTTGGCCAGGCATAGTCAAACCACCACAGGTAGTCAACCTGGCTGTGTTAGATGGTCAACCAGTCTGGGTTAAGTGGTCAAAACAAATTTGTTTTAATGATTTCTATTTGACAACACAAGTAAACAGGTCACTGTAGTAATTTTGGATATTATATAGATAAAAGACAAAAATTACAGCTGCTCAGTCCGTCAGAGAAAAACAACACAAATCTGATTTGAGTTGCCTTTTAATCACTTTTAGTCATTAATGGCATTTTAAAAACTATCATAAATTTAAAAATAGTTGCAGTAAGACACATGACACTTGAAATGCATCATAATCTTTTTTTGTGTGTAGTGTTCATTGTTGTTAAATATATTTAGCCCATCTGCAGATAGCTTTCTTCCTGTAAACCTCGAATTTGTAACCACTACTCTAGTCTCCATTGCTATGGATTGCCCAACTTGAAGACATTGTATAATGGGATCTCATTATGTCCTTCATGTTTGTTTATTTAAGCAAGGCATCCTCACGGTTCAGCTATGCTCTAGTATGTGTCAGAAATTCCTTGCTCTTGGGGGCTTCGTGTTAACTCCGTGTGTGTCATAGTTTTTCTGCTCATTCATGATTGCTCTACTTGCAAGCTTGAACTGTGGTTGTAATACAGCCACAAACAGAGATCTGTGTCTGCGATAATGTAACAAACTGTGGTAGACCTATTATTGATTAAGGTGGTAGTGCAAGGCAATTTATTTATTCCCCTTGTTAAAGTGATATTTGAAGTTAGTAAAAACATTGTCTATGAAAACTTAGGCAAATCATCTGCCAGTAATTACCATATTATATTTTTCCCTTTTCCTCCAGCTATGGCTCTGCCTTTGCACACTATTTAACGTCTCTTAACCCCAAAGTTTTATTTCTAAACTTCTGGGTCTCACTAAAATTCTTATGTTCTCACATGACTCTTCACTGAGAACTCATAGCTGTGTGTCAGGTTTAGAGCTATCTCATGTCCCAGAGGATACTTAGCATAATCACAACTTAATACTGAGGTCAAAGCCCCCTCCTTTGCAAACATTAGTGTCACTGTCCTCTGGTCAGAAAAAAATTGAACTTTGTTCTAGAATTTTACATCTCCATATTGGCCTGTTAAGTTCACTTCTTTATCTCGCCACATCCAGTCATCTTGTTAGGGGACTCTTACCCATTTCTTTGTCCCTACTTCAGATCATCTTCCCTACTTAGAAGATCTCTTCATTTACCTTGATGGTTTCACCTACTTTGGCATCTATCATTGCTGATCTGGTCTTATTAGATCAGTGGTTCTCAACTTGTGGGTTACAACACCTTTGGGGGTCAAGCAATCCTTTTATAGAGGTTCCATATCAGAGATCCTGCATATCTGACATTTGCATTATGATTCATCACAGTAGCAAGATTACAGCTATGAAGTAGTAACAAAAAATAGTTTTATGGTTGGGGGTTACCACAACAAGAGGGACTATATTAAAGGGAAGGCTGAGCACCATACTCTGAGATGTTCAGGTTTTATAGTAAATGGTCAGGTTGCCTGAGCTTCCCACATTAGACACTTTATCTGATCAATTACAGTCCTGATTTCCTTAAATGTAACATAGACTCTAATAGTTTATGACTAATCAGTTCTGCCATTATATAACACCATGGCATATCCATATACAGATCATGGTGTCTACAATGTCACTAAGATATGTAATTGTAGGAAGCCATGTTTGTGTACACAGATCATCATTGACCAAAACTTTGTTAGACAATAACTGTTTTCACTAACTGTATAAATTTCTACTACATAAATTTCTATTACATCTACTTTTACATATTTCAGAATCATCTTCTGGCAATGGTCTGTCTGTGTTTTAATCTTTATTATGGTATACAAATTACTTACATGTGGCCATGTTTGTCTTATTTTTACTCAAATACCTTTTACTTCCTGATTACACAGTGGAAATATCTCTCACACCCCAAATAACTAAATGCTTTGTAGGCATATTTGTGATCCAGGCTTAGTAAATATCCCTTAATGGATTAAAGTCACCTACTTTCCACTCAATCTGCCCCCGCCCCAATCATTTTCCTACTTTAAGCTTATCATCCATCCCTATGGATTTTATTGTCATTCCAATGAGGACTTAGAAAACAGTGGATGTTCAATAAATATCAAAGAGGAGCACTATAGTTCCCATGCTAAGTAAAATCTAGCATTTTAAAATCTCATTTCTAGGCGTGATAGGAAGATGGTTTAGTCTTCTTTATCCACGATTTGTATGGAGGAAAGAATTCTCTTACACTCCAGATGCTTGCCCACTGATATTTATATTCTAATTATCCTCCTTATACCACTTTGATACTTCACTATTTTCTCTTTTTGCTTCATGTCCTTTGTCTTAACTGGCATCCCCTCCACTCCACCATTCTTTCTTTGACTCTTGGGCTTGCCATAGATTGTTGTTCAACCAGACAGTTACTATCTGATAGCCACCAGTGACTGTCCTTTAGCCCATCCTTTATCGCTGCTGTGTGGACACCAGTGACCGTCCTTTAGCCCATTCTCTATCAGTTCTCTTTTCTCGTATTATCCTTTATTCTGTGGGGTCTGGGAGTAGTCTTACCCAGATTGTCCTGTTTTCACCAACATTGACACAGAGCCAGATCTTTGACCTTGGGAATATTCATTGCTTTATCCAGGGACTGGTTTAAAATGCTCAATCACTGTCAACTTTTTTCCACATATTGCTAATGTAACATTAACGATGATTAACTGCGGCTCCATTTAGTAATTTGCTATGTCCAGGGGAGTATGTACCTCCTGAAGGGGCTTTTAAGTCCCAGAGAGGTCATATCCATCATTATAGTCACCCCTGGGCACTTATCTGGTCACAAAAGCACTTAAATAGTTTTTGAGGAAATGACCCTTAGCTTTGAAGGTATTTCATCAACCCACAGCCGTGTAACATCCATCAGGGCAACATACAGCCTGGAATGCATTCTGTGGAGAGCCTCTGCTGCTCTGCGCTGGAAAGCTTTCACAGGATTTCTTCTGAAAAACTAATAGGAAGTTTTTGCCTCTGCCAAGACATGAAAACCTTTGAGCAACCATATAACATTATTGTCAATCCAGGACCTATTTGTCTGAACTTTTTCTACATTGATTTATAATTAATGGGTTATTCACCACTAAACTTATGAAAGTAAAATGTGAAGTGTAAATCGACTTACTGTCGTATTATATTTATGTGTATTTTGGTGCATATTTTACAAGTTCCTGGATGACGAAAACCTTGAACATATTTCTATGACTGAAACAACTTGTCTTGTGGTTTTTCAAGATCCATATTGCTTATTCCATTAGCTATTAATTAACTAATTTGTTTAAAATTATAATTAACTAATTTGTTTATAGTATGGCGAGTCCCTCCTTGTCATAACCAACACTTCTGTCTCTCAAATCAGATGTGATAAACAAAAGGAAGGTTTTCTGTTAGGAAGTGGGTAGAAGGATAATGTTTCAACAGTGTTAGCGGGAAAGGATGAAACCTAAACACCCAATGTGATGTCAGTTTCAGTTTAACACAGATTGGGAGGAAGTTGAGGACCTCATTGTAAGAATTAACTTTCTTGAACATGGTGGGTATACACCATATGCAGTCTTATGTAGCCATGGTGTGGTTCATTGTCTACCATGACTTTGACATCCTGTCTGCAGACTGCCTGTTATCATTTGGAGGACGTATCTGAAAATGAAAAGTGATAAAAAAAATAAAAGTGAAGTTTACTGGTTTAGTTAATGTTGATGAGTCTAAGTTCTATTTCTGGCTCTTTCTTCCCTTCTTGGCTGCAGTACAGGCTGCCTAAGCTTTCATTATTACTTATTTTATTGCACTGTATTGTTTTTTAAAGTGATTATTTCCATGGCAACGAGGCACTATTCCAGGCATCAGGGACAGATAACAGCCACAGTGGAGTTGGAAATCAGCAAAGAAGATAAAGAAAATGGAGAACACAGCAGTAGGGGCCATAAGACATTAAAGCAGAAATGTAAGATGAGCCAACAGATCATCTCTATGCTCTCTTTCTTAAGTCCGTTACTGGAAAAGTTCACTTTCTTCCTGTCTACAAGGCCAGTGAATATAACAGCCAGATGTATGCTCATTTTCTTATAGTGCAAACTAACAAAGATGCATTTGTGAAGTCAGTAGCACAATCCTCCTGGTCTACCTGACATTTTTAACCTCCAGAAACAGTTTGTTATCCAAAGGTGACAGGAGATAGTTCTGTTAGTATAAGGAAATACATCCTTATGTGGAGGTGGCCCTAGTTCAGAAAGCAACCCAAAACAGATCACACACTATTTTTCAGAGAAGAAAGAATAAAGGTCCTTTGATAACAAAGACTTGGATTTGTGACTGTCAGTCTGTCCTTGCTACTGCTTTGTTATCAAAGCGGAGTGTGGTGATGCCAAAGAAAGTAAAGAGAGTTACCAGGTAGGTAATCATGATCATATGGAAGGGTCTCGGCTTCAACAGAGGCACTGATCTTATTTCAAGATGTGAGCTCCACTTTGTAGCTCTCCTGGCAAGAAGGGTATGTTTTGGGTTGATAGTTAACATTTGCAATGAACATTTAGCTTTGAAATATCTTCCTTACACCACAAAACAGGGCAAAGGTCTTGGATGCCAAGCTTGGAATACAAAGAAATCAGGTAGTGCAGACTTGTGCTGTATGTTATTTATGATCACTAATAGTGCATGGCACATTTCACTCTCTTGTAAGGACTGTGCCTGGTAAGCAGCCCCAAACTGCTGACCAGAGCTTCATGTTGCCTGTTGCTGAGAGGATAATTACCATTTGGTGGTGTAGCCACGGTCTATGGATGGGTTTTGACTTTGGAGTATTGTTTTAGAGGACTGAGCTGTGGTTTTTTTTTTCCATCTCCTTTTCACTGAGCTCAACAGGATGAGTTCAGAGTCGTTTCATTTATGATATGGCAGCTTGTGAAGTGATCACGCTCATCTTTCTCCTCAAACTCATGACTTCAGTGTGTCCCTAAGGCAGATCTGAGATGAAATGGAATATCAGTGTGTATCTTCCAACATCACAGTATAGAGGTCTGTTCCCATTGTATGTCAAATGGGTTCATGTTATATGGACACAAAAAAGGGAAGTAAAATTATCAATAATATTTGATCTTTTATTCTACACACATAGTTGCAAAAACAAATCCACTCAGCCCTCATAAGTGAATATTCCTTTGTAGTTTCCTTGTATTTTGTGAATACAAGTGTTGACGATTATAGTAATGCATATATAGTTTATTTAAGGATTAATTGATTCAAAACATGGATCTCTTATCTCCAACTCTAGTACATTCTCTTGAATTAAACAAAGTATCTGACATCCTAGTTTCATTAGAATGTAATTACCAGAATTTAATTTTAGAGAAAATGAATGCTAATGGAAACCATGAAAGTCTTGTTAATATGTTGAGTATGTTGAGATCAAGTATATAATATTTGACTCATTAATAAATATGCTTGCAGTGCAGTTGAATCTCAAAAGTTATAATTGTAGCAATAATGACATTTCCATTAGAAGACTAGAAGAACATTATTCCCTAGGTAACAGTTTAAATTTTTTTGTTTGTGCTTTTGTTCTATCTAGAAGACATTTCAGTAAATCTTAGTTCATTTAGCCTGTAAAAGAATAAGAAATGAGCTAATTAACTTCAAATTTCTTTGTTAAATTTGGTTAGCAGGCCAATTTGTTCCTTGACCTCTTATTAGACAAGATAATATGGTGGGAAAATGGCCAGGAATTCTCTATGATTTCTAATCAGAGATTATATCATACTGATTTTTCCTATGTGTGTTCCTTGTTTTGCAAGGTACTTAGTTGCCTTGGTTTTGAAATAATTCCTTGCTAAAATGTGGAGTCAATTTTGTTTGATTTGAATAGCTTGAAGAGATGCACTCAATGAACCTTTAATTAATCCCCATTAGATGTCAGGTGCCATGGAAATCAGAGTGCTATACTTGCATGGTAGTATATGTAAAACAAAAGTGATTTTATCAAAATAATTAATTTTATAAATTTGTTTCCAAATGTGCATTGGCATTCCTAATCCTAATGACTATCAAATAAATGTTTTATTTAAACCATAATGCATAGACTGAAAAACTACAAAGGCAAAGGAAGGATTTCTCTTAGACAGTATCGTAGATGTATTAGAAAGTGGCTTCTTGGAGGACTGCACACTGAGTATACAATTGTGGTTGCATGAAATTACATCGCCCAGTTGCACCATAGCCAGATTAGCTTGTGTAAGTGCACCCTGATATTAACATAGGAAATTAACCTAACAACAAATTTCTCATTGTTAAGTGGTGATGGTTGCCTGTAACTGATTCTCCCCCTGCCCCAGTTCCTTGCTGAGGTCTTATTAATACTTTATTCAAGAATTTAAAAAGAGACATTTACCACTAAGTGATACTTTAAAAGTAGCACAATGCTATGGCTTACTAGCAACCTGGTACTTTTTCTCATCGTCAATTTAATCGTTTTTTTTTTTTTTTAGGAAAAATTTGAATCCTAGAAATATGTCATAACAACTCTGGTATAAAATACACTCACAATCTGATAATGGCTAGGCTTTATTGATTGCCTGATACTTGAAAGTACATTTGTAAGGCTAAGAGATAATACCTGTACTTACACGCATCTCTTCAGACACGTGGGGAATTGAAGTTCACTGATGTGTGTAGGCAAGTGAACTACAGACTCTTTGATCCCAGTCCCTCCTCACCACCGATGTGAAAACAATAACTGGAATGGTGTGTTAGAAGGGTATAAAACTAATGATGTCCAGGCAACATTAAGTAGGAAGAGACTCCTCAGATTTCAAAGAGATGTGATACTGGTCAGGATTTTTAGGGTGAAAAAATTAAATTTATATATTAATGAGTAGGAAAGCAAAATGCCAAAGGAAGAGAAAATGAAAAAAATAGTTTACATAATCGGAGGACATAGATGGACATAGATGGGAAAGAAGATGAAAGTTAGGAAGGTAAAAGAACATGAGGGAAAGACAGAAAGACACAGTCACTCCTCTACTCCAGAACTTTTCCTTTATACTGTGGGAGACTATATTTGAAGTTTTAGGAGCATCAGATATATATGAAATATTGCCTGTTAACTATCCTTTCCAGACTGTGTTTCTCTAGACTCTGAGAATCATGTGATTCGGTTTTGCAGTAGAAATGTTCTGCTAAACCTCAGACAGTTCTTTTGTTTCTAATATTTTGACAGTATATAAACTGAGACTGGTTTCAAATTGATGATCTTCCTCCCTCAGCCTCCCTGTTACTAGAATTATAGGCAGGCAGAGCTATGAGGAGCTAAGCCCGCAGGCTCCCAGCGTGGTTGTATAATCAGAGAGTTTTATTTCTTCATTTGTTTGGTTTTGTTCGAACTGGGCTTTGAATATGCCATGAAAGCACTAAACCTCTTCAGAGTTGGCTACCCAGCACTTAAAACAATTATTGTCGGTCATCCATCCTACCTGATTATCTAAGGATCTATCATCCATTTACCATCTAGTCAATGTATTTATCATATAGATAGTACATATCCCACCTGAGCCATCTATAATTTTTTTTTTTTTTTTTTTTTTTTTTTTTTTTTTTGCTTTTGCATGGTTTCCCAACTCTAAGGAACAACGGTGATTGATTTAGGCTTGGAGCCTACGGTAATTTTGGTTAAACTCTTCAGACACAATGTGGCTTACCCTATCAGTGATAGCTTGAGTTGTGAGGTGGGACATTCAGATATGATAACAGAGGGGAGCAGACCCCATCCTATGGATGGGGAAAAGGAGAGGCTCAACCCCCCATATGAATCTGTAAAATTACCAACAAGGCTAGATCCTGCCCTTAAGAGACAGAGATTGTATTTATATTGTGTAGGTATATAAGTTATCTAGAGATCATTTAACCCAGACAGGAGGATTTGTGTCAGTTATATGCAATTACCAGCTATTTTCTATAAGGAAACTTAATGTTTGAGGATTATAATATAATCAGAGGATCTTGGAATTGATCCTTTATGAATATCAAGGGATATGTACACGATGTTTATGGCATACCATAATATGTATTTAATGGAGCCGCTCTCATGAGTTCATGCTCAATGATAGTTAATGAAATCTTCCTTGAATAATGTACTGATAAACATTTTCATACTTTTATGGATACATAATTATGTTTATACATGAAAGATTCTAATAGAGTTTGGATTATAGGAACTGGGGATTGAAGATTCCTGTTCTACAGATTTTGTTTAGGACACCCAAGTATCCTTGTTAAAAGCATTGGACACTTCCATCAGCAGCGTAGAAGTTACCTGTTTTCTATGTTTTCTATTCCCTCCCCTGTTTTTATTTCTTGGCATATTTTGAACATGTTTTACCAACTCAATATTATATGCATTATATATAATATTATATATATTCATGAGAAAGTAATAATTTACATGCCACAATATAAAAATGATGTAAAAGGCTTTTCTATGAGTTAATAAAATAAAGGTAATTTAGATTCCAAGGAGGGTAATTGCAACAGAACTGAATCCTGTCCCCCCAAAGTGGCTGTTTGCCATCCCAATGAAACCCAAAGTTTGTATTTTCAAAAAACAAACAAACAAACAAAAACAAAACATATAGAAAAAGACTGACAGTGTTGAGCTTTTATAAATATTTGATATTTGGAAGCAATGTATTTGCATGAGGAAATTAACTGAGTCAAAAATCAATAAACTCATGGGAATATCCAAGCTTTTTTACGTTGAATTTTTTTGAAGGTCATCCTTTTATTCTCTATAACTCTTTTTTTAAATTTTTTTTAATTTTTAATATTTTTTATTACGTATTTTCCTCAATTACATTTCCAATGCTATCCCAAAAGTCCCCCATACTGCCCCCCACTTCCCTACCCACCCATTCCCATTCTTTTGACCCTGGCATTCCCCTGTATTGGGGCATATAAAGTTTGCAAGTCCAATGGGCCTCTCTTTCCAGTGATGGCCGACTAGGCCATCTTTTGATACACATGCAGCTAGAGACAAGAGCTCCGGGGTACTGGCTAGTTCATCATGTTGTTCCCCCTATAGGGTTGCAGATCCCTTTAACTCCTTGGGTACTTTCTCTAGCTTCTCCATTGGGAGCCCTGTGATACATCCAATAGCTGACTGTGAGCATCCACTTCTGTGTTTGCTAGACCGGGGCCTAGTCTCACAAGAGACAGCTATATCTGGGTCCTTTCAGCAAAATCTTGCTAGTGTATGCAATGGTGTCAGCGTTTGGAAGCTGATTATGGGATGGATCCCTGAATATGGCAGTCTCTAGATGGTCCATCCTTTTTACCTTGAATTTAATTCTCTTCTTTCAGTGAGTCAGGTAGTAAATGTCCAGTTTACAAAAGGGGACGGATCATCGGCTCCTCCTTTTCCTCTTCTGCATCCAGTTTTTGAGGTAGCACTATCCAGACCATCTGTTCCTGAACTTTATATGTTTGTGTATGTGTGTGCACACACGTGTGTGTGTTCCTGTGCATATGCATTCCTATGTGTTCATTAGAATGTGTGTCATCGTGCTTATACGTGCTTGTGTGCGGATTCTGCGAAATTTAACAGGGACTTAGGATATTTATCTGGAAGTTAGTGGATTCTGTGGCAGGGCCACCTGTAAAGGTCCTTCCTATAGGTCAACAATATATTGTGAACTGTTTGTCTCACCCAGTCAGTATGTGATGTCAAAACTTAGTGAACTTGCTTCAGATAATCTCGCATATACATTATATAGGATAAATTGTCATGGAAGTCATGTTTTGCGGGTGCTCTGGAAAGGTATAGGTTAAAGTTCCGAGTTCTCTGCCGTTTAATGTCAGGTGCAAGCACTTGAAACCCAGACACTTCGCTGTGTGTGTAATAAACATGCAACAAGCCCATTACATAGACCTGTCTCACCCCTGCCAAGGATTCAGCAAAGGAAACACAGCCAATTAAAGGAGTTTCTGACCAAGTGCTTAGAACAGTTTTTCTCAGGTGCCATGACTTTCTAGAAATGTCGGATTGCCTTTTCAAGATGAATGGCCTTTTTACTTTCTCCCAATGTAGAAATTTTCCCTTTGACACATGGATATTTTAGCTAGAACTGGTGTTTCTTCCACCAGTGAGCACGCTTTCAAATGATCCAACCAATAGGGCAGTCCTGAGATGGGAACATGGTTGGCCAGATGGTAGCAGCTGTTGTTGGGGAAAGATGCATCACCATGGAGGAGCATCCTCTGTGATTCAAATGCCTTTGTAATGGTGACAGGATAGGTGGAGTAAATCTGGAAAAGGCCAAGAGTTGGGCCATTTCTACATAGATTCCACTAAAGGAGCTCTGGTTTTACTCCATGGGAATTATAACTAGATTGAAAGCCTTTGAGATTGAAGATGCCAGCTATGGAACCTGAGTGTATGCCAACAGCAATTACTGGTTAAACTGCAAAAACGATTTTAGTAAGTTGTGTAGGAGAACAAAGTAGCATGAACAGCTGCCTGTTGCCTTGGCCCTCGTACTGTAGTTGAAATGCTGCCATTCCATACGCCAGGCATTATTTATGCATACGGGGGTTTTAGGTAGCTATTCAGTACTTTCTGTGATCAACTATAATTCAGTGTTTTCAGTTGGCTTCTCCGTCTCTTGCAAGAAGAACCTGCGCATTTGCCTTTTTTCTCTTAGGTAGCAAAGAGAAATGTATTTTAAACCAGAACCAGCTGCATTTGCCAAGTTTTTGTGCATGAACATTTATAAACTGTGGGCTTTAACTGAAGTGAAATAAAAGTTATTTATAGCTATAAGCAATGGACTTCACAGATGAAAAGTCTTAAATATTAACTGTAGATGAGGATTTCCTTCGCCAGTGATAACGTTTAACTCTCAAAACCAGTTTATTTGAGAAGATTTTATCCGAGCCTTCTGCAGATAGCTCTTGAGGTCCCACTTGTTTAAGGGGCACTAGAACATGCTTGGGCATCCAGAGCCCTGATCCAATGTGTGCCAGCCCACAGGAAGCTAAGCATTTGTGGTGGTTGTGATCTTGAAATCCAGTTGGTGGTGGAAACTCTCACAGATCAAAGAATGCTTAGCAAGCACCTGAGAGAACACAGCTCCACTCTCTTCCTGTTCTTTCTCAGTTTTGAAACTTGCTATCACCAAAGATACAGCTGGCTTGAGGATTGCATATAGTCAGGTGCATAGGGATGTGAGCAAACAGGAGATGGGTGGTGTGCCAGTTTAGCACGTGACTGAATGCTGCTGTGAGACCTCTAGTCCTGTTGGGATGTAAGTGGATGAAATGAATCAATAAGATCTGAGGCTTTGGTTTAATTTAATCCAAACACCACTGAATGAATTTCAGATGAGGTCTGACCCTCTTCTGGTTCCTCATCTGAATACGTTTATTAATATTTCAGTAAAACATCTTTGGAAGGCTCAGATGAAAGCTATCAAATTACTGAAAATTAGGCCTAAGAAAGAGAGGAGATCTCACAGCCTCAAGAGCCCTGATACGGCTTAGTTTCTGGATTTTGTCACCAAATTCCGTGAGTTGACTTGCTTTGTTGTAAATTATACATGAGTCGCTGTTCATTTGAAAATCAACCAGACCTCAAAATAACTAAAGGAAAAGGTAACAATTTAACTTTTCTATTCAGTCCTTTATTAATAGAAACTAAAAGTTGTTCCTTCCTTATATTTCCAAACAAATACTTATAGTTAAATTAGATTAAACATTTACATATCATTACATTAGTTACATTTACATATGATTAGAAAATAATTTAATTTCCTAAATTTGATCTACATTTAAATACATGGATTTTCTTTATCTCACTAAACTACTATGAAATAGATTCAGTGTTATTTCTGGCTTTAGACTTTATGTTTCTCTTTTGGATAATTCTAGATGCTTCGGTAATAAATTCCCATGGGAAATGCTTTTAAGTGTTTCTGCAAAAAGAATAAAGGTTGGCATGTTCCTTTTGTAATCTTCATGGCATCTTGGCAGAGTATAACCTTTATGTTCTGTTTTTTACTTTAATATGGATGCTGCAAGCAGCATTACATTGACCCGTGCACAGTGATCTGTTAAGTGCCCAGCTGATCATGCTTTCCCATTTAGCTTGGTCTGTTTGTCTATTTCCTGATATCTTATTTTTTTACAGTTGAATAATTCTGTTAGGGTTATGTCTCAGTTTGGGCCATTTCTGTGACTAGTTTCCTCAGGGGGAAAAATGTGTCCTTTAAACCTACAGAGACACATATAATTTTTGCTTTCTTTAAAATGTCCTGGTATAAACCCAAACACTATTGCATATGCCAGCAAGATTTTGCTGAAGGGACCCTGATATAGCTGTCTCATATGAGGCTATGCCAGTGCCTGGCAAATACAGAAGTGGATGCTCACAGTCATCTATAGGATGGAACACAGGGCCCCCAATGGAGGAGCTAGAGAAAGTACCCAAGGAGCTGAAGGTGTCTGCTACCCTATACGTGGAACAATAATATGAACTAACCAGTACCTCCAGAGCTCATGCCTCTAGCTGCATATGTAGGGGAAGATGGCCTCATCGGCCATCATTGGGAAGAGAGGCCCCTTGGTCTTGCAAACTTTATAAGCCCCATTACAGGGGAATGCCAGGGCCAAGAAGTGGGAGTGGGTGGGTAGGGAAGCAGGGTGGGTGGAGGGTATAGGGAACTTTCAGGATAGCATTTGAAATATAAATAAAGAAAATATCTAATAAAAAAACAAAAAGCCCTGGTATTTATATTGTTTAAAGCTCTAGATTACTTTCTTTTCTAAGACTCCATCAGAATAAATTTACTGTTTTACTCCCTAAATTTAATTCTGGGGAGTCATGCATTCCTAGCCTATAAATCTAAAATATGTAGTACTCTGAAATGAGAACCTTGGAGCATGGCAGCCCAGGGATATGAATCAGACCACCATGTTCTGGGCTCTGTTCAGTACTTCAGTTGCTGGTCTATACAGAAAGTGGGGATGATAAATTCAGAAAATGAAATTTTCCTATTCACCATTTAAACTCTCATTAACCCTGAATACCACATATTCACTGTCTAGTGAAGGCTTCATGTATTTGTAGAAATATTATCCTAACCACAAAGGTGCATGGTTACATTTTCATGGACAGTGATTAAAGACTCAGATTCATGAGAGAATTGACAGTGTAACTTTAAATGCTCAGAACAGGACAGCAGAGCATATATATATCACCTTTGAAGGTTGGCAGGGTTGAGTTGTCCACTTCAGCCATCTTAACTTGACAGAGCTGCTGTTTACGTTAAAATGCATGTGTTGTGATCTCATCAATATGTTATGCATTGAGAAACAAATGCAAAACCTTCAAACCAAGATGCTCAAAGACCAGGACTTCTAGGGTGGTGCTCCTGCCTGGCAGAGGTCCCAGTTTCCCTCTGTTCTCCTCTCTCCAGTTGGCCTTTGCTTCTGATCACCTGTTCTGGACTTTGTAACCATGTATTGTCTCAATTGTTTCTGTTGATTTCTCGCTGTGTATGCATGTGTGTGCACATGTGTGCACATGGGTGCTACCTTGTCATATTGCCAGAGTCTGACCTTTCTTTGTCATTAAAATATTACCGCAGAATAATTAATTTTTAACTTCAATTAGAAGATTATATGAATAGTTGTTAATAATTAATTAGAGACAGGGTCTTACACAGTCGGGGCTCTAGGCGTAAACTGGCTATATAGCCCAGGCTGGTCTTGGATTCACTCTTCCTGTTTCAACTTCCTGAATGCTGCTGTGATAAGTTGTTCCTCCTTTACTGTCTGTTTCCTCTACTACTATCCATGATTTTGCATCGTTCTGTGCTAAATGTGAAAAGCAACAGATGCACACGTGTGCACATTTCCAGCAGAATCAGAGAACAAGGAGTGAAGCAGGGTGGGGAGTGAAGCATCTTCACTTTGAGGCAACTTCCATTTCCCATCTCCACCCACACTCCCCTAGATGAGGTGAGGTGTCAAGCTGGCTTCTTCCCTTTTTCTCTTTGGGGAGATGAGACTATAATTAGCTATTAGTACTGTTTGATCCTAAAGCATGATTAGGAGTATGATGTTGATTAAATATTTGGACGAGAGAAAAAGTCAATGAGATTTGCTTCCACTTTGAGAACTGTATTAGCACTGCACGGCCCTTCCCTAGCACTTGGTTCTGATGACTTATGATCATGACTAAGTCTCCATTTTCATTCTCTATTGCTGCATGAGCTCCAGATTAAGACATCCAATAGAAGGAGACTCTATATTTGGATACTTGAAGCTCTTAATGAGGGTGTGACCATCTCTCTCCAATTTCCTCCCCCCCCCGCCCCACCCCCATTTCCCTTTTAGTTTAGCAGAAACCATGGCTCGTTTTTTATTTCTCTGCTTCTTTCTATTTCCCACATCATTTGGGGTCAAGAAATTTAAGAAAACTGCTGTTTTTCTAAGTGAATAACTTGATTTCTTGGTAGTTCGTGCATTCAATTTAGGAAAATTTGCATTTTTCCCTCCTGTGGAAGAAAGCTTACATGGCAAGGGAGACTGAAATCAATTATATTAGGGCAATGGTCATGATGGATAGATTTGGGGACTTAAGACAATGAATAAAATCCAGCTATGATTTGATAGGGAGTGATTTACTATTTCAATATTTCTGAAAATCATGTGCCCACTCAGACTTCGGAAATTATACGGTGCCAGTTCCTATACGCATCTGTGCTGCTGCTGCTTCAGAATAGCTTACCACATTAGGTGTGAGATGTAATTAGTGTCTAAAATTAGTTTGCCCAACCAATGGTCTTGAAGCCAGTCCTTTATAATTTAGGTCAGCACAGAAAATGCCAGTGCACTACATTATTAGTACAATCTCAACTTTTTTTTTTTCCTGGTAGCTTTTGGATAAGGAAACAAGCCCCACCCCCTTCCTCCTACAGCCCCAGTTTGACAGACTTTATCTTTTGTAAGAGTAAACACTAGAAGGTTTGTTGTTTGAAGTCTGTCTTATTTAATTATTATATAGCAGACTCCTGTTAATGCCATGAGACATGTTGATATGATTAGGAGATGCATCATCTCCACAGAACATACATCATTGTAGAAATAAAGATCTAGGCACTGATTTAGCGGTAAATAACACATATTAAGTTTTTATATATTTTAAAAATTAAGATGTCCAGTTGTGTAACATGAACATTCCTTTTTAAACATATGGACTTACTTTAAAAAATATTTTGTTGATTATAAAAAAAGTTAAATAACAGGAATAAATACTTGGAACCTTTGAAGCCACGCTTGTGCTTAGCGCTGAATAGTTTCATTTAGGAACATTGAATTTCATTTATTCATGATATATATATTTTTGTATTTTTCACCGCCAATTAAATCATTATGTTTCAAAGGCCTTATTGAGGTATAAATTGCATACAGTTAAATCTATTCATTTTAGTTATATAAAATGATTTTAAGTACATTTGTGAAGTTACACAATTGCCCTTCCAGTCCACACTTAGAAAATTCTTTGTCACCCCAGAAGGATACTGACAGCCTGTTTACAGTAACCTCTCCACCCCACTCCAAGCTCCAAGACATCCTTAGTGTGTTCTCTGTATCTGTAGGTTCCTTTTCTGATACTTTTTATAATAATGGAAGCTGTTGGCTCTGGTTGAGTTAGCCCTTCCAATATGGGTCTACAGAGACACATCGTCCTTCTTAATACTGCTTCTGGGGTATCTAGTAAAATATGATACGATGTACCATATTCATGTGAACCACATACACAACAGTACCTTTTCTCTTCATCTTAGACAGTAGGCTTATCATCTTGTCTTATATAAAGTACTATAGTTCTTGCCCAATGATGGAATCATCAAATGATGTGTTTCCTGGAGTTTATCTCCACCATCAGGCTATGAATAACTGTAGATTCTGTTGATTCCAAGATGCCCTCTCTGAATCAGTTACTTTGGAGATGCATTAATTAGCAAATATTTACAGTTTTTTCGAAAGGTTTGTGTTGCAAATTTCCAATTTTATTACTCAGTACTCACTCCTAATACTCTATACAATCATTAGGATTACATACCTTATATTTTATTTGGGTTCAAGCTTAGTATTTCTTTCTCCTACTATTTCAAGAGTGCCCTGGTGCCCCTCTAATGAACTTTGTTTTTTGTTTGTTTGTTTGTTTGTTTGTTGTTTTTGTTTGTTTTTTCTTTTTTGAACTCTTGGCTTGCTATGATCATTTTCTGTAATTCCTGTGTTCATAGTTCCTATGTGAAATCTGCGATCCTGCTGCACTTTTGCTTTCTAACTCGATTGATTATCTTTGCTCCTTAGGTGTATTGATAGCAGCAGCTTTACAGTCTTTCTTCTGCTGACTTCTACGTGTGGGTCCTGAAATAATTTAGCAAAACTTCTTTGTTCATAGTTGCTCTCTGTGCCTCTATCTTCAATGAAGGACATTTCCCCCTCAATTATTAACTAAATATCTCTCATTTAAGGGTCTTATGACTTGCACCTAGAGGCCATAGAGTCCATTTTAGCCTTTATGAACTCAGAAGAAAAGGAATGGATGTGCTGTTAATTTTCTCAAGGGCTAAGGCACTGGGTTTGACTTCTGAACCTAGCCATTCTTCTTTGCTATTTTGGCAACTAATTTATTTCCCTCTACAAATTAGTCTTCAGACAGAAATTAGAATGGCCTAAACATAAAACAGATCACTTTATCTCTTGTTTAAAAAGAAAATAAGAGTTCATTTGGACTAAATGATAATTCGGAATTTTAAAGCCATGGAAGGAGCCCAAGACGCAGGACAAAGTATCTTCCTCCCCAGTGGACTCTGAGAGTCTGTGGCTGGGGAACAGCCAATGGTAAGCTTCCTGCTACTGCACTAGATTTAGATAAATCACCCCAAGCAACGCAGAGCTGATGCCTCAAAAGTGTTCTGTCCACAAAGCCTCTGTCCAAGCTCAAAGCCTCGTTCTGTGCAAGCAAAAGGAATGGTGGACTTCTTTATGCCCAGCTGTTGCTCCAAAGTCCACCAGTCAGAGTTTCCAGAGCGAGAGTCAAGCCTTGAGCTTTGGTATTGAAGTTTCTTTTCAGACAAAGAAGATACCAAGAGCAGAGATACAGTATCCCACAATAATATTTTAGTGCACTTTCTTCCTAGGATAAAGCATGCCCTCCTCATGTGGGAATCACAGGATTGAATGGCTCCTGTCTCTCTATTCACCTGTTCTGAGTCCCTCTTCTGCAGCCCGTGCTGCCAACACACTGGCTTGCAGTCTGTGTCTTATTCAGGCCACAGTAGTCCCTGGAAGCCCATTGTCCTCCTTTCAAGGATTTCTTAACCTCTCTTTGTTCTTGTATAATTTTTGTATTATAGTTATATTAAGACAACATCTCATTATCAAGCCCAAGCTAACCTTGGATTAATTTTCCTTCTTCATTGGCTTCAAGTGGTGGCATTTTAGATATATATCATCCTGACCAGTCTTTATTAACTTTTTAGAGTTCCACACAAGTACCCTATTTACGCCATTTCCTCCCACGCCCCTTTCATCTGGCTCCTCCCCTGCAACTGTCTCAAGTTCATGATTTCTATTTTTATTAATTATTGTTACATATTCACACATACATATAAAAACTATTGAGTTCATTATCCTAACATAGTAATCCTATATTGAATAGTTTGGTCAACTCAAGAGAAACTAGAGTCACCTGGGAAGAGTGTACATCAGTTAAGGAATGGTAATCCATCAGATAGGCCTGAGAAACATTTTCTTGATGTGGAACAGTCTAGGCCACTGTGGGTGGTGCCTGCTCTGGACGCATGGGTCTGGGTTGTATTAGAAGGGTAGCTGGGCAAGGCAGAGTAAACAAGGCAGAAAGTGGTGTTCGTCTGTGCTCTCTGTTTCACTTCCTGCCTTCAGGTTCCTGTCCTCACTTCCTCAGCTCCACCCTTTCCTCTTCAGCGTGGCTTGATCATCAGCCTTTGGTCACTGCAACAGGAAGCAGCATTGGCAACCTCCTCCTGCTTTCACGACACCTGGATCCCCTTAGCCTTAGGCCTTTGCGATCTTCCATCTTTAGCATCTTTTCCTTACCCAAGTGGTCCTCTTCTGCTCTTAGCCTCCTCCAAGTACAAGCTCTGGTGCGTGCCTCTGCCTCTGAAGGCTGGAGTCTCCTGTGAGAGGACATGTGATACTGGACTTCTTGAGGCTTTTACTTAAAGGATGATCTCCAGCTCAGTATGTTTTCCTGAAAATGACATCATTTCATTTTTCTTTACCGATGAATAATGTTCCATCATGTATATACACTGCATTTTCTTCATCCAATCACTTATCGATTAGACATGTAGTCTGGCTTTATGTCTTAGCTGTTATAAATACTGTAAGAGTCACACAGGCACATGAGTAGCTCTATCGTAGATTGACCTCAGCACCGTTGGTTTATACTCAGGGCTGATAAAACTGGTTATACGGTGGTTCTAGCTTCAGAATTATTATTATTATTATTATTATTATTATTATTATTATTATTATTATTATCAGAACTGCCTACATCAGTTTATATTTCTGTCAGCCGTAAGGGTCCCTCTTTCCTCCAATATCCAGTGTCTTATGCTTTTGCTTTCTCTGTGAAAACACCCTGTAGGGGAAGATGAAGTTGCTTTAATTTGCATTTCCCCAATGATTTAGTATATTAAACAGGTTTTTCATATTTTTGGCCTTTAACATTTCTTGAATACTGTCCCCAGCTCCTTGGCTCATTTACATATTATGAATGTCACTCCCATGTCTCAGCTGTAGGTATAAACATTTTTCTCATGTTGGCTGTCTCTCCTATCTCTTCTTCTCTAGTAATTATTGTTGCACATATATACAAATGCATATGAAACCTATTGAGTATGTTTAGTGTTTCTCATGTGTCTATATGTTCAGGGTTTTCTTGGGCAGAAGTTTTTTGATGTCTGATAACCGCACTTCTCAATGCTTGAGATTATTTCCTATGCTATACACATCCTCTTTGAACAGGACTTGCCTGTGTTTATGTTTTTAAACATGTTTTGCCTGTTTTTCTCACACACTTTTAAGGTTTCAGGTCTTACAGTAAGACTTCTTTGCCTGTCTCTTTTCCAGTGTATGAATTGGCAGCTCTATCAAAATGTAGATGTATGTACCTGAATTTCAATTCTGGGTTCCCTTTTCTGTTCCAGGTCTGCATGTCCTTTTTCTGTATTCAGATACCTGACATTTTCATTGTTGTTACTCTGTACTGTAGTTTGAGATCGAGGACCAACGTGCCACCTGCACTACTCTTTCTGCTTGGGATTTCTCTGGCTTTTAGTGACTATTGTGCTTTTATATGAATTTCAGGAGTGTTTTCCTAGCTCTGAAGAAACCATTGTAGGAATTTTGGTATATATTGAATTGAATCTTTAGGTCTCCAATAATATAGTCATTTTCAAAATAGGAGATACTTTAGAAGACTGTCTGTCTTCTAATGTCTTCTTTAGTGTTTTAAGTTTTTCATTGTACAGGTCTCACTTTCTTGTTTTATTTAATTTCTAGGCATTTTAAAGAAGCCATTAGAAATCTGATTTTCCCAGATTTCTATTGTACACATGGTCATTGGTAAGGATACGTGTGATTGGTACCTTCCTGCTTTGCTGAGAGTGCACTGGGAGGCTGTGTTGAAAGTCTCCTGAAGTATCAGATGACATTGTCTACAAAATAGAATAACATTTACTCTTACTTTCCTATTTCTATCTCTTTTATTTATTTTATTTCATTGCTCCAAATTCTTATATACCATCCTGGGTCAAAACAGAGAATGGATGACAGCCTTATCTCATCCTTTTTCTTTTTGAGAATTTAGAATATAAATCTCTTATTTTATTTAAATTAGCACATTTCTGGCTCCTTATGATAGTGTCCTAGTTAGGTTTCTGGGGTTTTTTTATAGTCTCTCTCTCTCTCTCTCTCTCTCTCTCTCTCTCTCTCTCTCTCTCTCTCTCTCTCAAGTTATTTATTCACTTTATATCTGGATCTTAGCTTCCCCTCCCTCCTCTCCCTTCATGTCCTTCATCTGTCTCCTCTCTCCTCCCCTCCTCTCCACTTTCCTCACTTTCTCTCCAGAAAAGGGGAAGCCTCCCCCTAGCTAAAGACCCTTAGCAATGAGGGATATGGAGCCTGAGCCAGCCATCTCCTAAAACCAGGCAAGATTTCCAATGGAAACATTGGGACACCAAACCAGTCCCCAAGCATCACACCTATACTCTGTCCTGCCTACAGCATGTGCAGAAAAGAGGGGAGGTGAAGTGGAAACTTCTGGTTTGTTTGGAAAGTCAGTTATGCCAGATGGTGGTTTGCTGGGGCACACAGGTGAGAGGATATCTTGTTAAAGCAGACATGGGTGAAAGGATGTTTTGATAGAGCAGACACATGAAGGGTCTTGTGATAAAGGAGTATAGTTATGGCCCTACAGTGGGAGGCGAGCACTGATCATTGGTTTGTTTTGCTCCATCTTGCTATCTTCCATAATGACAAGACATGCATTTGTTGGTTCACCTTACATAGCTAGTGTTGTCCAGATCAGCTTGTGGTTAAGCCACCATTGAGAGGAACTCATCAAAAAAACTTCTCTTGAAGTTCCTGTGTCTTCTTGCTGTTTCTGAGGTATCACCTCAGGCTGTTTGAGGAGCCTTGCAATTTCTTCAGGATTGAAAGCAGTTGCTGGTTCCTGTGTGGTATCTGCCTGCCAAGAGGACTGGTCTGCATTAGCTGATTCGTATTTGGTGTTTCATATGGGACTGAACTGTTGCCAAAGAAGATCAAGCTTGCCCTATTTCAAGCACTATTGGTAAACAGGTCCACTTCCCCCATACCCGAATAACTTTTCTCTTCTACTGCCTCTGGTGGGTGGTGGATGAGAGGAGAGGTTGAATGCTTATTAAAGAAGGTTTCAAAAAAATGTATACCTACAGGGTGGAGGAGAACTTGAGGGAAAGATCAAGCAATAACTGGTCCAGCTTGAGACACATGCCATGAAAGGGACTCCACTTCTGATTCTACAGATTATATTCCACCATACTTGCAAAAAGAAGCCTAGCTTAAAGGTACTCAGAGGGCTTCACCCAGCAATTGTTGGATGCTGATGCAGAGACCCACAGCCAAACATTAAACGAAGCTTGGGGAATCCCATGGAAGAGGGAGAGGATTAAAGGAGCCAGAGGGGTCAAGAACACCACAAGAAAACCTGCAGAATTTACTAACTTAGGTCCAAGGTGGCTAATGGAGATTAAATGCGAACCAGAGATAGAGTGGAATGTACCTAGGGCCTCTGCACATATGTAACAGTTGTGCAGCTGAGACGTCATGGGGGATCCTAAATCAGGAGTGAGGGCTGCCTCTGATTATATTGACTACCCTTGGATCCCCTTCCCCTAACTGAGCTGCCTTGTCTAACCTCAGTGGAAGATGATGCACCCTACCTCATTCTTTTTTTTAATTAGGTATTTATTTCATTTACATTTCCAATGCTATCCCGAAAGTCCCCCACACGCTTCCTCCACTGACTCCCACTTGAGTTTCTGGCGTTCCCCTGTACTGAGGCATATAAAGTTTGCATGACGAATGGGCCTCTCTTTCCACTGATGGCCAACCAGGCCATCTTCTGATACATATGCAGCTAGAGACACGAGCTCTGGGGTACTTGTTAGTTCATAATGTTGTTCCACCTATAGGGTTGCAGATCCCTTTAGCTCCTTGGTTACTTTCTCTAGCTCCTCCATTGGGGGCCGTGTGATCCATCCAATAGCTGACTGTGTGTATCCACTTCTGTGTTTGCTAGGCCCCGGCATAGTCTTACAAGAGACAGCTATATCTGGATCCTTTCAGCAAAATCTTGTTAGTGTATGCAATGGTGTCAGCGTTTGGAAGCTGATTATGGGATGGATCCCCGGATATGGTAGTCTCTAGATGGTCCATCCTTTCGTCTCAGCTCCAAACTTTGTCTCTGTAACTCCTTCCATGGGTGATTTGTTTCCAATTCTAAGAAGGGACAAAGTGTCCACACTTTGGTCTTCGTTCTTCTTGAGTTTCATTTGTTTAGCAAATTGTATCTTATATCTTGGGTATTCTAAGTTTCTGGGCTAATATCTACTTATCAGTGAGTACATATTCTGTGAGTTCTTTTGTGATTGGGTTACCTCACTCAGGATGATGCCCTCCAGGTCCATCCATTTGGCTAGGAATTTCATACATTCATTCTTTTTAATAGCTGAGTAGTACTCCATTGTGTAAATGTACCACATTTTCTGTATCCATTCTTCTGTTGAGGGACATCTGGGTTCTTTCCAGCTTCTGGCTATTATAAATAAGGCTGCTATGAACATAGTGGAGCATGTGTCCTTCTTACCGGTTGGAACATCTTCTGGATATATGCCCAGGAGAGGTATTTCAGGAGATTCTCCAGTAGTACTATGTCCAATTTTCTGAGGAACCGCCAGACTAATTTCCAGAGTGGTTGTACAAGCTTGCAATCCCACCAACAATACCTCATTCTTAACTTCAGATGAAATGCTTGAAAATTTGACTCTACTTAATACAATGTTGACTATACATTTGTCATCTATAACCTTTGCTATGTTAAGATATTCATTTCTATCCCTAGTGTCTTCAAGGGATCATGAGGGGTAATTGAATGCTGACTCTACTAAGAGAATCATGTGATATTTGTCCTTAAATGTATTGATGTGGTTTGTTACATTTATTGATTTATAAGTGTTGAACCAATCTTGTGTCCCTGGGATAAAATCAATTTAGTCATGGTGTGTTATCTTCTTAATGTTTTCTTAAATTTGGTTTGCAAGTATTAAGAATTCTTTCATCTATGCTAATAAAGGAAATCAGCCAATAGTGTGAATACTTGTGCTTATGGTCAGGGAAATTGAATTATAGTTTTTTTTTTCTTGCTGTGTGCTTTTGGCTTTGGCCGCAGGATGATGCTGCCTTTGAAATGACACTGTGGTGTTATTTCTAACTCTTTTGCTAGGGTAGTTTAAGGAACATTGGTGTGAGCTCTCATTGTAACTTTTCCAGAATTGGAGAGTGTATCTACTTTGTCATGAGCTTTTCTTGGTGAAAGAATGTGTTATTTCTACACATTTCTAGTTTCATCACTTGTTCTGAATCTGTTTCATTTATTTTTAATCCCCTTTAATTTTGATAAATCATGAGTGCCCTTGAATTTGTCCGTTGGTTGTATATTATTTTTGGTGTGGCAAACAAAAATTTTCAAGGCATTTCCTAATTACCCTCCAGATTGTTGTGTCCCTGAATGACCTACCTATTATTTGTCTCAAATTTTGAGAGAACACCCCCAACCTCCGTCAGTAACTTTGGCTAGGATTTTTTTTTTTAAATCAACTTGCTTTAATTCCAGTGAACTAGTGTTTTACTCCATTGCTTCTGTACATCATCCTGCTAGGGAGCAGTGCATTACTGCATTAAATTGCCACACTCTTTGTTGTTTCTTCCTGCTTATGCTTTGGGTTTGACTTGAGTTATAGTAAGACTTTGAAGCCTAGCATTGGTTTCTTTATTTGATCTCTGTAGTGGTGAGTTTTTTCTTGACTTGACATAAATTCAGATTATCTAGGAGAGGGAAACTCAATCAAGAAAACAGCTTCATCTGGCTGACCTGTGGGGAAGTCTATGGGGCATTTTTTTGATTCATGTGTGATGTGAGAGTACTCAGCCCATTGGGTAGTATCAGCGCTGGTATGTGTTAGTAAACTGAGCAAGCTATGAGGAGTAGAAAAGGCATCATTTCTCCATGGTCTTTGCTATAGTTCTTGCCTCCAGGTTGCTGTTCTGTTTGTGTTCCTGCCTGCCTTCCCTATGTGATGGACTATAACATAGATGTCTATGCCAAACAAATCCTTTATCTCCCCAAGTTTCTAGTCATGATGTTCACTGCAATAATAAAAAGCAAAGTAGAATGGGATCATTCAGATTTTTTAATGTGCACTTATAGCTATAAAATTTCCACCCAGACTTGGCTTAGTTGTGTCTCAAAGATTCTGTTGTTTTTATTTTCAATTTTTCTAGGAAATCTTTTATTTTCTCCTGTTTTTTGTTTGGTTTTGGTTTTGGTGATTTGAAGAGTACATTGTTGGTCCACAGGTATTTATTTGGTTTCTATTGTTTCTCTGGATTTGATTATTGATTTTATTTCTCTATGGTCTGATACGATACAAAAATTGTAATAACTACTGGTATTTGGTAAGACTTGCTCTGTTGCCTAGAAGGTAGCCTGTAGAGAATATTCAATGGACTCTTGAGTGAATAATCACATTATCAACCCACTTGTATCTTCCATTCATTTGACAACTAATTTTATCAGTATGTAAAATTATATTGCTCCTAATTCATTTGATGGATTGCTGTTGGTTTCTCTCAACCTGAAAATGCCGATCATGTTTTTTGATTCTCTAGTTTATTCCTTAGGTCTAACAGGTGCTACTACCTGGAGGCCTTGTCTGGAAATTTGTGGAAGGAATGAACAGACAGCTCTTTATTTATTCTTCTTGATTGTCAACCTCTGAATGAGAAACTTCATCTCCAGGAAACCACATGCGCACATGTTTGCAATCTACTAACACTTGAAGTTGTGTGGATATAGTGCTCCTTCAGATTACCAGGGATGTGTGGACACTGGAAACTGAGTTCTTTTGCTTGTGGCTCTGTAAAATCTGTGGGGTAGGATGTGTGGAACAATTTGTGGGACTGATTCTCTTCTTTACTGCTTCTGGAGAGATGGTGTGACTTACAGACATGGCAGATAGGAAAGCATCAGTTGCCCTCACTGGAGCAGCCACAAGGTGGTTTTCTCTGTGGTTTCCTAGCGTTCTCCTAGTACAGGCCACTCACCTATCTTGATTTAGAAGTAAAGAATTACTTGTATGACCAGTTAAATAATATATTTTAACATATTATCTACAATATTATATAATCTAGGAATGATTTTTATACCAGAAATATGGAAGTGAAAAAAAACCCCATAGAGACAAACTGATCTATGAGGTTTATATCCTAATAGGAATCAATAGATAATAAAGAAATAAATGTTACAACATGTATTTGTGTGTATCATATAAATATATTTTACATATATAATATATGTATATTCATATGTATAATATACACACACATATATACATATATATACAAAATGACTGTAATATATATGTAATTCACAGATACACATACTCAGAAACAGATAAGTTTATAATTAGTTCAACATACACACATATATTATTCAAGGAACATCTAGAAATAAAGACTAGCACACATATATGCATCACTACTGAGATGGTGTCAAGTACTAACAATTTATGTCACTACAAAAGCATATCCCAAATAGCTAGATACAAGGGGAAGAGAAAATTTTTTACAGTCACAATTCAGATGGCTTAGTGTGGCTGTGCACCTCAGTGACCCTGCTGCTTGATTACTATCCTTGCTGGAACACCTAAAAGTGACAGGATCACTTTTTTTCAATTTTACAAAATGTATTTTAAAATATCTGAAAATCAATTAAAACAAAAGAAAATTAACTACGTTCAAATTCAGTACTCAAAGATATATTTTAAAATGTATCTTGCTGAACTTCTATATAGTTAAGAGTAGGCATTCAGAGTGGAAGCTGTGAAGCTTCACATTAAATTTTATACACAGTATTGAGTGTTGATTATAAGCATATCCACAATTAAGCCAAAAGGTCCATAAGGGAATTAGAACTAGAACGGTCCCCTTGCCAACAAGCACCCATGCTTGTTGCTACTAAGCAGTCTAATCAACCTAGCTGTCTATCAACAAATCAATGGGTAATGAAAAGTTGGCTTACATATAAACTAATACCGTCCCACTTGCCAAAATAAAATGAAGTTAAAAATGTGTAAGAAAATCGATGGATTTAGAGTATGTAATATTAGGCAGGAAGAATTGATGATCCAGTAACTACATCTCAGACCAGGGTCAAAGACAGAGTTGAGAGGGACCAATGTGGGGCTTCCTGTACCTTCTCCTGAGAGCCACTTCTCAGCAGCCTCCCCTCAGTGACTTAAACACCTTTAACTCAACAAAAGTTCTGTCACATTGCAGCACTTTCAAAGTGGGACCAAGCCTTTTGTCATGATTTACACATTTAAAAATATTCAGATTATATCTAGATCTATCTTCCTATTATCTTTCATCTCTCTTTATGTGTATTTATACCCACCTATCTAATTTTGATAATCTTTGTCTTATCATATCTCTCATTATCTATAATCTATCTACCTATCATCTGTCATCTATCTATATATCACTCAATTATTTAGGTGAATAGTTACCTATTTATCATCTTTTTATCTATCATCTACTATGTCCATCTATTTATCTATCATCTATCATCTATCTATTATCTATCTATCTATCTATCTATCTATCTATCTATCTATCTATCTATCATCTATCGGCCCATCCATCCATCCATCCCAGCCGTGACTTGAGTTTTATGGCAGATGGTAAGGAATTGTATGTGTTATCCATAGGGATATATGAACAAATGTCTACTGATCTCAGACAGGAACCAACAGATGAAAGTAAGGAGTCCACCAAAGTCTTACTTTGTTTTTATTGTGCATACTTACAGAAGTATAGGTAAGTGGCTGCTTACAGGAATGGGGGTGGGGACTTAGAAGTAACTGGAGCACCAACAAGGCCACCCCAGCATGTGTATGTGTGAGTTTTTGCTTGCATGTTGTATATGTATGTTGGAGTGTGTTTGTATGTTTGTATGTTTGTGTGTGTGTGTGTGTGTGTGTGTGTGTGTGTGTGTGTGTGTGTGTGTGTGAATCTTGTAAGTCCCAGCTGTCCTGGGCTTGTGAGGTTTATTTCTCAAGTCTATTAAGCTTCCCTTCTTTCTTCTACTGAACATTTCCACTCAGAGGACGTTGCTAAACAATGCATAGAATGATAATCCTGCATCTCCAGTGGTGTCACTCAAACATCTGAATAACAAGTCAGAAAAGCTCTCCTTCCAGCTTTTCATGTTAGAAGACGAGAAGCATAGAGGTCTCATGCATGTTCTTGAAAGAGCAGGGAGATCAGAGTAGAGCAAACAGGGTTAGTCCTAAGGAGATAGGTCATAAAAATAACAAAAGACCAAGAGGACAAGGTCTATTAGGGATGAAATGTGTCACATCGCTCTGTGACTTGTCACTTTCAAGGGACATTGAGTGCTGATCTTCCCGACAGCAGTGAGGACAGGGGAGAGAACTTAATCTGTTTCAAAATTTCAGTCTGAAAATACAAATGGACAAAGAGGATTATGAAAATCAAAGCAGTAGGATATTCTTAAATTCAGGATTATTTTTGAAGGACCCAACGGGATTATTTTTGGAGGTCTGAATGTGATAAGAGAAAATCATGCTGATATTTTGACTTGTTTTATTAGAAATACAAAGATGTTATTTTAATATTGACATAAAAAATCATTAGAAAGGCATGTTTTGTGGTTTGTCAGGATTTTAGTTTGGGGCATATTAAGTCAAAGATATAAGTTAATTAATTACATAAAGACTGTTTATACTAGTGAGTGTCAGTTTTCTTCTTGATAGAGCCCAGCGTTACATGAGGAGGGAGTATTGATTGAGGTGTTTCTAATATCAGACTGCCATGCAGCCGCATCTCTGAAGGATTATCTTGATGGTTGATGGTTGTGGGAAGGCCCAGTGCACTATGGGTCCTATCACCTCTATGCAGGTCATCCTGGGTTGTATCAGACTTCTAGAGAGCATGAGGCAGAGAGTGAACTAGGGAATAGGCAGCCTGGCTTGCTACTTAGAAGTGTAAAATAAAATAAGTTTTTTTCTATGCCCAGCTGCTGTTACTGCTTATCATGATGTTCATCATATAACATAGTTGGAAAAATATTAAGTAAATTCTAAAATTAAAAAAGAGCCTATTTGACTAGAGACCTATGTTTGGAAGTTTGGCTGCATAATATGTATCTCTAGGGAAATAATTAACTTGGTCTAATTAAGAAGAACCTTAAAATGAGACAGAGAAGAACTTCATAATGGAATTTTATAATGCCCACAGTTGTCCATCAAGTGAAAAGAGACCCCACCAACAAGTGTGTGATCCCTTCTGTCAAGTGTGGGACCAACACATGTGTGGTCTGTCAAGTGTGGGCCCAACAGGTATTGGATCCCTTTTGTCAAATGTGGGGCTATCAGGTGTGTGATTCCTTCTGTTAAATGGGGCTAGCAGCTGGATCTGGGACTTAGAAATATGCATACCAGGCAACAGAGTCAGGGACAGTTCCCTCTCCAACTCTTAGGGAACCCCCATGAACACTAAGCTGCACATCTTCTACAAATGTGTTAGGGGCTGAGGCATGCTCTTTAGTTGATGATTCAGTCTCTGTGTGACCCTGTGGACTCAGGCCAGTTAATTCTGTAGGCCTTCTTGTGTTGACCCCCTTTCCATAGCTGTACTGCCTGGCTGGGTCTCAGTGGGAGAGGATGCACTGTGACCTGATGTCCCAGGGCAGTTTGGTACCTAAGGGGTCTTTCCCTACTCTGAGAGAATGGGAGAGGGTAGTGGGAGGGGGGATTTGTGAGGGTGGGGCTGGGAGGAGAGGAAGGAGGAGGGAGGAGGTTGGTTATTGGGATGTAAAGTGAATAATTAATGAAAAAATATGGATGTCATTGTGATCTTGACAAGGCCAGCCACATTAAGATTGGTGGATGGATGAGAGCAGTGATTGCTGCAGACTTGAGGCAAAGTCCCCCAACTGATTGAGAGGCAGCAGACAGAAATTTGGAGACTGCTGGAATGGAATGGATGGAAAGCATCTCCTAGGAGTAGATATGCTTAGGGAATCAGGGAAAGATACTTCAATTTTCTGGCCCTTTTCTTTGAAAGTATGGCTTCATAGGAAAGTCCAAATATATTCATTAATATACAGTGTGTATGGAGAGCCTGTGTATCTCAATCCAGTTTTCCCGAAGGTAACAACTTGCATTTCTATAATAAAATGTCAGACCCCAAACCCATAGGGGTTGCGATAATTCCCAGATGAAGATGCTTGTTTATGTGTGTTCTGTGTAGTCACACATCTAAATAGATTTGTGTGACTACAACCCATCTATTTGTATGACTATATGCTCAATCAAGATCTAGACTTTTCCATCATGAAATACTCCTATACAGAGTTGTATACTGTGTTATCTTTGAGATCTGGCCACTGGGCTCACCATAATGTCCTTGGTAAACATCTAAGCTATTACTGTATCAAGGTATACAAAGAGACTTGATGAAAGACTTCAGAGCAATTTCCAGGTCTGCGCCTCTATAGAGAACTGCTACAAACCTCTGGAGATGGGTTTTGGTGGAAACATAAATTTTCTGGGACAAATGCCCAATAGCACAATTTCTGGAGTATATGTTAACTGCATCTTTCATTTTATAAGGTACCACCATGACTTTTCCCAAAGTAGCTGTACAATATGTTGTTACAAGCAATGTGTGAGTGCCCCAGGATCTCCACTTTTATGTTAACTAATTTTTTTGTCATTTCAGCCATTCTGATGTGCGTGTCAGGAGAAATATCATTTTTTAACTTAAAAAATAGTGTTTATCCAGATAAATTTTTAGATAGTTAAAAAAGTTGTTCAGAATTTTGGTGATAATTGTATAATACTGCTTGCCACAATAGCTACTTCAGTTACGTGGCATTTTGTAAGTTTGAACATCCAATAGTGTCAAATTCCAGGCTAGTAAAAGGGGCAAATATCTTGTGTTTGCCACAGATCCCTATCTGTGTCGCCTGTACTAATAATAGCCAATGGCTACCTCTGATAGAGCTGCCTTAGAGGAATGTCTCATTCACCCCAGAAATACACATCTGCTAACTAACTAGGTACTACTTTCTTCAGCCTCTAGGGTGCAGTATATACTGGTTAGCAGCAACCAAGCAGTTAAAATTTGGGTCTTTGCCGGGTGGTGGTTGCACATGCCTTGTTGTCTCTTGTGAGACTATGCCAGGGCCTAGCAAACACATAAGTGGATGCTCACTGTCAGCTATTGGATGGATCACAGGGCCCCCAATGGAGGAGCTAGAGAAAGTATCCAAGGAGCTAAAGGGATCTGCAGCCCTATAGGTGGAACAACATTATGAACTAACCAGTACCCCTGAGCTCTTGACTCTAGCTGCATATGTATCAAAAGATGGCCTAATCAGCCATCACTGGAAAGAGAGGCCCATTGGACACGCAAACTTTATATGCCCCAGTACAGGGGAACGCCAAGGCCAAAAAGTGGGAGTGGGTGGGTAGGGGGGTGGGGGAGAGGGTATGGGGGACTTTCAGAAGAGCATTGGGAATGTAATTGAGGAAAATACCTAATAAAAACTATTTAAAAAAATTCCACTTGGGAGGCAGACAGGTGGATTTCTGAGTTTGAGGGCCAGCCTGGCCTACAGAGTGAGTTCCAGGACAGCCAGGACTACACAAAACAAAACAAAACAAAACAAAACAAAACAAAACAAAACAAAACAAAAAAACAAACAAACAAAAAAACCATGTCTCGAAAAACAAAAAACAAAACAAAAATCGTGTCTTTGTGATTGATTGATTATTCATTTATTTGTCAAAGAGATGGAGAATATCTGATCTCAAAGTGCCCAAATGTTGATACTGGCTAATAATATTAAGTACATTGAGCTGAACAACAAAATTTAGGACAGAATAAACTGTTTGGAACCACAGGGGAAATATATATATCTGTACAAATCAATGTAAAAAGAAATGATACAATTCTTTTTCCCACAGGGTCATGGCGACTGTATATATTTATGCACATATAGTATATATTTATGCATATATTTATATGAGATATGATATATTCTAAAGATGTGGAAATCTTGAAAGAGCACCAGGAATAGAATTGTGTTTCAGAAATACATAGTCACACCTTGAGTAGCTGTATATTCTGTGGTTGGTGACATACACCTTCAACTCTGTCAGCTCCTGATTTATGGCAGACCAGTTAAAGCAGAAGTGATGGGTGTGACTATGCACTTCTGAAGTGCAACTCTGTTAAGAAAACTTAGAACATGAGAAATACCAATAACCTGATTCATGCTTGCCATATCTCCATGAGGTAATTTCCAGTGTTAGGGATCTCAGAAGTGAGCTGAACCCCGAGGAATTTTCACCTGCATGCATAAGAGTATGGAAGGTCATAAACAGAAAAATCCTTGCAAAAAAGCAGCAACTCAGAAAGGAATATAATTCAAGTCTTTTCTATGAAAAGATGGTTGAGAGTGTATGTGTTAACACCTCGGGGAACATTGAAGGCAGAACTATGGGTAATGGCTTTGGGGATAATGGTATAATAGTTTTTCTTAATGTAAATGGAAGAGGCAAGATATTAGGAATGGTTCCATGGATAAGAGGAAAAACCATTGTATAATGAAGGCTACTTGGTAAAACAAACGAGGAGGATAGAATGTTCATCTCTGAAGAAAAAAAAAAAAAATAAGCGCTGACATTCACAGAGCCAGTACTAAGCAAATGCTATGAGCTTGATCAATAGGACTTCAGGGAGTCAGTCAGGCCATGGTGTGGAGAATTTGTTGAGTTTGCAGAAGCATGAGGAGGTAAGATGATAGGGGACAGGGGGCATGTGAGTTTTCTCTGACATCAGGAATTCTTTGCATGAATAATAAAATGGATCCATCCATATTGTAGACAGAATTGTTACCCAGAAACCTGGAAATCATCTCTATCCTCGGGTTAAGGTCTTAACCTATGTTAGAAATACCTTTCCTTGAGCATCTTCCTAGACAAAGAACCGAAAGGAAAACAGCCGAAAGCTTAAGGAGTTCAGGGTAGGGGTACTGTGCCTTGTAAGAAAGAACAAAGGAAAATCTGCAGAAGAAGAAATATCAGTCACTTCAAGGCTTTGTCCATTGAGCCTTTTACTGAGTTGGACATAAAAAAAGAAAAAGAAAGAGAAACGAAAAGAGGAAAAAAGAAGAAAAAAGTGTTCTGCCCAGAATAATGTCAGCCTCTGGATTGACAACTGTTCTCTACCTGTTTGGGCTAAGTTAGATAAAATGAGGAAAATGATCCATTACAGTCTATTACCATACATTTAAACTTTGTAGTTAGTGTATTCTGTGTGGCCAAAAGCTCATTGGTGTTCAAGAGGTAAGTGACTTTATAGGTTAACACATCTTTACTTTTTAATATGTATTAGCTTTGAATGAGAAAGGAGCAAGGAGAGTTTCTCTCACTGCTGATTCGTCCTTTATCTTTCACTAGCTTTAGACCTGGAAAGCATCAAGTTGATGCCAGCAGTTTTCTCTGGTTTTGCAGCCAGTTTGAAGTCCTGCTATTGGCTCATCTTTGACGGAAGATTGGCAAGCCCTAACCTGTCCCTCTTCGTTTACAATGTAGCAGTGACCAGCAGCTGAAGGGGCATACTGAATTGTTACCTTGTGAATGTTCTGAGTGCATCTTTTGAGAATCTGCTTTCTCCCTTATTGCCTAACTCCTGGCCTACCATGACAGACTCTAGACACTTCATTACACTCTTGACTGTAAGGTTCACAAAACAACAGCAAGAGGGGAGGAAGAAAGAAACAGGATGAGATAGGGATACACAACCTTATTTTGATGAAATCACTAAGTCAAAAAAAAAATAGCTTGATGCTGTCCCCAAAGTTGTGCAAACTTTTCTAGGAACAACTGTTGTGTGTAGTTTTATGCTCTTCTGCCTTTGCTCTGGGAGGTGACCGTACTACCAGCCCCCACCTGTCTCCCCTTGAATCCTTGGACAAAAGACACACACACACACACACACACACACACACACACAGTTTGCCCAATACCTGCCTGGAAAAGTATGCCCTTAATAACATTTTTATCTCTGCTCCTCCCACCTATCCTAAACTAAAGTGGCTAGTCCCACCTAGCCCCTTACTAACATCCCTGACCACCTGCCTGCAGCAGTGACCATAGGCTCCGTCGGAGACCTCACATGACTGCTGTCTTCTTCTCCCTCCAAAGCATGGCAGAAAAACCCTCTCCTTCCTTGTGTCTGCCTTTTCCTCCTGAGACCCAGGAGTCCCACCTGTACCATCCACCAGCAGATAGTCCCTAGCTTTCTTTATTAACAGATCAAGAACCAATTAGGGAACAGGACCTTGGCATCAGAACTGCCCCCTTCCAACAGCAGTATGGCATTATTTCATGAATGGTCCCCTTCTGTCAAACATTCTAGTACCAAAGTTTTATTCCATATTCACAGCTAAGGTGTGACCCCTGTGATAAAACTGTATGTTGCACTTAGATGTTTCAAACATGCCTTAGCAAATGTATTACCACAGAAAGAGTATTCTTTTTAAAGCTAATAATGATTCAAACAAAACACATAAACTAAACAATAAACTTCAGCCCACTATTGGTTAGATTAATGACTCCATTTGTAGCATTGCCTTTATGTAATGAAGCTAATTTTTTTTTCATGAAGCTACTAATACTTTGACAAATGATTATCTGTTCAGACTTAATCCTTATTCACAAAGAATGAACGTAGATGCAACATCGAAGGCAGATTGTAGTTGTTGGTGCTGATTATTCAGCATATTTTGATGTGCCATGATTTAAAAATACTTTATTGTGCTCTTTATATCCTCTCAATTAGAGGAAGAAATGAATTCTTGCCACTAAACATTAACTAGGCTTTAAGACAGAATAAGCTAAGATTTTAGAATGTCTAACAAAATTATTTATTGCAGGACTATTTAAAAATTACAAATGTGACCCTGGGTTCTATCCATATGGCTATTTTTATAAACTCTTACAGACTAGAAGACTCCTCCCCCAAATATGCCAGGCTTAATTTTCTGCTTCACAGAGCACAGCTAGTGTGCTAGCAAGGCCCTGTGACATTTTCCACAGCTCGCATTGCCAACCACTAGAAGCCTGTGGCAGTTCTTAATCTATAATATACAAGCTGACAATTGGTGCAGAGAGGTTTATGTAATTCTTGCTAATAGTTCTCACTGGTGATTACATCACCACCAGAGAATCATAAAGGCTGAACTGGTGAAAGCTGAGAAGTTGACACTTTCTTCCCAGGATGAGCCCCGACACACCCCTTCAACTCTCTGCTTCACAGACTGCTTGCAAAACAACCTCTGATTTTTTTTTTCTAAATGCCAAGAATAATAAAGCACTTTTGTTGAGTGTGCTGCCTCTGGTGTGTGTAAAGGCTGTGATTTCAATCATCAGTATTTCTACTAAATGGCCTATGTTCATTCCAATGTCTTCCAAAGAGTATCAACTAATAAAAGAATGGCATGCCTGCATTTTAAAGATGTGATAATCAGATCAAATCTATAATCTGAAGAATTTATGATGACAGCAGTCAGAGTCAATGGAATTGAAGAACTTAATGTATTGTATGGGCAGAATATAGTTCAGGATAGAGTTCTCTGCAGTGTCATGGTCACAAATATATATGTGCCACCAAAGGCTGTTAAAGGTTGAGGGAAATGTGGTTTTTCAAATAGTAGCACTTTGGTATCTTCATCATGTTCTAATACCTATAAATGACTCTGTGTGTGCACAGTAGTAACTCATTTCCCTGGCAGTGTGCTGAAAAGGGATTCTAAATAAATCAACATTTTAGCCAGCTGGAACAGGTTTACATAATCAAATTCAATATTATATTAATTTATATGAAAATTATCAATGTTTTGTTGTTTCTCTCTTACCTTCGATGTGGTATTACCTTTCAAAATTAAAGAATGCGTATGTTGACATCTGTCCATGTTAAGATACTGCCTTAGAGGCCCTCTTGGTAGGATAGAGAATCACAAGAACCCGGAGCATCTTACACTCTGTTGGTTGAAATTGTTATCTGCATGACTGAAACTCGTATTTGTTTGTCTGTGACAGATTCAATTATTTTTCTCAGTAGACTACGAAGTCCCCAAGGGAATGTGTATGATATGTAGAAAAGAAGGCCTCTGCAGAAAAAGTTAAGAGTGGGTATCATTTAAGAAACTCAATTCCATTTAGTTCAGTTCATTCAAACTCACTGGTTGGTGACTGGAGAAGACATCATCATCAGTAAATGCTGCCATTTTATAATTATGCAAGAGCAGTGTGATTGCGTTTACGCTTCAAATCTGGAAAACAACTTTTGAAAGGACACAATTCCTTCAAACTTTGTACCTTCACCAAATGTCAACCCCTTACGTAACTATGATATAATTATAAAATCATGAATATTGATGTTACTTATAGACTGCTTCAAATGTTGCCATCATGATATACTTGTTATATTTCTTGGCTGTCTTGGGTTTTTCAATTATTCTCATGGCTCCCCCCTTCTGTGACTTAGTGAATTCCCTGAGACCTTTTCTTTCTTAACCTTGATGTTGTAAGAGTGCCAGCTATTTGCTTTGAAGAATATCCCTCAATTGCTGCGCAAAGTTTTCCTTTCTGGCTAAATTCGAGTTGTTTGTCCTTTGTCTGACTATCATGGAAGCTACGGGGTGTGGTCTCAGGTGGCTCTGGAGGCCCAGGGAGATGAAAGTTACTCACCTGGTTGATGTGGAGAGTGTCATTTCTTTTTCACTGCCAATTTACATTTTTCCTTCTCTCTTGGCTACTAAGTATCTTGTGGGAAGGTCACCTGGAACTATCTAATATCCTATTTACTCATTTATTTCCCCTTACTTCTTTTAACACCCAGAAATTATCTCTGCTTTCAAAACAATTGATAATGTTTATGGGAATGTTATTTTCTTTCACATTATTCTTTCTGTGCTTTTCCACGTGAATTCTACACAGAGAATGAGTTAGTTCATCCTCACACATTCAGTCGGTGACTTATCTATAAAACAGACTTTGGGTATTTATTTTATTCTGCGCACACTGCTCTGGACTGGGCCACAGTTAGGTTCGTTCCCTTGTTCCTGTGATATGATGATATGCTATGGACCTCTGAGCTCTGGCTCACTCTCAGCACCACAGTCTTTGCAGTCTTATCTTGCTTGTTTCCCTCCTCTTGTTCATCCCCATTACATACCCCAAATCAACTGTTCCCTCTGAGATCCTCCATTCTTTTGCCTGAGGTGAGATCACTGAAAACCAATGTGCTCACTGCACTGCAGCCACTGACTGGAGAGAAAATGTGTAACCGTAGACATGCGCCAAGAAGCACACGACTCTGCAGGTCACCATGCTCATGTGAAGATGCACGTTAGTGTCTTACTAATGGCACCACAGAATGCTTTCTAAACAGTTCCCTTTCATTACGTGCACCAGCTTTTAGAATATCACTAGGCTATGTTTACTGTACAAAGTGATGTGGTATTTGGCATTTTCACAGATGCTGTTTCCTTGCTCACCTCCATCCCTCGGGTAGCTCCTCTCTTGTCAGCTCTCGCTACACCTGATCTTGGCCTATCTCTCCCCAAATATTAACTTTCTATTTTCAGGCATCTTGTTATTGACTTACACATGTTTAGTTGTCACTCTGAGTGTGGTTTGCTTGATTAATTTAATGATAACCAGATCTTTTTATTTGTCTCCAAATGATGTCATTTCTTCTTCTCTATGGCTAAACAAAACTCTGTTAGAAAGAAAGGAAAGGAGGGAGGGAGAGACAGAGAGATGGAAGGGCATAGGGAATGAGGGACAGAGGGACAGAGGGAGGGAGAAAGATAGAACCCAAAGTTTCATTCAGTGATAGACATTGGAGCTGATTCTGTAATGTCGGGGTTACCAACAGTGGTGGATTGGCATGCATGTATATCTGAGGAATGGTGACTTGGGTTTCTATAATTATATACCCAATAGTGGAGTAGACAGATCATACAGTAACTTTTGAATGCTTTTATTTTTATTTTAGTTTTGATTTTTAAAAAAGGTATTTTAACCTACAATTCTACAACAATGCATAAAGCTTCCTTTTCTCATATACTTTCCAATATTTATTTATTTTTTGTTTTTCTCATAATAGCCATTCTTACAGATAAGGTACAGTGTCAGTGTACCTTGAATTTTGCTGGTGGTGAAATGTGTTGAGCATTTATTTTAATACACATATGTTCATATGTAATACTTTTTTGAACTGTTGATTTACCCATTTGTTGGTTGGGTGTTTGGGGGATGGGTACTTCAGTTTGGGGGGATATATATTATTTATTATTCAATATATTAAAGATTGATCCACTATCAAATATCTGGTGGCCACAGAATTTCTCATATTCTATAGGTTGTCTCTCCACTCTCCTGGTGGCTTCCCATACAATCCCATTCAGTAAATTCTTGTTATTAATTTTTTGGACTAGTGGTACTCACTTCAGAGGTCTTTGCCTATGCCCACACTGTAAAGGGTTCTCCATTTATTCCAGGATTCTTGGCCTATGCTGTAAAGTGTTTTTATAGAGCACTTTGACAGTGGCATATCTTATACCCAAGTATTTGATCTCTTTTTATAGCTGATTTGTTCAGACTGAGAAACTTCAATTCTTTGTCATAAATACACCTAATCGATTTCACGGGACTCCAATGAATCATAAGGAACGTTCACAGTCTTATTCCACCAGGACAAATAAGTCTTTATTGAGAGTATGGTATGTGTGTAAAGATCTTGTCATTAGACTTGGCATATGTGACATAATAATGTCCCTAAATGTTACTTACTTTGACTCCATTCTTTCTCTAAGTGTGACTGCTTATTTGTAATAGAAGGCACATAAAGGTTCTGAATTTCTGAGTTCTATATGCTATCATATTGGTTGTTTTAATATTTGATGTTTTCTGTTTACCTTGTTCTGGTTCATGTCACCCATGGGTACAGAGGTCTCTTCCTCTTCCTTCCCAATTCAGTGTGTCTGCATGTCTCTTGAAAATCATCTATTTTATCTTCATTTCATAAGGTGTACATAGATGCCTATAGAGTGGTTTCTCATAACTTCATTTCATTTTTTTTCAATAGTTAGTTCCTATGTAATTTCTCATTATTTTTTAATGTCTGACATCTTCATTTTTCTGGACAGTTTTTGTTTTGCTTATTTTGCTAAAGTTCCTTTTTAAACAACCAGGGTATTGATATTTGAGTTCTCTTTTTCTGATTTACTTTTGTTATTCCCTCCCCCCCATTTTTTCTTTAGCTGGAAATATAGTTTGTTATTTTCATCATTTCTTTCACCTATGTAAAGTATTCAATTCATCCACAAAAAAATTCAATGTTTAGATCAAGTAAATTTTTTTTCATGGAAATAACTCATTTTAAAAATGAGTTTATTTTCCTCAAGTGGGGAGGCATAGCAAGGCATTGTGAAACATGTCTGTCATGTCATCTCTGGAGATGGGGACTGGACAATGACATGTTCATGATTAGCAAGTGTTACTTAGCCAAATCCTGTCTCTAAACTAAACTAAACTAAACCAAACCAAACCAAAAAAGTAAAAGTAAAAATAATTAAAGTAAAAACAGAGGGGTTGAAGAAATAAACCAATGAACCAGGGCAGAAGCCAGGCAGACATGAAGCTTCAGATCCACTGATTTCTTGCCATCTGACTGGCACATTCGGAATGTGCTGAGTCTTAGTTTCTTTGTTTGTAAAACAGAAATTAAAATGTCTCTATGAATAGTGAGATGATTTCTAACAAACACCAACCAAAGGCGTTGTACTGTATACTCAGTAAATACCCTCCTACTTCATAGCTTTTAAGCAACAAGAGGCGAAATGGAAAGGAAAGAAGAAGGAAGAGAAGGAGAGAGATTTTGAGATAGACAAGCACAGCAAGTTTCCATTGAACACTACAAAGTGCTTAACTTGGGGCAACTTTATTTTGTTTCACAGGTGTCTGCACAGAACATGCACAGTTCTCCCATAGAGGTCAACTACTTGGCTTGACTGTCATAAAGTGGCAGGAACCCTGACCATATGGGACTCAAAGATCCCACCCTTCATTTTATTCAAAATACAGAGTAGTGCCCTCTTCTTGATACTTGTACTTTTTATTCAGTTTTAGTTATGCATGGCTGGTCAATGGCTAACATATTGAATAGAAAATTCCAGAAATTAATATTTCATAAGTTTAAATTTTCTCTGTTCTGAATAGCATGGTGAGATGTCATGCTGTCTTGATCCATCCTGGATGGAATGAATTATGCCTTTGGCCATGTAAAAAATGTCCTGTGTGACACCCACTTTTGGCTACTTAGAAACCATGGAGTAACTAGTTTCACAGTGTTTGTGACACAAGTAAGATTTCATTTACATAATCATGGCCCAACTCAAGTGAAGTGATACTGGAAGTTTTATCACAGTATAATGTTACAATGACTCTATTATAATAGTAAATTTTAATCTATCACTTTATCTAATGTATAAATTGAATGTAGGTTAATTATGTAAATAAGCAACTATAATAATCATTCACTATTATCTTAGGCATAATGCATCTATTGGGAATGTTAGAATTATTGATATGTTATTTATAGTTAACACATAAAACAAAGAACATTGTTGACTACCCTAGCCTACTTGCTAAAAGATCGGCTCCAGGAGTTGTCTTGCAGATGTATCCTTTAGAGCTGGGCTCTACAACTCTCCATTTTGATCTCTATAGACAGGACATAAACTGAACAGGTTATATCCAGAACATATGCATAAAGACATATATGCATGTAATAACAACTCATGAAAAAAGAGGCCATGAACTTGAGAGAGAGCAAGGAGGAGTATATGGGAGGCGTTGGAGTGAGGAGACAGAAGACAAATGATATTATGTTATAATCTCAAAAGTAAAAGAAATAATGGAAAAATTAGAAATTTCAAGATGTTCAAAAAATGACAAGCTATAACTGCTGTGTGGTTAAATGAGAGCATGCCATGTGGAAAGAACAGCTTTGGCGCTCTGTGAACAGACTCCCATTCTTATTTTTTCTTAACCACCTTCTCTGTTTCAGAAAACTGTGGGTGATACAATTGGGTCACTTCTAGTGACTGCTACTCAAACCTTTCCCTCAAACCTTTCCCTGGGACACTTTCTTCAAAAGACCAGCACACATCCAGCTTGCCCAGATATAAAACCAGATTAATGAAGGTCTTCTAGAAGGGACTACATTAGTCTCACCCGGACTGGTAAGAACTGAACATACCTTTGTATTTAATGTCATCATCTGCTCTGAATTTTTTCTACTTTTTTATTGATTTGAAAGACACATTTCTTTTTAAAAAACACCAATGCATTGGATGATATCTTTATTGGTACTCTGTAGCAAACACTCATTTATTTGAAGGCGTTTTAGTACACACATAAAGTAGACAGAGTTAACATTCACTGTAAGTAGAATTTCCTAACAAGCATTCTTCCTTGTAAAAATGTGGTACAATTTATGAAACCTCTAATTGCTATAGTCTGTGCTGATTTTTACCTCTGTAAAGTCAATGGCTGTAAAATGGGAAAGCAATTTCTCTAAAATTGGCTGTGATGAAAATGTGTGTATTATAATTACTTATATGCAAATTCTTCCCTACCTGGGTTTCCCTCCCCGTTTTGCTAGTATCTATAATTCATTCCCAAATTTCTTTCTTTAGGTTTGATATATTTTGTCATGATATGTAAAACTACCAGATATTCTGATCAAGGTTTACTGTCAGAGAATTGAGGCTGGGAAGAGACAGAGTTGCAACCAGATGGTAGAAGCAGGAATCTTTACTGTAGGGACTCCTGAGGGAGAAGATGAACGTGAATAAAGATAGCGCTGCATCTTCTAGGCACACAGTGGCTTTCTGAGACCAGAAGCCAAGGGGTGAAAACAAGTGATGGCTCATGACATGAAGCCAATGGGTAGCCAGAGGTTAGGACATGGAGGCCATCCAAAGGATTCTCCTCTCAAACATACTAGTTATTCTTCACCTCTTCTCTCTGTTACTCCAGACCTATGTCAGTGCCTGTGAGACATAAATCAGAAAACAACTGACTTTGTAGATAGGGCACAATCTCCTGAGGTTCACATTAATTTACAGTGTCTGGCAATTCTTCATATATTTTATGGGTGACAGCAAGGAATCATTTCCCCAATGTTTACTAGTAATAAAGGCCTGGAAAACGGGACCTGGGAGGTTGAAGGTATTTAAATGCCACGGTTTACAACATGCTGACTGAGAATAAAGTTTCCTGAAACAGATCAAGGATTCTAGTTCCAATGTGGACCCTGCTACCTTCTGGGCATGACTTCTGGGAAGTTTTGAAAATTAAATAAACTAATATATAAATAGAGTCTAATAGTAGGTCTGATAATAATGTTCAATAGATAGGCATTATTTTATAAAGTCAATGTACAAATATTTAAAATAATGTTTTAGGCTAATTAATCTTGTTCTTACTTTCTTCTATGAAGACCTATGTTTCTCGTCCTGAAACTCTACTATGATACATATGTTTAACTTCCAATAGCAGTTGGAACACATTACTAGAGTTCTCTAGAGTATTACTGATTGGGAACTCTTAAATATGCTGAAAATATGCCTAAAGTCTATTAAAGCTTAAGTTTTTATCACCCTTCCTGTCACTGTTCACATCTTGATTTACTGAGCAGAGTATCGAACTTTTCTAAGTCCCCTTGTCTTTGAAACAAGAACAGTAGGTTGTTTATCCCAAACCCCACGAATAGTAAATGTTACAAGGCAGAGGGCATGGCACCGAATTAAGGCATTCAGGTTAGGCACAGTGACTATTAACTATCCTCATTGTTATAAGTGTCCTTCCTTAGTGCCTGATCAGCCCCCTCTGCCGTGATTGCTCATGTGGTTACTCTACTTGGTTTTACTGAAGTGTAGGTCTCATGTAGCTTAGGCTACTCTCCCACTGCAGGTGTTTGTGGTCTAACAGTTGTTGCAAGCCTTTAATCTGTGAAACCAAAAGCATAATGTCCCATACTGGTTTTTGAAACATTTGAAATTTAGCTTTTGAAACATGATGCTTCACCATCATTTAAATCCCCTAATGCTAGATATGTTCAGCTTAAGCAAGAAAAAAAAAAAAAAAACAACTCATCTTGTGGTGCTACTTAATCATCTGTATGGAAAATTACTTCCAAATGTTATCACTTCCAGGGTTAGTTATAAAACATTGATTTTTTTAAAGTCACCTTACACTTTGTTTCTTAATGGTAGATTTTTCTGATTCTATCCGTATTCAGAACATTGAGACACTGACTCAGTCTTCCAACTCATATGCTAAACAGTCAGTAAGCAGAGTTCCACCACCTTGTGCAATCCTTCCTCTAATCCTTTGGTGTGGCCCTCTATTCTGTCTGCATGGTCTTGAAGACCGGAATCTGGCTGGGTATTCTAACTTTAATGCCAGCTCTCCTGTTGTTTAGGATTTGCCACCACAGATGTGTTCTAGGAAGCTAAGAACCTTCAGTCCACATTTCATACATCATACAAAACTGAGTAAAGGAATTTGGGGAAACAATAAAATCACATTTTAGATATTTTTTCCTTCCATTTGATGTTTTATATTTGTTTCCAGTACAATTTTAAGTAAATTAGTTACAGGAACAAGTGGTGGTAGGAATGATATACTATATCTCCAAAGATGTATCTTGACATTTGTGGCTAAATATTAAATATAGTAATCTTCAGTAGTGTTAACTCACTTGTTTATGTGATCTGGGCCTATGCCAGATTATTTGTGACAAGAGCAATGAGTTAAATTATTTCATCAAATCATATAGAACCAAGTAGATCATAAACTCTTTCAGTGTAGGCAATAAGGATGCATGAAATCAGCTGCACAGTATAACTATTTTCAATGAAAAAATAATCTCATTAGTTTTAGATATATTAAAATATTTATTTACAAATGTTTAAAATGTAAAATTTTATAGAGTATATTTTATCTATATTACTAAATCTACTCTTTTATGTTCCTAAAATATAGATGACTAATTTAATTAAAAGATTCTGGAAATACCAAGAATTAGGGGATACCACCATCAACATCCTAAAAACACTCATTGCCAAAATTAGGGACTCAGCACCAGCTATATTCAGAGATATGACTTGTGGGTCCATTTTAATTCCGTAGACTGAAGAAGAAAATTCATGTTCAGTAATTTAATTCAGGAGATGATTTGAGATGAGTTCAGTTTGAGGATTTTTTTTTTTAACATGATGAATAAAGCAACTTTCTCAAAGTCATACCATCAAGAAATGGGAAGAGAGACAGGCACAGAGATGGAAAGACAGAGAGATGAGGAGGAGTAAGTATGCAAACATCTAACTTTGATCAACACCAAATTTTCGCACCTTAAGCATCGTAGCGTGCTTTTCATTTCAATGATCTATGAAAGATCCTGAGACAAGAATTTCCTCCCTTCCGAGGTCCAAGGGAAACCTTTCTTGAGTTTTATATCTGACAGGAATATGTTAATAATCAGTTTCTCAAACACCATGAGCAAAATATTGTTTCTGGAGAAGACTGGAGTAGGCAGAGTAAGACGGGAGAAGAGATGCAAGAGAGACTCTTACACCACTGGAATGACTTTCAAGACATCCTACTCTGTCTTCTACAAACAAAAACTCAACTACTGTTTTGCTTCTCTAGAGGAAGAAAAACGTTTCAGATCATTGGTTAATGTAAGTTTTAGATGGTTAAATTATTATGCCTTTCACTGCATCCATTTTTATTCAGTATTGATACTGACTTCTGTTATGCCCACTGATAATCCAATTTTCTTATTAAGGTGCTAAATGTGATCCAACCTCTCCACTCCATGAGATCCTGCACATCCTTTCTGACATGATATGTTTCATGACCCTCCCACCCAGGCACATTCCTTAATCTACCAGATCGGAGTTGTTTCCCACATTCAGTTCCCACTGCTTAATCTGACCTCCCCTGACTGCACGACAGCCAAACTCAAGGCTTCTGCCAGTACCTGCCATGCCTGTCCTCCAACCCACAGGCCACTCATATGTCACACCCAAGGTCTCTCTACCCAACTGTCCACTCCAACTCTCTAGGCGTAGATACAGACTCGCATCCTGCATAGCAGCTCATTCCCTGCTGTCCCTCTGACTCCATTCACCGACAGCCATGCAAACCTCTAGACTCAACTCCCCTGCTCATCTTCTCTTCTGCCCTAACCAGCTCTGTTTAAATCAGATATAGAAGTAAAAAGAGAAGTCCATATGCCCAGATCCCATTGCAGACATACAGACAACTTGATAGATCAAGCCAATATCTTCCCTCCAAATTCTACCAGTAATATTTACCTATATGAACTCCAGGACATGTTTTTGGGTTTTTTGATTTTTTTAACCATAAACTTCATCAAAAAATTTTAAGAAATTGAAAGAAGACACAAAAAGTAGCTCATTGAAATTAAGAAGAAAGAATATAAAGAAAATATATGCCCAGGTGATTCCCAGGAAAACATAAGGCCGATGGAAATGACAAAGACAATTCATGCCTTGAAAAAGGGCACACAGAAGAGGACTCAAGCTGAAATGAAAATGGAATTAAAAATGTAATGGCCAAGTAGAATGGCTGATGCAGAAGACAGAATATTAGCACTCTAAGGTAGAATATCTAGAACAACTTAGCAAAAATCATGAGGTTTTTAAATACAAGAAAGGGACACATAGGAGTATGGGACACTATATAAAACCAAACCTTCAAATCATAGATAAAAATGAGGGAGAAGATACCCAAGTCAAGGGCATAGATCAGCTCTTCAACAAGATCAGAAAAGAAAATTTCCTCAAACTAAGGAAAGACTTATAAACATAAGACGTGCACAAACACCAATAGGAAAAAGCAGAACAGAAAATTTCCACAGGATACCATAATTACAACACTCATTATGCATAACAAAGAACATATAGTGAAAGCTGCAAGAGGGGAAAAAAAGCAAGTCACAAATAAAGGAAAACACACTGGAATGACAGCTGATTTCTTAATGGAAGCTTTGAAAGCCACAGAAACTAGAACAATGCATTACAAGTTCTAAAAACTCATGGCAGTCAATCTAGACTGATAGATATATCTAGCAAAATTATGTGCCATAATTGAAAGGGGAAAACGTTCTGCCATATAAAAATCCTATCTGTCTGTCTGTCTGTCTGTCTGTCTATCTATCTATCTATCTATCTACTATTCATCCTAAAGCAAATACAAGTAATATTTCATGCTAAAGAGATAAATGGACATATCCAAGAGACAGTGGGAAGAAATACAAAGCCTTAATTATTAAATCACAAAGTACACTGAGAACACAAAAACACCACCAAAACTCTACCACATGATGAGCACAGTTAATACATTTCAATAATGATTTTAAATACATGACTACCCACCATGACCAAGTTTATTTTATCCCTAAATTTCAGACATGGGTCAACATACAAAGTCAATGAATGTAATAATACATATGAATGGACTTAAGTAAAGATTTATATGACCATCTCAATAGATGTAGAAAAAAGTCTTTAATAAAATTCAACAAGTCTTTAGGATAAACTGAACTAGAGACTGTAAGGCTAGAAGGAGCATACCTAAAATTAATAAGATATATATATATATATATATATATATATATATATATATGAAAATTACACAGCCAATAGCAACCTGAGTGAATAAAAAGGAACTTGAGTGAATCCCACTGAATTCAAGAATGACATAGGACTGGCCACTGTCACTCCTTTTCAATACTGTTCTTGAAGCACTAGATGACGTGATAAAACAAAAGCAGGGTATGGGTATCAATGGAAGACAACCAGGGAAATAAGAAGTCTATCCCTGTTTCCAGATAACATGATACTATACATTAGAGATATCAAAAGCTCTACCAGAAAATCATCTAGAAATGATAAATAAATTCAGCTATATGACAGGATAACCATTATGCTTGTGCAGAAGTCAATGGCTTTTCTTTTAAACCCACAACAATCATACAGAGGAGATCATAAACATATTTTCATTCACAATATCTAGAAATAAATCTAACCAAGGAAAATATGGCCTTGACAATGAAAACTTTCAATCTCTGAAGAAAGAGACAGGGAAAGACACTTGGAAATAGAAAGGCATTCCATGCTCATGGGTTAGTAGAATTAATATTGTGAAAATGACTACCAAAAGCCATTTACTAGGTCAATGTCTGTGTGTGCATGTGTCCCTGGCCATGTCCAGACCCAGTTCTTCTCACATGGAGGGCAAAACCTCTAACACTAAGCCTCTCCTAACCCCAGTGGATTCACTTTCTAGGCATGATTGAATATTAGAGTAGTTTTCTTTTTCATATCTTTCTAATGCATCATTGGATAAAACAATTTAGTTTGACAACATATTTTTTATGTTGGCTATATAAAAATAGTCCGTGTATGTTGCTATTGACAGTGCTACATGGGGACTCTTGTTAAATTCATGTTAAAGGTATAAATACAGAGTTCTATTCAGTCCTTTATAGAATTCCAATGAAAACCATCTCGTGTGGACACTACATTATACATAGTAGTTTATTCTGAATGGAAATTACATGTCTCTTCTGTCTAGTTTTACATGGTTGGCCTCACAGTAGATCTTACATAATCAGAGTACATGTTTAGCTTTGACTCTCAACATATTAATATTAAATATTAAATCCATGTTGTTTGGCTGAGTGTTGAAGGTTTAGAAATCCATAGCATTGCTATCTGTGAAATTTTTGGTATCCATGAAGACTTGGCTGGCCTCAGATTCACTATGCACGCCAGACTGACTTTGAACTCAGAGATCCAACTGCTTCTACTTCCCATGTGCTATAATTACAGATGTGCACCACTATGTCTGGCTTTTGTCAATGGAAATTTAAACAATAATTTTAAACAAAGAATCAGCCTGTGATTTTAGTAGATCTGATAATAAATATATTTAATGAAATATAAGTATATGGTAGTAAATTTATTATAATAGGAGATATTTAAATATAGAGAAGCATGCTCTGTCTTAGACTCTGACCCAGTCCAGGGATTGCTAATCAGTATACTTGACAGACAATACCAGACAGAGACAAGATCACCTGGCTGCTGTAGATATCACCAAGGCAAGGTATTTTGCCACACTGCCCCCTACCACACAGAGCATCTCTGTGGGAAACCTTTTACTGGAGCTATTGTTTCCTCCACAGCCCACAGGGTAGAGATGTCCTGATGGCATTTCAGTCTTTAAAGGTTGTTCCTCATATTGATTTTTAGATGTCCCAAGGGCATATGGAGAAAGCACATTTTCTTCCAGAAGAAGCTTTTTTACCTTGGCCCCTAAGGTCTCCATGCGCCTAGCCTCATCAGGGTAATTGGCAGACAGGGATCAATATCTGAAAACAGTGAGAACAGAGCCTTATTTCCCATTCCTGGACAACAGGGAATCTGGCAATAACCATTGGCCTCCAGTTTCCCCCAGCTCTGCTTTGCCTCCTGCTACCTGGTAGAATGGCATAAAAAAAAAATGTTTTCTATAACAAAAAGCAAAAGTGAAAGGTATATAGAATTGATGAGCTTCCAGTTTTAATGCCTGAACCATATTATTATATTGCCAGCAGGAAACGTATAGATATAAATGAAAGTGTGTCCCTGAATTATTTAGGCTGATGAAGGAGCTGGTGATTTATGGGTGCCTAACCCGAGTCTTGTCTGAGCCTAATCTCATGGGATTATAAAAGCAATCTGTATTAGTCAGTGTTTTGAGTCACTGTGAACAAATACTAGAGAAAAGGAACTTACATGAGAAATATTTGTATGGCTCACAGTTCTACCATCCATTATGGCTCAGAGGGTGGTGGAATAGAGTAGAAACAGAGAAGGAGAAATGCAGGAGGAGGTGCTGCCAAGATAGGTCTCCAGCAACACAACTCAGCTTCTACTTCCGTACGCCTGGGACCCTCTCATACTTCCCAGGATCTCTTGTTCAGCAAGAGATTACCCATTCATTATATTAGAGCCCCATAAGCCTACTTCGTTCTGTAAACAGCACCGCAGACCACCCCTTTCTCCAGCCTTCTCTCACCCCAAAGCAGTGAGAGTTCAGAATAACCCACCTCACCATTGGTCTGTAGCATGTTAAATGAGGGCTGTCTTTAATAATTGGGCACTCGGGGCTGTATATACACTGTTGAGCTTGTGTAGTGAGTTATGGTTAGAAAAAATTTCAAATACACAAGCAGGTAAGACATCTTTGAAGTCCTGCTTTCAACTTGAGGCTGTTTATATCTAATAAATATCTCAATCAGTGATTTCGTGGACTGGAAACTGTTGTGCAGGTGACTGTAGTAGGAAATAATACATTTGCCTAATAATCTATGAAGTTATTCTCTTACCTTATATTAAGAAATACTGCTCTCCCTGATCTAAGGTTATCTAACTCTTTATTCATTCAACTCTGACCTATGTCATCATTTCAAACGATATAAACAGCCATTTGTACTTTCCTTGTGAATTTCCAGAGACATGCTGCTATGATCTGCTATGTTGCTATGCTTACTCATTACTATCCGCAGTCCTTAGGAATAATAGGTGAGCGATATAAAGGACTGTGAATGATGGATGGATAAACATAATTGATGCGCATGGAAAGGGCCATTTAACAAGCCACTGTTACAATGAATAGGAATAGACAATATTTTTACATTTCAAATCTAGATAATCCTGTGATAGTTACACTAATGTAATGGAGAGTCATTGAGACCTTCAAGATTCACCTCTCATGCTAAAGACAGTCAGGAAATTGATTTATTTTTTTTCTGGTGACTGTTCTTTATCTTGAATTCAATAGAATGATGAATGAACGTTCTATTTTGTAGTTTTTGACTATTTTAAAATTGCATTGGTGTTTCAAACACACATAATTATAAAAAATCTAAAAAAAAAAAACAAAGAGAAAGTTTGAGGTTGTAAATGAAGTGTGAACTCTGGTAGAAGACAAGATAGAAAGAATGATGCAAGGTACAACATTAAGATAGATTTTCATCCCAAGTGGAAAACAGGGGGAGAGAGCCTGGTCAAAGGAAACAGACAATTAACAACCATTCTGAGTTCTCCTAATAATGTTTTAGGGGGACTATCAGCTTATACATATAATTATTTCATCTTTGATTGAACGGGGTGGTAGTTTTTCTTATTAGTCATGATTGACATTTAGCATCTAATAATACAAAGATTGCTTAGAATGTATAATTCTTGAAGAGGAGTAGAGCTAAGAAATTATCTTAGGAAATGCATGCTTATAACTGTTTTTGCAATGGTTTTAAATTCTATTAGCTATAGTAGATGAAAGTTTACAGATGTAAGTAACTGTTAGCCTCACAGTTTCCCAAATATCAAGTTACAAATCTCTGTCTTTCTGCATTCCATGATAGTTGCATGCTTCATAGATGCTTAAGGCATTTATGACCTGAGATTTAAAAAGGAAAAAGAAATCACTACAATTGTTTAACTACAATTGTTCTTTTAAACTGCTTTCTCCAGATCAACTCTTGATAGTAATATGCAACCTAAAACAAAGGAGAGCTGACATTAAGTTTTAAATTATCCATTGACCCAGCTGCTGTGCAAAAGAATATTTAGTGTTGTAAGATGATTTTGTTAGGATTAACATAGGCCCTTTGGTGTGAGAATTGAAGAATCTTTCATAACATATTTTATAGGAATTTACCAGCCATTTGGATAGCTGTACTCTCTTTCCCTAAACGTCTCTGTATCTCTTTTATTCTGTCTGTGTATCTGTCTTATCTGTGTCTTTCTACACTCAAGCCTACCTTTTACAGCTCAATGGCCCCAAAAGTATAATTTCTATAAACTTTTTAAATTGATCATACATAAATTGCTTTCTTATTTCCATGAAAATACAGAAAACACTTGACAAAAGGAGTTTGAGGGAAGATGAACTCATTAGCTTGTATGTTGAGGGTGCATCCCATTGTGTTGGAAAGGCACAGTGGAGGCTGCTCACACTTCATCTTCAGGAAGTACCACAGATGTTCCAACTCATGTAATAGTCCCGCCCACGTGTAGAATGAGTCACCCCATTGCAACTTACCAAATTCAGAAAGTCGCTCACAGATGTGCTGAGATGGTTTTATTTTCTAGGTGATTCTAGGGCCCATCAAGTTGATAATACATCGCCAGAATTGAGGCCCTGTGGACTGTAGTGGATTCCTGAAAAATATCGGTTTCCCTTGAATGAGTCGTTTGTATGTAGTTCGATAAGCAGTAAGGAAAACAATATGTTTTTGAAAAACACAGGAACTGCTTTTAATGCAAATATGTGGTTAAAGTACCTAACAAGGAAGGGAGGAAATGGGACGTTGCCAACCCTGCTCATCAACTTACTAGGATGTACATCCCGGAGGTAGGCATGTTGGCCTGGTTTACATTGGTGGCTTTTATGGAATATATTAAAAACTTATCTCTTTTCTTTTAAATTTTTTATTGGATATTTTCTTTATTTACATTTCAAAGGTTATCCCCTTTCCAGGTACCTCCCCCCAGGAAAGCCCCTATCCCATCCCCCTCTTCCTGCTTCTATGAAGGTGCTCCCCTACCCACCTCCCCACACCCACCTCCCCACCCTTGAATTCCCCCACACTGGGGCATCCATCCAGCCTTCACAGGACCAAGGGCCTCTCCTCCCATTGATGCCTGACAAGGCCATCTTCAGCTACATGTGTGATTGGAGCCATGGGTCCCTTCATTTGTACTGCTTGGTTGGTGGCATAGTCCCTGGGAGCTCTGGGTGTGGGGGGGGTCTAGTTGGTTGAAGGAAAGGGCATCCAGAGATTGCTCCACCTGGGGCTCCATCCCATATGCAGTCACCAAAGCCAGATACTATTGTAGATGCCAACAAGTGCTTGCTGACAGAATCCTGATATAGCTGTCTCTTGAGAGGCTCTGCCAGAGCCTGACAAATACAGGGGTGGATACTCTCAGCCAACCATTGGACCGAGCATGGGGTCCCCAAGGGAGGAGTTAGAGAAAGGAATAAAGAAGCTGAAGGGGTTTGCACATCATAGAAAGAAAAGCTTATCTCTTGATACATCAGTTTATGCTCTAAGTGGAGGTAGAAACCAACCAATAGTTACAGTTCTGAATCACAAAAATACCATCAAGTGATTCATGGCATATGCATACTTTAAAGACCTGCATATGATATGATACTGATAGAATTTTAATTCAAAAGCCCAAGGGCATTTACATATCTTAAACACCATACCATTTCAATTGCTAATTTCTTCTTTCAAAGTACATTCTGCACCAAAACTTTCAGAGTATTTGGGTTTTGAGGACTTAAAATAGGAAATGAGTAATTTAGAGTTTGGTATCCAGCCATCCCCTAGTATCCGTTGGGGAATGGTTCCAAGACACCCTTCAATCTCCAGCCTTTTAGATGCAGCTGTTCCTTACAGAAGACAGGACAGTGTTGGCATCAAACCTACTTAACCCTTGCAGTGAAGTATTCAAGATCATGCTTAGAATATTTAAAATGCAGAGCGCGGTTGCCAGTGGCTCTTGCAGTGTGTTGTTTATAGAATAATAGCAAGAAAAGTCTGTATTCCTTTTAATGGTTTTATTAATTCTTTGATAATTTCAGGCATTGTCTTTTGAACATTTGTACCCCCTTTTCCCATCTACTATAAGATACACCCCCATTTCACACCTGTTCAACTTTGTTTATTCCTTTTTTAACCCACTGAGTTCCGTTAAGTTTTCTACATACTGTTAAGTGTGTGACTATTCCCTAGAGCAAGTTAGACCACTCAGGGGCCACCCTCTTAAATACAATTAACAATGCTCCACAATTTTTCAAATTCATAGTTGTAGTTATGGTGATTAGTGTTATCAACTTAACAAGATCTAGAATCATCTGGGAGATAGGCCTCTGGGTGTTCCTGCAGGGTTTATGTGAATAGATTCAGTTGGTGTGGGAAGACATGACATTATAACCCCATTCACCAGGATCCTGAATTATATCAGGGAGAAAGCTCAGCAGCTGTCCTTATCTACTGTTTTCCCTAAAGAGAGTTCCTGCTACCTTGACTTCCCTGCCATCTTCTAAAATAAAGCCTCGTTTCCCAAAGCTGCTTTGTCAGAAAACAGCAACAAAAGAGAAACAAATATCACTGGGTTTGTGAGTGTGGAACCCATTATCTGGAGAGTCAAGGGTAAACACACAGACCTGGGGTTGGACACTTGTTGAGAAAGATGATGTCTGTCAGTCACTATTGCCCTATGCCCTTATGTTGCTTTTCAGAGCTGGGTTAACTTGTAAGTCTTTCTATTTAAGTCCTGGTTTCTAACAAATATTTAACCCCAATTATTCAAATCCAATAAAAACAGACTTTTCGGGTATGGTGAAGCTGTTTACCTTTTGAAACAACTAAATTCTGAATTAACAAATTCTATTAATTTTATTGTGTACAACACTGAGTTCAGTGCTGAAGGCCCAAGGGTGGCCCTTGTTTTCCTCTCAGTAAGTGTGTTGTGTTGTGAAGTAAGCACACAGCTTTATCACACTTTAGACTTTGAGTACACCTTTCCTTTTTCTCTCTGGGATGTCTTTGGAAGTAACCACAGAACTCTCTCTGATTCTATTTTAGACATTCTTAGCATTAATTAATCTTGCCTACTGGGATGTTTATTGCTTAGTCAACCAAATTCTTTTTCCTTTATGAAATTCTTAACTGTGTGCTGCTTTATTCAAGCTGACTGTAACCATTTGATCTATAATGCAAACAGAAAAATTGTTCAACCAAAGATTTGTTTTGAACAGTGTTAGTGTCTCGATACATCAGTTGCCTGGAATGATGTATAAATTCACATTTAATTTTAATAGTCTTGCAAAGCAAGTATAAATTACAGTGAGGTCTGGAAATTCCTCATGGCATTTTTCATTGTCTGATTGATTTTTTTTTCCCCAAAGACTTAGAGCCATGCAGAATGTATTGTTCTAGCCATATTTCCTATAATTTAAGTAACTTCAAATCTCAAGGCCAAATCCTGAAGGAGATGGATATGGGTCTGAAAGTGAAGGATGGTGCCATGCTATTAGTGACTCTAGCTGCTGTCATTTCAAGTGCCTCTCCCCTTTAAGCAATTTAAAGTCTCGGCTCTTTCTTGAGTGAATGACACCAGTGGCATATAATATGACCTTCATTTGCAAGACTTCTGAGGGCACATAGGCCATCTCCAAATTTATAAGGTCTTCTCACAAACCTTTGTTGTGTGTTTGTGTGTGTGTGTGTGTGTGTGTGTTATGAACTGAAGTCAGTATCCTTCCATTCTCTGTTGGTATTGCTTCATTCCAGGTTGTTCTGGTGACAATTGGAGCCCCTTGTATAAGGACAGTAAGCCACAATTCATAGCCATCCACAGATGTTTTTTTTAAAGATCTACCAAACAAAATCTTGCCTTATCCTATTTCTTTTGATAAACTCATATGCAAATGCTGTTGCAGGGTTACCACAAAAAGGTTAGCTGATCCCTTGTCACAGATACAAGGGTATCAGGGGAACACCAATGCAAGGATCTGATTTTTGTTTCCAGTTCATGGTACTTTTTATATATGGATGGTAGTGAGGAAATGATCAAAAAATGTATTAGTTTGGGTTTTCTGTTCACCTAATGACATAATCTATTGTAAAACACCACACACACACACACACACACACACACACACACACATCACTGTCTATACTTGTTAAAGGGGGATACTTTGGCCAATGGGATATTCAAGAGCATTGTTGAAAATACTTACACAATAGAGACTGCCTCTTGGCTGCTTTAGGATCCAGTGTCATGAAGCCTAATGAAATGGTTGTGACCCAATCGTTAGCCAGTTTCCATGTCTGTTCACAAGACCATCTGAATCGGGAGAACTTCAAAACCCTAAGCTAATTTTTTGCTGGGTCAGTAGATCAAAACTACTGACCAGTAGTTTTTTGGGGGATCCAGAAAAACTACTTGACAGACTCTGGAGGAAACTAAATGGATATTATATTAAGCCAGTGGACACAGGAGTGGTTTACTAAACACAGATTGCTAATTAATGCAGGAGATGGAAGTAATCCTTTGTAAAATGAAGGCAGATAAAAAGTTGTGGGTGAATATTATCAGGGTTGGACCACTAGGTCAGGTTTTCAAATACCCTGTGTATATGATCATTTCATTTATCTCTCCTCTGTATACATTAAACAAAGTGCTAAGTTGCATTATCATATCTGGAAAAAAACTAACAAATGCAATTTTGAAATACAAGTGTTTCTTATTTGTTGTTTTTACCAAAACAATCTCTACAGTCATTAAAATGTGCCTTACATTAAAAGAACCAGGAGAGAGAGAGAGAGAGAGAGAGAGAGAGAGAGAGAGAGAGATTTCTCATTTCTTGTCTCTTCTGTCTCACAGTATGCAAAATACCATTTCTTTCTCCTCCAGTCATAAACCCATAATTTCATTTATAACTGTATGACAAGACAATGCTAACTTGAGAATTGTTGAAACTAATTAGTTTTCATGATAATGCCAATCAAAGTTGTTGTAACTTTTCCTGTTAATAGCACAAGCATGAACTAAAATTTCAATAATACACTTTTTGTCTCCACTGTGTTCAGACTTTGTGAGTAACAGCTACTTTTTCCAGATCTTGGTCAAAGAGTTCTTCCTTAGCAAAATCCTTCTTATGATTTATTCTGGTTTTACTGTGACTTTTTATAGCATTGTGCTCATTTTCTTTGTGGAACTTCTTGTAGGACATATATACACATATTCGTTGGAAGATAAATGTATTCTACAATGAATTTTAACTTATTTTTCTGATTTTGGAATCATCTTTATTTGATAATTTCATTTTTGTTAGATATTTTCTATATTTACATTTCAAATGTTATCACCTTTCCTGGTTTCCCCTCTGAAAATACCCTATCCTCTCCCCTCTTCCCTCTCTCACCAACCCACCCACTCCCAATTCCTGGCCCTGGCATTCCCCTACACTGGGGCACAGAGCCTTCATAGGAACAAGGGCCTCTCCTCCCATTGATGACCAACAAGTCCATCCTCAGCTACATATGCAGCTGGAGCCATGAGTCCCTCCATGTGTATACCTTGGTTGGTGGTTTATCCCTGGGAGCTCTGGGGGTATTGGTTAGTTCATCTCCTTGGATCTTTTCTCTAGCTCCTCCATTGGGGACCCTGTGCCCGACACTTTGTCTTTGTCACCCCTTCCATGGGTATTTTGATCCCACTTTTTTTTTTGATTAGGCATTTTCCTCATTTACATTTCCAATGCTATCCCAAAAGTTCCCCATACCCCCCCACTCCCACTTTTTGGCCCTGGCGTGTCCCTGTACTGGGGCATATAAAGTTTGCAAGTTCAATGGGCCTCTCTTTCCACTGATGGCCGACTAGGCCATCTTTTGATACGTATGCAGCTAGAGTCAAGAGCTCTGGGGTACTGGTTAGTTCATAACGTTGTTCCACCTATAGGGTTGCAGATCCCTTTAGCTCCTTGGGTATTTTCTCTAGCTCCTCCATTGGGGGTCCTGCGATCCATCCAATAGCTGACTGTAAGCATCCACTTATGTGTTTGCTAGGCCCTGGCATAGTCTCACTAGAGACAGATATATCAGGGTCCTATCAGCAAATTAAGAGGGACCAATGTATCTACAGTTTGGTCTTCTTCCCTCATGAGCTTTATGTGGTCTGTGAATTGTATCTTAGATATTCTGGGCTTCTGGGCTAATATCGACTTATCAGTGAGTACATATCATGAGTGTTCTTTTACATTTTCTGGTTCCATCCATTTGCCTAAGAACGTTATAAACTCAATGTTTTTAATATTTGCATAGTACCCCGTTGTGTAAATGTACCACATTTTCTATATCTATTCCTCTATTGAAAAATATCTAGGTTCTTTTCAATTTCTGGCTATTATAAATAAGGCTGCTGTGAGCATAGTAGACCATGTGTCCTTATTACATGTTGGAGCATCTTCTGGGTATATGCCCAGGAGTGGTATTGCTGGGTCCTCAGCAATACCAATTTTTTACTATGTTCAATTTTCTGAGGAACTGCCAAGCTGATTTCCAGAGTGGTTGTACCAGCTTGCATTCCCACCAACGGAGGAGTGTTCATCTTTCTCCACATCCTTGCCAGCATCTGCTGTCACCTGAGTTTTTGATCTTAGCCATTCTGACTGATGTGAGATGGAATCTCAGATTTCTTTTGATTTTCGTTTCCCTGATGACTGAGGTTGTTATTAAACATTTCTTTAGGTGCTTCTTAGCCATTCAGTATTCCTCCATTGAGAATTATTTGTTTAGCCCTGACCTCAAGCTATACTACAGAGCAATTGTGATAAAAACTGCATTGTATTGGTACAGTGACAGGCAGGAAGATCAGTGCAATAGAATTGAAGACCCAGAAATGAACCCACACACCTATGGCCACTTGATCTTTGACAAAGGAGCTAAAACCACCCAGAGGAAAAAAAGACAGCATTCTGTTATAGGGTTATTTGGTTATTTGGAAAATATAGAAACATCTCATCATGATAAAAAGTTCTTTCTTCAAGAGAATATAACATTACTAAATATATCTGCATCTGTAGTGAATATCTCTTATATACTATATGGATACAGTACCTTTCAATAAAATGCTGATTGGCCTAGAAGCTCAGACAGGAAATAGAAGGTGGGACATCAAGTAGAGAGCTGTAATTCTGGGACAGAACCAAGGTGGAAGGATTCTCCTGGGAAGATGGAGGGGGCAGCATGAGAGCTGAGCCGAGGTAGTCAACCATGTGACAAACCTTAGAAAAGGATAGTGGGATGATTAATTTATGAGCTAGTTGAGGAACAGTCAAAATTATGGCCAAGGGATTTGCAAATATAATTTGACTCTTAGAGTGGTTATTCTGGGAGCTTGGGGACAGGAGGAAAAATACCCCACTTTTACATGTATGTAACAACAGAGTGCCACACTCCAGTTAGCAGATAGAGACCAGAATGAGAAGCCCACTGCTATAGAGGAAAGTTCAACACACCATACCTGGTAACTGATGGGAGAAGTAGAGAAATTGGTAAATGTAGACAAGACTCAGATAACTGAAGCAAAATGTCTTGCTTGAGTACAGCTACAGCCAACAGAGTAAAGGCATCTAGAACACCCATAAAGAGAGCCCGTATTACAGGCCATGAGACAGATCTCAGTCAGTCATGGAAGAGTGTCTTCGGTGTGATCTGTGACCCAGACGAACAAGTAGAAAGTTGTTCCAGAAAAGCAACTTGAAATATAACAACTTACATAGAGGTTGAACAACACATTTTGAGATGATCCATAGTTCAGGGAAAACTTTGGAAGTGATTTTGAATGAACTAAAGGTGAAATCACTACCAAGCAAGATGGGTAGCACAGGGCTATGCAATAGAGGCTATGTTTGTGCAGGGAATGCTTAGGTCCAGAAAAATGTCCAATCAGCGACCTAAATGTGTACCTAAAATACTATGTAGCAAAACCAGTAAAGTAATAGCAAGCAGAAACAAAGAAGCCAGGATCATAAATCAAGGACTGGATTACATAGAAACAAAGCAGCAGTAGCAGATTAGCCCAACAAGAGGCTGCTCCTGTGGGGAGTCTGTGTAACTGGGAAACCCTTAGCCATGGCACTGGTCAGATTTTAAAGAAGAGAGAAATTGACATACCAAGACAAGCATCCCTGCAGGCTTCACCTGGAAAAAAAAGGACACTGGGCAAATACTGTGGACATCTGCAAGCCAGTCAATCTGAAAATTAAATGGACAATGTTTTTGAAGAAACAAAATAAAGTAAGATAAAATAAAATTCTCCTATGATGAAACTGATTATGAAAAGCCAAAATGTACCACAAATTTAAACTAATTGTATAAAATCTTCATGAATTCATACAAACACAAGGAAAATTGTCAATCATACAGGCAGCCTTAAAGAAAAAGAAGAGGTGATAAAACTTTTAATCTTGTGCTTCACTATTTTGCCACCAAAACCAAAAAGACATGATAATCAATAAAAACTACTGAGCAGCATTACTCTGTGGTACTAAAAGTTAGACATAAAGCAAAATGTCATTTATAATCAGGTAAAATTATAAAATGCAGGGATGGAGATGGCTTGGTGTCTAAGACCGCTTACTGCTCCTATAGAGTACCTGGGTTTGTGTCACAACCACCAGTTTTAGAGAGATCTAATGACTTCTTCTAGCCCTATGGGAATTTAACCTATGGAATTCACTTACCTGCATGCAATCATGACACTCATACTCCTACAGATATCAAAGTTGAAAGTTCGAGAGATTGCTAAGTGGATAAGGGTACTTAGTGCTCTTCCAGAGGATGTGAGGTCAGTTCCCAGTCACCAGTCAAAATGTCTGTGACTCCATCTCCAAGACATCACATGTATCTAACCTTTGTGAGTTCTTGCACTTGTGTGGGGCAAGTTCACATGCTTATGTCTGCATGCACACACTCCTGTATATAATTACAAAGGAAGCAGTAAGTTCTCAAAAATATGAAATGCTTCTTAATAAATTGAATACAGTGTTCATAATGAAGTAATAGAGCAGTAGAGCCAGCTGATAAATCTAAAACCTCAGTGTTTCTAAGCTTTCATTGTTTTGTTTTGTTTTGTTTGAGTTCTTTTTTTTTTTTTCGAGACAGTGTTTCTCTGTGTAGCCCTGGCTGTCCTGGAACTCACTTTGTAGACCAGGCTGGCCTCGAACTCAGAAATTCGCCTGTCTCTGCCTCCCAAGTACTGGGATTAAAGGCGTGTGCCACCACCGCCTGGCTTTTATTGTCTTTAAAGTAGTCAACTGTTAATATAATCTCAGCAAGAATCCTAAAATATACATTTATAGATTGATGAATTGATATAAAATATTAATGATGTAGATATTTTTTTGGTTCTTTTTGTTTTTTGTTTTTGGTTTTTTGGTTTTTTGAGACAGGGTTTCTCTGTGTAGCCCTGGCTATCCTGGAACTCATTCTGTAGACCAGGCTGGCCTCGAACTCAGAAATCCGCCTGTCTCTGCCTCCCAAGTACTGGGATTAAAGGCATGCGCCACCACGCCCGGCGATATTTTTTTAAAAAGTCAAAGAAATAACAGAATATATAACGTTTACTTTGACATCTTAATATAAAACTATGTAATAAAGTGTAACAAAGTCAAACAGTATGATATTTAAATACTAATATTTACATAGAATGATAGAAAAAAACTAGGAAGTCCTCAAGTATGATCAACTGAATTTTTTTATAAAATATCAAAGATAATTCATTTTTTAAATGCTATGGTATTTAACACATGATGAGGAACAATTATATATCTCTTTCTGGAAAAAAAAAAGATAATTTAATCATGATCACTATCTTAGACAGAAAAACCTCACAGCAGGTCATTATCCTAAAACCTATATGTCTTAGAAAATGAAAATGTCATTCACAGAGTTATTAGAGCACAGACATGGAGATAAAAAATTACATAAAATTATATAAGAAGTCTTACAACTCAATGACACTCTTAGAACAAGGTATATGTGCAAATGGTTGGAAGATACTCATCTGGAGGGTGTGTGAATAGCCGGGAAGAAGATGCTCAGCACTATTAGTCACTGCAGAAACGTGAATGGAAATCACATCCCCACTGGGGTGAAGACTGACAAATACTGCTGAGGTTGCAGGCCCACTAGGAGCTGTATACATGCTAGGGACCATGCAGAGGGGGATAAGATCTTCCAAATCAGTTTTAGTTTCTTGTCCAGGAAGGTAATACCAGGTGGTATATTCACCTCTCTACTGGATATCTCTCCAAGGGAAAGGAAAACAGACATTTACACAAAATATTTTAAAAATACTAGAAATATTTTTTTCACATTTTAAACCATTGGTTGTTCTGAGTAGCGCTGTGAACTCTAATTTTGTCTAGTTTTTTTCCCCTCACCTAGATTATGAATTATCTTTGTGCTGTGTATTTATGTTGTACAGGCTCCGTGCCTGATGAACTGTCAGGTTGATGGTAGACTAACAGAAAACTATCAGTAGACTCATGGTAGATGAATAGCCCATATCTTTTCACCTGGCTTCATCTCCTTACCAGCATTGTACTATCTCACACCATCACAAGAGGGATGTACAGTATGTACAGTAAGTACAGTAAGATACCTTGACAGAAATCAAGTTCCAAAAAACTTAATTTTTCTGTTTTATAGCAGTTGTTTATTTCCTACTATGTGTAGTTAACAAACCATAATTTATCATTGTTCTGTAAGTACAGAAGGAGAGAAAGTAGTATATACAGACCTGAAATGTATTCCCCGAGGTTAAGACGACTCGTGTTCTCCTCACATAACCTGAACCCCACCTCTAATGCTGAGCCTTTCCTACCTAGGAGTCTGATTCTCTTCTCTACTTCTTACTATTGGAGGTTTTTTGGTTTATTTTTCCTTCGAGTATTTTTTTTATTAGATATTTTCTTTATATACATTTCAAATGCTATCCTGAAAGTTCCCTATACCCTCCCCCGCCCTGCTCCCCTACCCACCCACTCCCACTTCTTGTTCCCCTGTACTGGGGCATATAAAGTTTGCAATACCAAGGGGCCTCTCTTCACAGTGATGGCCGAGTAGGCCATCTTCTGCTACATATGCAGCTAGAGACACGAACTCTAAGGGTACTGGTTAGTTCATATTGTTGTTCCACCTATAGGTTTGCAGACCCCTTCAGCTCCTTGGGTGCTTTCTCTAGCTTCTCCATTGGGGGCCCTGAGTTCCATCTTATACATGACTGTGAGCATCCACTTCTCTATTTGCCAGGCTATTGGAGGTTTATAACTTTCCCATGAGCCTTCTCCTCTCTCTAAGTGGCTCATTTCATTCATTCTAACGTGATTCAGGCCCATCCAGGTTGTCTCTATCCCAGAATTCCATTTGTTTTAAGGTAGGTCATTTTTCATCATAGGCTCATGCTGCATTCCTTTGATCATTCATGGCTTCTTTGATACTTAGATTAATCCCACCCCTCGGCTCTGTCAACCCTACTGTGAAGAATGTGGAAATGAATATATGTTTTAAACCGATGGATTTTTTCAATTCCTTTAGCTATGTATCCAGTAGTATATTTACTGGATCATCCAGTAGTTCTGTCTTTACGTTTTAAAAAATAACTTTTAGTACTGTCTATAATAACTTTACTAATTTATGTCCTAGTTAGTTTAAGCTGTCAACTTTCATTAACCAAGCAGGGAGTCTTACTTGAAAAGATCAATCTGCCTATGACCATGTCTGTGAAGGACTATCTTGATTGTCCATTGATTTGAAAGTGCCTGTCCCACTGTGGGCAGTGCCATCTCTAGTCAGATGAACTGGTCTGATATGAAACCTAGCCACCCGTGAGCCAGTGTCAAGAGTGAACCATCAAGCGGTATTCGTCCACAGTTCTTACCCCAATTTCCCTCAGTGATAAACTGTGGCTCAGAATTGTAAGCAAAATAGAACTTTTCCTCCAAGAATAGCTTTCCATCATCAGTATTATTATAGCAGTAAAAATCAAACTAGAACATTTGCTTTCCCATCAATATCTTTCTTTTATCTTCATATTCTTATTAACATGGAAATTTGAGGTTTGGTTAACAGCTACTCTAACAAGCAAGAATTGATATTTCACTGTTGTTTAAAGTGGTGTTTCCTTGGTAACTAAATATCACTTTTTTTTTTCATAAGCCTGTTGGCCATTTGTGTGGCTTATTCTGAAAAGTTTCCTTTGACATTCTTTGGATAATTTTTAACCAATCTATTTTTTCATTCTATGAGTTGAATTTCTTATATATTTTGGGTTTATCTATATACTTGTCATTTGAACATATTTTTTTGAGCCTTCGAGTTGTTTCCTTATTACTTCTTGTGCCGTTCCAAGGCTTGACAGTTTACCCATTTGCCAGTCTTTCACTCTTGATAGTTGTGTCTGGGAGAGTCATACAAAGAAACAGTTGCCTGGGGAATGCCTTGAAAAAGTCCTAAATTGTCTTTTCTAGATTTTTTTTCCAGTCTTGGTTCTTACATTTAAATCTGTTATTTATTTGTACTTGAGTTTTATATGAAAATATTTGTCTAAGAAACCAGAGAACTAAACAAGAATGAATCAACTTATTGAGGCTAATGGAATGAGTAGACAGTTTTTAAAGGATGAAATATAAAAGTGATCAATAAACATGTGGAAAATGTTCAACCTCACTCTCTGTTGAAATAGTTCAAACTAGGTTGAGTATATCTCAGTGCTATATATTGATATAAATATAGATAGTTATAGATATAGATAGATGATAGATAGATGTGTGTGTGTGTGTGTGTGTGAGAGAGAGAGAGAGAGAGAGAGAGAGAGAGAGAGAGAGAGAGAGAGAGAGAGAGAGAATCTGTGTGTATTTCCTGAGAACATGCAAGGTTCTGATTTCAATTCTCAAGACTGCAAAAGCAGAAAAGATACTCATCAAAATTGTGCTGAGATTGTATCCTACCACAATCATATTGCCAATTAATAAAAAGGAGAAAAGGAAAACTCGAAACAGTTGTATCCTTGTGCATCTTTATAGTCAGATATGCAGTTTCCCTGATGGGGTTTATTGAACACAGCACTTTTCACATTGTATGTTCTTAATGACTGTGTTGAATAGCAGTTGACAAAAAGAAAAAAATGTGTGTGTTCAGTTCTGGGCTCTATGTTTCTATCTCCATTAGACAACATGTCTGTCCTAATACCTGTATCAAGCTACTTGGATGACAGAATTATTGCCCTGCAGTTTGAAATTAGTCATATGATATCCCCAGCATTATACCATTCCTGTAGATGACACTGGGCTCTGAACATTAGGCTTCCCTGTCATCTCCTTCTTGCAGTGCACAGAGCACAGTCTCAAGCCATGGGCTAAGAGATAAAATAGGCAAAGCTCTTATATTTTGGGTTCTTTCTATGTGTGTGTTTTTTTTTTTTTTCTGATCAAACTTAATCAATGTGTATTGGTTTGGTTTAGGTTTTGTTTTTTGTTTTTTGTTTTTTTTGTTTTTTTGAGTGCCTGAAAGCTTTATGACTCTGTGGATTCCGTTAAGTTTACTTTTAAAGTGAATGTGGTATTGGTGTGGGCCAGGATTCTTTTAAGTTGCAGTTGCTATAAGTAAGCTCTCCAGTTCTGTAAGTTGCAGCTCAGCCACTTTGCACGGGAGAGAATAAATGCCAGAGTGCCCAATCCTCAGACATGAAGTGACTGAATGATTTTCTGTATCTACACCTCTTCACCAGTAATTGAGTGCTGTCAACCAAGAGCCTGAAGCCCATAAACTTGGTAAGATGATAATGACAGTGTACCATAATGCTGTTAATTATGTAATATTTCTTATGACTAACACAGATTGAGCCTGTATAAGTTATCCCAGCCACTTTACTTTCTGTTAATATTAGACTCGCGTATTTATAAATTTATACTGAATATTAAATGTTGACAACATGAAAGAATCTCTCATCTTGATCCTGCAAATTGAAAACGCTTTTTTTTTTTGTTTTTTTTGTTTTTTTTTTTTTATTAACCATACTTGACTGCATCATATCGTGTTGAAGCAATGAGACAGACAGGTAACTGGTGACATTCCTGGGGAAATAATTTCCTTTTATGAGTGATGGCAAACTTAATGAATATTCTTTTCAATTATTTCAAGAGCTGAAATGTGTCTGCCTTTTTGCTTTTTTTTTTTTTTTTTTGTCTTGAAGCTCTGGAATTCAAAGTGTTCTGAAGGTTGCTCAAAGGTTAGCATTTAACAAGAATTCGTTGAATTTCCTAGTGCCAGAAGTTTTAAGGATAACTATGGTCATGGTTGAATTTTCACTTCCTTTAGACATTACAAAACCATGAGTAATCCATTGCTAATTGTTGAGTTTCCTTTCTGTAGGTATATTATTGTGTATGGGGATTGAAATCCTAACTAGTGTTAACTACGACCACAGATGTTTTTAAGGCTTGAAAAGGGCAACTTTAATCCATTATACATATGGGCAGGGGTGAATAAAAATAGGAGCTTTTGATTATATTTATATGAGAGCAGATGGGGGAGGGGCTCAGACGTATTGATTAGGTGGTTCCCTGTTTGACATATCTCCCGTTGGCTTTCAGGATTCACCTCCTACTCTGTTTTGCTGAGAAGACATTCATTAAATTATGTGGGGGTGTGTTCGAAAGAACAAGGGAGTTAGAAATTATGAGACAATGTTGAAAGCATCTCACCTATTGAGCTGTAATAAAAATAAATCCATTTGATTAAAAAAACAAAGGATTTTTTTTAAGTAGTTACATTTGCTTCAGTTTGAAGGATCTACGGGGAAAGGAGAAGACAGGCACACAGGCATCTTGTACATCTGATCTTTGTCCTGGCCACTTCCCTTAGTCCAGTAGCTGAAATGACTCAGTGACTGTTCGGCTAGTCCACGGAAGGCAGGGTGGAACACCAGACGTTATATAGTGTAGGACTCTCTTTCTCTTGACTGCCCCATTTCAAAGCAGTCACCTGGAGCCATCTACTATGTTCGTATAAAGCTTTTGAAATGATTTCCAATGTGTTGAAGAGATTAGTGGGAGCTTCACTAATTCAGGCAGAAGTTACATTAGTAGGGAAGGCAAGGATGAAGGTAGGTTGTAGGGAGGAAGAGCTGATGAGTTCTCTGTAGGAGTCTGCGAACTCAGGACTGGAGAGTGGATCTTCCTCAGAATCAAGGAAATGGAAGGTCACGAGGTACGTGGTGGGTGGGTGTGGATGGATTCCATCTGTAAAGGCACGGTGTTTGTTATTTCCTTGTTTGGCCTGCTCACCGTAAGCCTGATGAGGATTTAGTAGCAAAAGGTCTCAGCTTTGTCCTTTGTCGTACTTTAATGTTGCCCTATGAAACACAGAACTCAAATGTTTGAAACTTTTTAATAATTTCATTCTCTACCTGAGCTCGGTCAGTTTTTCACAAGCATCAGTACCCTGGCTGAACTCTTTTTGCCAGCACTGTGGCAATCACCCGCAATCCTTAGACTTGACTTCCCTTGCAAGGAACCCCCTACAGATTACTAATCCATCTCTAAGAGAGAGAGCTTGCATCATCTGTTGTCTTATCTGTTTGACCTCCAGTGCACTATATGGACTAATTTGCCCTTTTAGTCTCCACGCTTTATGCAGGATTAGACACCCATTAAAATTTAAGCATGAATGCACTTTTTTGTTTGTTTATATGTTATAGGTTTATATGTTTTGTTTGTTAATAAAAAATACATGCCTCTACCAACTATATATATACCTTCTGTGATGTATGATAGATCTCTAGAATTTTACCTAGTCACTGAAATGTATACCATGCCTAATATCTCAGTCAGGAACCCTGTAAAATGGTTTTGATATCGGTAACTAAAAGCATATGAGACTTTAAGAATAGAATCATAAAAGATGATTTTTTTTCATGAAGTGACCTTAGTTAAGGCTGTAAGACCACTAAAATTTGTAAAAATAAAAATGTAGTGGCTTGAGACATCTAAACTTTAAAGAAAAAATAAATAAGACTTCCACTTTTAATGAAGGTGCAAATTGAAATGGTCTTTACATTTTAATTAATTAATTAATAATTAATTTTGTTTGTGTGTGAGTGTGTGTTTGTATGTATGCATATATGAGTGGTTGTGTGAAATTGTGTTCATCAATGGGCACACATGTGAAAGTCAGGGGACAACTTGAGGAAATTGGTTATCCTCTTTCACCATGAGGGTCTAGAGAATCAAACTCAGGTCATTGGAGGAAGGTCACCTACGCCTTGCGCAGGCATTTCACCCAACCCAAGCTGACATTTTCAAGTGTGAAGGAGACCTGCCCGTCCCTCCCAGTTTCCTTTGCCCTAAGATATAACTCTCACATCTTCCCCAGAGAAGCTTTGTGCTCCCTGCTGCTGCTTCCTCAGCCTGTTCTCTCAGGACAGGAAGTAGCTCCATGCTGTGCTCCCTAGGAGACTCTGAGCATTGGCCCAGGACTCTGCTCCACTTGGTATTCAGCATGCGCTTCCCCTGGGCTTTGATTTAATACCATATTATAGCTTCCAGGCTTCCTATGGTCCCTCATGCCACGCAGTTTTGTGATTCAACAGCTCACATCTTAATAATTCTTATTCTGTATAAAAGCTTATTAATGATTCTGTATCAAGCAGTAAAAATCCCCGACTTCACTTTCAAGTTAAAAGTGGCAAAGCTACAGAGGAACATTTCAGGTTGGTTTTTTTGTTTGTTTGTTTGTTTTTGGTTTTTTTTTCCTGAAATTAAAGGAATTTTTGAAAGTGTTTGAACCAAGGACCATATCTGAACATGACAGATATCATTCTTTGTTAACATATCTTCCTCATGGAAGAGAAATAGGACTTTTAAGTGGGAAACTTCCAGTTGGTTCTGTATCTTTTAGTTACTTTTCTGTACCTGCTGAAGCAGGACATCTCTTAAAATTACGTTGAGTACTTGAGGTGAGGAATTCTCATGCTATCGCTGTTCTTTGTCTTTCTCCCTAGCTTAGATTTCATGTAAGATCTTAGAGAACAAGCATGATACAAGTTAGAAACAACAGCTGAGCAAGGCTTTGAAGCCTCTTAGCTTTCCAAGCGTTTTAGCTCATGAATGGGTCACCATGAAACACTCGGAATCATCGTTTCTCCTGATATTTTTTTACTCCCGATGTTAGCAACAGAACATGGAACCAGAAATAGATGCCTTTCCTTTATTGTAACAATGACCGCTAAACCACATAGAGCAAACCCTCAAAAGTAACTCATGGTATGATACCTTAAAAACTGTGGAAGAATTGCCTGTTTCTGTCGAGGTGACATAATTAGTTTGGGCCTGTCAGGTGTTATTAGATAAGAGCACCAGTTAACAAGTCCAGCTTAGTGAGCATCTGAGAATTTGGTAACAGATGAGGGATTATATAAGCAGGCAAGAATCTCTGTAACAGTTCTGACAGCAAGAGAGGAACAGTCTCCGGACAGGTAGGAGCCTCACTCAGTAAGGCACCCAGGGTCACTGGAATGAGAAGGAACTTATAGGATAAATAGGAAAGCTCACAGGATTATCTTTTTACTTCAAACGTCAGTCATATTTTATGGGGGATCCAAAATATGGTCTATTATTAAACAGACAGATGACAAATTATTGCCTGATGTCTCATATTCTGGGTTGTCTCCAATGTGTGCTGGAAAGTGTTGGGACAGGTCATAAGGTCAGAATGGAAGAGATACGAGATGGATTTCTGATAGGAAGGTGCGGCAAAATCCCTTTATCTCTCAGAGACATTAGTAACCATTAGTTGATGTTCCTGTCATAAACCAAGTGAGGGCTTCAGCAGGAATGCAGACATGGGGTGCAGAGATCCATGAGTTCAGTGATCTAATTGAGGCCACACACACCTGATAACCTTTTTAACCATTAAGACCCGGAGGGGCACAATAATACGAGGCAAGGCCTACTTGCTGTCTTGAGGCTTTGTGGTGGCTTTGTTACTGCCATCACCATCTTCTGTCCTCGATGCTCCTTTGATGCAGCAAGGAGCTTCAGAGTGGCAATAGCAGGAACTGTCCACTGAGATTTTCCAGGCTAGCTCGGAATACGACTGACTGTCAGATGTCATCATTGAGGGGTGGAGGGTTGTTCATAATCACTGCGTTGTCCTGTCCCTCATCCTCCCCATCAAACCTGCACCAGCATGTTACCACACCACAGGGAGCAGAGATAAGAGCCCTTGCTTTCTGTATTGCACACCTGGGCACTGTAAATCAAAATGAGATTTTTCTCACATCCAACATAAACTTTGAGCAGCACATAGTTAGTTCACATGGTGCCCATGTATTGTTTTTTTTTCCCCCTCGGAGGGCACAATGCTATATAATAAAGAGGAGAGTTAAAAAATTAGTGGTCTGGTGCTAATGAAAATGGCACAGATGGGACTATCAGTATAACAGGTCCAGATGAGTGCAGGAATACAGATCACAGTATACTGTTATCTTCCTTCAACCCGCCATGTTTTCAACAGGCAGGAAAGAAATTGTAGACAGCAACAGAAGAGTACTTTAAAGTTATTGTGTGGAGCTGGAGAGATGGCTCAGTGGTTAAGAGCACTGACTGCTCTTCCAGAGGTCCTGAGTTCAATTCCCAACAACCACATGGAGGCTCACAACTATCTGTAATGGGATCAGATGCCCTCTTCTGGTGTGTCTGAAGACAGTGACAGTGTACTCATATATATTAAACAAATAAATTTTAAGAAAAAAAAAAGAAAAAAAGAAATTTATTGTATTAGTTCATTATATGCCTGCGTGTTTGATCTCTGAGTTTACATCAGGTATAGAACATCATTATTTTGAATATGAATCTTTCCAAGATTTCCACAGATCACCATATCAGCTGAGAAATAAATCAGCCCAGCCTTTATTGAGCACTTATGGTGAATAAATCTTACACCTCTAATCTGATTCTTTAGATTCAAAACTTATTTGGGCTTAACATGAAAATGTTATAGATAAAAACTTTGAATGTGTATCAAGTTTATTTCAAAGGTTTACATAATCCTGTCAGCTTTTTCAAACATCTGTCTGATGTTAACATCTGAATTCACTTTCAGGAGTTTAAGTCTAAAAATCATTTCATTTTAATAATAATTGACCTCCAGGTAAATTCAAAATGTAAAATTGGGATGAATTTGGTGATTATGAACATGATAATTATCATTCTATACATAATAACTAACAGCCTATAACTTGCTTGTCTATTTCTATAAAGCCTTTGATGTGATTTACAGTTTTAAAACTGCTGAAATCAAAATAAGTAATGTGATCAGAGACATATCAGAAGCTAATTAACAGGCAGAGACAATTGACAGGCCCCAAGGAATATTTTTATGGCAACTAAAAATTTAGTTCACTTAGAAATGTCTAAGTTTGTGCCATGGATGTCTGCGGGGTATCAGTTGTTAATTAAAATTACGTAGATACTAAGGACATGGATAGACAACCTATTACTGTCTGCCAGGAACCATTATCAGTACTTTATCTCTGTGATTTAATTACATTCCCACAACCCTCAGGTTCATTTTACTGTTACTATCTCAGTCTTGGAGATTGAGAAACTGAGCTGAAGTCTCCTGTCCAGCTGGTACGGGCTCCAGAGAACTGGGTACCACTCCAGAAGTCTAAATGCAGCATCCTGAGTCCCCAAATATTACTTCAGATTATTAACTGAATGCTATGTGTGCATTATATTTTTGTGTAATGGTAATAAGCTTTAATAATTCACATAGTTCCATATTTGGGGAAATAAAACTGTTGCTTTTCAGATGGCTATTTCTCATTCTACCTCACCGTAAAATCTTCTCATGTGATCTCACTGTAAATATGGGAAGTTGTTAGTCATGTGAAAATAGTACACTTTCCTTATCTCCTTAAACTTTAAGATCAATATTTCTGCTTAGCCCTTGATTCACTTCGCACAGTTTCACATCACTATGGCCAGTCAGGATGAATATCATTTTATTTTAGTTTTTGAGATAATAATGTAATTATAACTTTCCTTTCTCCCCTTTGACCCCTCCCATCCTTCTACCCTCCCCTTTCCCCTTCAAATCCATGGACTCTCTTTTTACTAATAGCTATTGCATTTGTATATATGTATTTGCATATAAATATCCTTAAATATAATCTGTGCAGTCTGTATAATGCTACTTGTAGGAGTGTCTTCAGAGCCGACCATTTGGCCTTGGACAACCGATAGTTGTGCTCTTACCTGGGGAATGCCACTTCTGCTCCCAGCTTTCCTCGGTTGCATGGCTGAGGTCTCTCATAAGCTTTCCTCCATCCTGTGTGGCATGCTCATTGGTGCTATCCTTGTTTAGTTCATATTTAGGTGCTCATGTTGGTGAGACTTTATGGGTGTTGGTTCTGATGGGAGTAGGAGACACAGTTTCATGTAAATTCCTTGATCCTTGGACCTTTACCTTCATTCTACCCCCTGAACGTTTCTGTTCAAGGCCCCTGAAGTTTACTGAGAGTCCATGCTTATCAAGAGGGAATGCCCATCCTCTGCCAGTCCATTCTTGGTGCCTGGAGCCAGCCCGTAGGCAATCTACAGGGTGTGTCTCCAGAATGTCTCAAGGACCTTTTGCAGGAAGCAGAGTCTTGGAGAAGAGCACATAGAGCCATCAAGGTCAGAAGGTTCTACCCTAGGTAATCTTCTTCTTAGTGGCAGCAAGGTCAAAGTCTGGATCAGCCTGCTTCAAGGCTGAGGGAGGCTATAGACTACACTTATTCATGAGTGCAGGAATAAACGTTTATAGATTATTGTTAGGGATTATGGTGGTTTCATAATTAGTGATTGTAGATTTTCCTCAAATAACCATGACTTCGCTCTCACTGAATAGGTAGGTTTCTAGTACCACACAGGATAGTCCTCTTGTTGAGTGGGGTCTAAAGGTCCTATGAAATAGTAGTTTATCTTAAAATATTCTGGAAATAAATAATCTATAAGCATAATATCAAATGTTATTTTAAGTAGTGTGTTGCAATATTTAGCTGTGTATTGTGTCCTCACAAGGCTATGAATTATTTCTTCATGTAGCATAACAACAACTGCATTATCCACGTATTGTTTACAATAGTAGCATAAATTTTACCAGGTTGTTTGTCCTGGTATCCTAATATTTGTGGCTGAGTTAAGCTTACTTTAACAGTGGTACCGAAGCACAAAATGAGTGATGCTGGTCAATCATACATCACACTAGGAGGAGACGGAGTCTGCGTCCTGTAGGCAAAAAGGAGAAAGTACAGTATTCCTAAAGAGAAACAGACAAGCCACATTTGTGTGTCAGTGAAGTCTATTGTTATAATTGCTGTTGCTTCTATCAGTTGTTAGCTTTTTACCATGACTGGTACATAGTTACCTCGTGTAACACTAAATGATGTAAATGTAGCAACCAGCTCATAGAATTCTCTCCAGCAGACAGGGGAAGGAAGGTGTGCTGTATCTGGCCTGTCTCTCCATAAGCTGCCTTCCTGACTCCTTCTGCAGCTCTTTCTGTCTTTACAATGTTCATATGCAGCATAGCACTGAATAAGAAGTCACATTTGGTGCCATAATCATTCTGACACTGTCTTCTGGATGTTCCCATGATTCATTTGGGCATGTGTATTACACGTTTTATCTGTCCAGGCACTGGGATTTGGTCTGGTGGTAAGAACACTAAGAACAAGAAATTTCTCTCTTAACTTTTATAAAGATATATTTGTGAGGGAAAGAAGTTACAAGTCACTGAGACCCAATTTCTTAATGGCAATGGCTAAAGCTTTCAACCCAGGAAGATTCATATTAAGAAGGTGTCTTTGACAAAAGAAATATTAAAGTCAAGGAATAAATGTAAACAAAAATAGCATTCACAATTATGGAGATCACAGAGGTTTATAAAATCATTTTAAGTTGGCTGAGGCATCTTTGCTAGGTTCTAAACATTCTTTCTCAGATTTCAGTACAATAGTAAGCTGTATATTGTTCTTTGTACTCATAGTTTTCAGGCCGTAAGATCTTACCTTACGCTGGGTTAATTTAATATAAAGCTATTCAGAGTGTAAATGAAGATGAAGAATTTAAAAGACTAGGTTCCACATTTTCCTTCTCCTTGTGAACCCCTTGGTCTTGTCATATTCGTGTCTGCAGGAATAGCATGGGTCTACATAACTCACAATACCTCCCTCTTTTCTCTGTTCATGGCACTTCAGAATCTCCCCTCAGAGTTCTCTGCCTCTGCCTCTTGCAGCTTCTAGCTTTACCCCTGGACCATGCTAAAGGACAATGGCTCTTCCTCTAACCACCCAATACTCCAACACTGCCCTGATTCTTTTTTCAAGGACACAGCTTTATCCTCAGGCTTTGTTGTTCTGAGATCTGGACCAGTTTTGCTCACCTGGAAGTTTCTGTGTTCTGTGTGTTCTTCTCATGCTCACTAGGTATTATAAGAGGGGTATACTCTGGTGAAGGCTCACTTGTTATCTTTTCTTCTCTAACTTCTTGAGTTGCTAATGCCATTGTTTTAATAGCATCTCAGCTACTCAAGTTCTAATGTGCCCACATCCCTCTTTTTTGTTTAGAAGATGCCCTGCTGAGATTTTCTTAACACAGGAACACTGACAAGCCAGAATCTATTTGTAGGTCAGAAACCACCACTTTGCTCTCCACATCCTCTCTTTGCCATCTTTTCCAGTGAAATTTGTTACCCGGAAAGAAGAGCCCACTTTCTTCATACCACATTCATGTTTATATTCATAAGAACAAGTGTGTCTCTTTATCTTTAAGTGATAATATTCTCAGGGGGCAAAAATGCCTTGTGCAACACTTAGCTCACTCTCCTTCTTTATTCAGCTCTGTGATCACTGTTTTTCTCTTACCAACCAGGACCACATTATCTAAGGTCACACTTTCCCTGCCTTCCATTCACAGGTACCACTGTTCACCTCCCAGGCACACGTGTCCTTTCCTCTCTAACAGATAGGTTTTCTACCTGCTATAAATGTTGCTTCTTCCCTCTAGGTTTGCTACTATGTAATGATTACTATGAATGTTTCCTCATATCTAACAATTACCATGAATGGTCTAAGAGCCATCCAGCAGACAACATTGCAAACACAGTTTGTTCAGTAGAGAAAAATATCAGTATGTTCTGCAAGCCTTTGGAGGGCCCACTAAGTGGCATGATGTCATGGTACAGAACCCAAGGCTGGAGTGAGTTTGTGTTCACCAGACATACATGATTGTGGAACTCACATGAAGGTATCACTACACATATGTACTTAATGAGTGACTTTTATGTTTCCTAAACAAATTTCCCAAGCACCTTATCATAATACAAAACAATTTAGATTATGATACACAAGAGAAGCAAATAGAAAAATCTGCACTTTGGTACAGATATGATTATAACACAAAACATTCAGTAAGTCTATGATAAATAACCCAAATCTATTAGATAAATATTAGAATTACATTAAGTGATTTCCCCCTGGTTTTGGTCCAATGAGACGTGTTTCCTTATCTACTGCATAGTCTTTGTGTTCAAATTCTCTACAAGTGCACTCGTATTAGGTGTTGCACCTCCTCGGCTATAAAACAGTAAATACATTTTTAAAGTGTTTCTCTGTTTTCATACACAAACAATGAACGATTCCTGGCAAATTCTCCTACCCAGTAATCCCTTTGAGAGAATCTTAATGTGATGATTAGCATTTGGTGTAGAGAACCTCATGGGTAGATTTAGATGTTGAATTAAATACCAGAAAGGCATCTCTAAAATTGTTCAAGAAGAGAAAATTCTAAATGATGTAGTAACGGCCTATAATTTCTAGAGCTGGAATCAATATTGAAACCCAAGCAAATGTAAACAGAACTTGACTCTAATGTAGCCCCTGGGCTGCTCCAAGGATGCTACAGGAAGATGCAAACCTAGTATTAGTGTTTCACAAATGCTCAGTATCTTGCAGTCAGTGCTATAGTTAGAAACTGCAAAGGCACCCCTGGCCTTTTAGGCTTATTATCTAAATAAAGCAGACATATTTGAGACAGCTGCTGTGATTATACCCCATGGGCCCTCTAAAATAGTGAAGTGGGTATATAAATTAGAAGGTTTTATGAATTAGAGGCTAAGAAGATTTTGCCTATATAAAAGTATAGTTCTGTGCAGTAAAATGCTATAGAGTTAAGCTTCAGCCAGTAACCAGCAGCATCAGTTGAGGATGACTTTGCCCCATGGGCCCGAGGGTCTGCAGTACTGGACTGTGTATTCACTCATACCTAGTTTTCCTTAGTTTGATGGGGAAGAACTTCTGGAGTTGTTTTTACGTTTTGATCTGGGTTTTAAAGGGAACAAGTACTCAGTATTGTTCACATGCAAGTGTGAAGGTTCACTTTGTGGGGATAACTAATGAGTTCTTCAAAGCATTTCAAAGCGGAGAAATGGTTAGGTGATGAGAAGATACAGGGCAGGATGTGTGTCACATCTGACAGTGTTGTATTTGGAGAATCGTGGATACAAGAATGAACGAACTACTTCCAGATGTGGGAAGATTCGTGCTAAAACACGGGCAGAATGACATTTTCGTTGTTACCCACAAAAGTATCTGGTGTTCTTAATGCATTGAGTGCCTCGTTATTTATCAAGCGATGTGACAATGTTACGATGAATGTTACAAGTACGGGAAGAAGATTCCTGCCCCAGAAGAACTCATAGCACCTGGTGAAGGAGTCTATGAACATCTGATTTTGACTTCTGCGTGGTTCATGAATCATTATTTTTGCTTAAACTGCTGTATGCAAGTCGACTAATTTAAGTTTATTCTAATACTATTTAATTAGATTCCAACATAGGAGTAAACCACAAAACATTTCATCCTCAAATGTGTATTGGAGGTAAATTAGTCATACTTTTAGACTCAATTTGCTTCCTTAGAGGTGTATTAGATACCCCCTCCCCCAAACTAAGAAGACACTCCATGAAAACAAAGGGGTGAAGATCATGTTATGGACTTTATTTGTGCAAGTTCCAGGAGTGGATTCATGCTAAGTCCATTTTATAGAGAGAATCAAACCTCCAACTTAGAATGAAATCATGAGCCCTAGGGCACAGAGCGGGAAACGTGTTGGTAAGAACTTAACATCCTTTCCTGCAAATACAGAGGAGTGCATTCTGCCACTTGTGTTGTTGCTCTGACCTTCATAGTTGAATGGTCTTGATCACTACTCTTGAAAGCATAGGACAAAAGTGAAACCGTTCCCCTTGGTCTCAGACCCACTGTGAAGTTTGGGCAAATGGGGAAGATAGCTTTCAGAAGGGTGTGCTGAGGTCTGAACTTTATAGAGTTGACCTTCCTCTTCCAGTCCCTCACCCTTCTTGTGTTTTATCCTAAATACTATCAGATCAGCAAAACTCAATGCAAATTATGCACTCTCTTAGACCTGTTTCAGCACTTTCAAACTTTGCTTGGCTGATCCACAAAATTTCAGCATTGACTGTCATATATTAAGTAAAGGTATTCCCCTATCTCTCCTCTCTCTCTCTCTCTCTCTCTCTCTCTCTCTCTCTCTCTCTCTCTCTCTCTCTCTCTCTCTCTCTCTCTCTCTCTCTCTCGCTGTGTCTGTGTTTCTGTTGTTCATGTGTGTTTTGTGTGTATCCACTTGTATGGAGAGGGATATGTGAAGACATGTGTGTGTGCACCCATGAAAGCCAGAGCTTTGTGTCATGGGACTCCCTCTATTAATCTACACATTACTTTTGAGACAGTGTTTTAATGAACATGGAGCTAACTAATATAGCAGTGGCCTAGTGGCCCCCACATTTCCAGGATAATAGCTACATGCTGTGCCCATGCTCAGCCTTTTGCACATATGCTGGCATCTCTTAACTCAGGTTTTCATGCTTGTGCAGCAAGTCCTCTACTGAGAAAGCCATCTTTTCAACTTTTCTGTAGTACACGATTTCCCCCAGTTTCCAGACCAGCAGTATATTTGAGCTGCGATGTAACTTTTTTCTGTAGACCCTGAACCCAATAGGTTATAACAGTGTGGACATCTACAACCAAAACTGTAACTAAAATGCATCTTGAGAACTAACTTCTGCATTGGAAACAAGACAGTGCATATCATCATATGTTGAATACTTGGAACATATAGGATGGTTTCACAGCCTTGGAGCCCTTCTGGACATATAATTATTATTATTATTATTCTGTATTGCACCAAATGCACTTATCTGACTTAGGTTCTATTATGGTGAGCAGTCGGCATTCACTTTTCAAATCACTTGTTATGAATGAAGCGATTACGCTCCTACACCATGCTTTTGTGTCATTAAAAAGCTGGGAATTCACAGGCACCACTGTTCAATAACTTATTTCAGCTGGTTGGTATTTTTCAGAAGGCAGAGCTCATTTTGCTTAGCACAGAGGGTATGTGATCAAATCCCTTAGCCTGTGGCAAATTGGGGCTTAGTGCAGGGCCTTGTACAAAGAAATTGATGCCATTTCTTACTGAGTTCCCTCTGACACCCAACACCACCACTTTTCTTTCTTTGTTCTTCCTAAGATTTAATCCTGATGTATTAATATTTGCACAGATTCACACAATTTAATTTGTGGACACAAACTGACCTTATTGGGGGGTCAATTGTTGAGCTTTGAAGGTCAAAGCACAGTTGTTGGGGTTTTTTTGGTCTTTATTGAGAGTCTGATGAAAGCTTTTAGTGTTTTTCTATGCTTTGATAAGATAAGGCATATATAGGTAAAAGGACAGTGCCAGAGTAGATCACTGACTTGATGCCACACAACCTTGCTGTTTAGTTTATGATCCACTCAACTAAACATGCCGCTGGTTATACAGACTATTGCTTAAAATATGGGGATGACTTTAAAGAGCAAGACCTTTTCATATGTCTGGCATATCCCTATGTTTTGTGCAGCTCCAAATGCACAATTATCAAGTACTTAGGTGGAACTGGAATAGGGGAACAGCTGTAGGTGTCTGCAGAGGTTAGGTGTCATCCATTGCAATGCTCAGAACACAGTGCTCAGGGTTCTTTAGACTCGTGGCCAGAAGAGTTCCTGATCACATGACCATCTGACCACTTGTCAGATGAGTGGTTGTCTTGAAGGTTTTTTTTTTTCCCTATGCATCTAGGTCCTTAGACATATGTGTGAATAACAAGCTTGCTAGTCAACTTGGGTTAAAAATCAGAGGTGACTACAAATAGGAAAAACTGGCATTTCTGCTGGTCACAAGGTGGAAGACACTAGACAGACAGTTATGTCAACAGTGCAGACATCAGGGTCTAAATCCTTGTCTTTCTATTTTCCTGTTCTTTCTCTTGAAATATCATTTCCTTAAGTCTTATTGAAAACAAACAAACAAACAAACAAACAAGCTTAAAACAAACAAACAAAAAACAAAACCAGCCATATCAGAGTGGTATTGTTATCTAGTAAATTAGATAATATGTGTCTAGGATTTTGTATGGTATCTAGATTAAACTTAAGCCTGACTAGATTTAGTAATGCATAAATATAGTGGTCTCATGAGTGTATATATGAAGGGAATTTTATTTTTGGTAAAGTGAACAGACTGAATTATATGAAAGGTAGAAGTCAGAGGTCAAATTTGAGAGGCTCTCCCAGAGGAGTGTTCAGTTGGAGTCATGTAATGAGGAAAAGCAGTTTGCTGCCTAGCGATCTGAAACGTGGCAAAGGGACAGCAAAGCATTCTAGACTGCATTAGTGTTTCTCAAATTTATGAGATGGTGTTTGTATTTACGTAATGATTCTATCCAGGAAACCAGGGTACAGGGTCTCTCCCGAACATACAGCACCTTCTGAAGGACTCAAAGGACTTGCCACATAAATCTGAATATACAAGGTAGGGATGATTTCTTTTAATAGCATTAAACTTCTAATTTCCAATGTTTGCATTTGTTAAGAGTCCACTCTGATATTAGATTAAGTGGTTTTTAAAAATCAAATTATTAAGAAAGAAAAAGCAAAGGTCTATTGGTTTATACCATTTGCTTATAACTTAAGAAGATGAGCAATTACCTCATAAGAAATAAGCAAAGTTGACAATCCTTCTTTAGGAAAATAACTTAATTCCCTTTGGGTAGACAATTCACATTCTGTTTGGGGGTAACAAACAATTTGAATCAAACACCTGAAGATGTTTCGGAGGGGAATTATAAATTCAACATTTATTTTGAATCTACAATTTATAGAAATAATTTAAATGATATAGTTTTATAACGCATCTGTATCTTTTTTCCATGTTCTTCCCCTGTGTTCCTTTCACTCTTCCTCGCTCTTATTCTCTTGTTTTTCTTCTCAGCTCCTCCTAATGTCAACCATCTTATATGTGGCGGGACAGTAGCCTGATTATTGGGGAAGGTAATGGGAGCTCGTGAATCCGGGCTCTTCACACTGGCTTTCTTTCTGTGGCTATATCTACCTTCCTAGGGACATTGTAAAGGGAACCCACGAGTCTGTGCTATTCACACAGGTTTCCTTCCCATTGACTCTACCTACCTCCCCTAGGCTCTGAGATAACCGATGTCCAAAGAACTTTCTAGTAAGATTTCCTCACTCAAAACTTGTATAGTTACCTGATTTAACAGCCTTCAAATATCTGTCAGTTTTCTAAATATAAATTTTATCCCCATCTGTCCGTTTGTTCTTCTAGGATTCTTCTCTTGTGAGGAATAACTTCCTTAATGACAATGATGTTATTGTACGTAGTAATTATGCCCCCAAAGTCCAACATAAATTCTTGGAACAAACAAACAAACAGAAAGACTATTATGCCAAATTCTCTTACAGCCTTTTCCAGATTTTCATATGCAGTTTTTCTTATCTTGCTTTAATGCTTTTATTTTGTTGGCTTTATTTTATCATTGCAAGTGATAAGTAACATGTTTAAACCATAGCTTTATAAGTAAAAAATAAAAAGATAATTTTATATGCCCCAGTACAGGAGAATGCCAGGGCCAAGAAGCGGGAGTGGGTGGGTAGGGGAGCAGGGAGTGGGGATGGTATAGGGAACTTTTAGAATAGCATTTGAAATGTATATAAAGAAAATATCTAGTAAAAAAAAGTATCACTAATAACCGATTTCTCTGGGGTAGAGAATATTATTGGCTGTCTCTGAGATCTGATCATTTATATGGTAGAAAGCAGAATTACTTCATTCAGTAAACCACTGAGAGGATCATGTGGCATATATAAACATGGAGCTTGTGTCTTTAGAGACTCAGTGTGACCACTGGTTTTCTTGTTACTGTTATTGTTCATCCATATACTTAGTTTGTCTCTTTCCCCTCTTCCATCACTAATATATCCCCAGTCGCACAGGAATAATCAAAGCATGAGCTTTTGGGGCTCAAGGTCACATAAGAAAAACAAAAATCTTTAATATATATATCTTGACAAATGTATTTCTATCCTCCATTATCTTTGCAAATCATAATATATTTATTACATGATTGTTTATGAATGCATTGAACAACGTATGTGTTTAATAATGTCAAAGGAAAAAGCAAAGGCTAAAGAAAGTATCTGTGGTGCAAGGAGGAAATTAAAGTAAATTATGCTGGGGTCACTCACAAAGACTTCACTTCTATTAGCAACCTACTCGAAAAGGACAATGACAATAACTTTGGAACGGAGTTCCTCAAACAAGCCTCAGCAGGCTTACAGGGATGCAAGGAGAAATCACCAGGATGTTAAAACATTCTTCCAAACTGAGTTTCCCATCTGGCATCTGTGTAGAGTGATAACTTTACTCACACTGCTGGACAGTCACCACCCAAACCCACCTCCAGAGCCTCCACTGAGACTTAACACCCACAACGCTGCTCCTCATTGTGCCCTTCTGACTGCCTTCCAAACTCTCTGCAATTATTTTAATTCAACAAAAATGGGAGTATTAAGATCATTAACTATTTACAATGCCCACAAAGCTACTTCTTACTGTGCCCTGCAAGTTCACTTCTCAACTCTCTGCAATTATTTTTAACTCAGCAGAAAGAGGAATATTAAGACCAATAACTAGTTACTAAATGTATCAAATAGAGGAAAATTTGAATTCTAGTCTGGGAACAAGTTAAAGTACTTGCAAATTTGCAACAAAAAATGAGGGTTTCTTTCGTCTTAAGATCTTATGACATCATCTTTTAAACACTTTCAAAACCAAAGGCTCAAAGCTTGCTAGGAATTAAATAACAAACTAAGCCTTTGGGGGAGTGGATATGGAACCTAAGCCCATTGGATTTTCCTACTCTAATATACTTCACAAGACACTGTCATAAATTAAGAAATGTTTCTCTTACATTCACAAAGCCAAAGTACATTATTCTTCCATAGCTGAAGCTTAGCAATTCTATGGCAGAAATTACATAATGGACCAGTTTTGTGCCCACTAACGCCATAGACCTAGATTGTCACTGAAAAGAGGGTCTCAGCCAGGCAGAGCTGCCTTTCAATAGATGACTGAATGAACAAAAAATGCCATGTATATTTAATAGAATACTCCTAAACCTAAAAAAATAAAGACAAACTTGATATTTGTAGTTACACACGGATAAGTGGAAAGCATTGCGCTAAGTGAATTATGTCAGGTGTACTTCTTACTCAGTGTGCATTTTTAAAATCTAACTTATAACCATAGAGCATAGAATGGTAATCACTGAGCGTGGTACATGGATGAATGAAGACATGATACTAGACAATACAAAAGAGCAGGAAGGCACAAAGACTGGGTGTGCTTTAAAATCTAATGCACAGAATAGTGAATATACTTAATAACAGTGTGTTTCATATTTCAAAACCACTAAGACTAAATTTGAAATGTTGTCACCACAAAAATCATTGGTACTTGGGGTTATGATTTTGTTAAATCACTTGATTTGACTATTCTAAATTCTACTCACAAATCATAATAAGGCTACTTCATATCCTATAATTTCATATACTGTAATTTGTCAATTGTTGATGAAAAATTCTTTATTTTACTTTTATCTAGTTACAGCATTCCTTTCTCTTTTCTCCCTCCAAAACCTCCCATATATTTCTGCCCACTCTCCTTTAAATTAATGATCTTTTATTTCAATAATTTTTATTGCATGCATATGTATATTGGTATATTCATATATAGTCCTAAATACAATATGTTCAGTCTATATAATGTTAGTTGTATATGTATTTTCAGCACTGCTCTGTTGCTACCAGACAACAAATTGGTGTGAGGTTCTCTTGAGAAACCTACTTCTGCTCCCAGCTGCCTCCTTTGCCTATAATTCTTTGTGTAGTGCTAGGCCTTGTGGAGTTTTCCCTCAACTACTTTGGCATGTCCATTGGTGTCATCCATGTGAAACTCATAAAACTAAAGGAGACAGTTGAGCAAGAAAAAGGATTGAATGAAGAAGCTTTCAGTAGATTTACAGAGAGAGAGAGAGAAAGAGAGAGAGAGGGAGAAGGTAATCTTAGATGAAAGAATTAAATGACAAATGGTTCCTAACTTTGGGGCTTTGGAAGTAGGCGAGAGAACTTTCTAAAAAGCAGGGCAGAATGACTCTGCTGTGCAGTGTATGGCCAACTCTTACAACTCCATAACACTGGGAGTAATAGTCACAGGAAACAGGAGACATGTCCAACAGCCCTCTCAACTCCATCATACTGGGAGTGATGACCACAGGAAGCAGGAGATATGGTCAACCCTCACAACTCTACCACATTAAAAGGCGTAGGCACAGGAAATAGGTCAAGATTTCAGGGACTGCAAATAAGCACCATTGGCATGTTCCATTATGAACAAGGTAGACAACCATGCCATTATGCAGGACAATTTGGTTTTTTTTTCCTTCACTTGCTTTTTTGAAACAATGTTACAGAGACAAGCATAGAACAGATGTTAGGTACGTAGTTCTTAATATTTTTATTATTTTTACAAGTGCTGCATAATTATATAATAAATAAGCACAATTTTTAAAATGTTAATTAGGGCTGGCTTACCGGGTAAAAGCACCTTTTGCACAAATCTGAGATGAGCTGAGTTTGATGCCTGGAACCACAAGGTAAGCAGAGAACTGACTCCTGAATGTAGTCCTGTGATCTCAGTATCTGTGCCACAGCGACTTGCACCCACCCACCCACCCACATGTATAATAACTTTTAATTAAATAATGAATAATTATATTTTTTTCAAAGAAGACATATTCAAAGTTGGTTGACAACATCACAACATGGACTTCCTTCTCTCCTTACAGCTCGGTGTCAGTTGGTATTCTCGCCTGAACTAAGTAAAAAAGCTCTTGGCGTTGAACGAAGCCTCGAAAGTTATACTGAACTGTGGTTATGAATATAGAATTTGTACTATATTAGTAATGTTTTTAAAAAATCTTCTACACTTAGAAATAGTATCTTCCCAAAACTAGAAATTATCCAGAGAAAGAAATCTATTGAGTTTTCTTTCTAGGTGAATCTGTGCTGACAGGGTGCCATACATGGAAAATTATACTTGAACTGTATGAACAAGAGTCATAACAGTGGTTCATAAGCTTTCACCACACAGCAGAATAGATTGTTCTTAGTAATATATAAGCTGTCATGCCTCTGACTGAATTTAAGTCTTAGCAGATCTGACTGAAAAATTTGTTTCTCTAACAAGGTACCAAATATAACTGTGGCCAGTCTGGGAGCCCACGTTGAGCATGTGCAGTGTTAACTTTAAAATTCAGAAGATTTCTCAGATTGTCTTGCTTGCAAGATTAACAGGCTAATTAACATAGTGTTACACACATCTATGGATAGACAAGCTTGCGTGCTGGAACAAGAAAAGGATGTAGAGGGAGAGATAGAGGGAGAGGCAAGAAAAGAAAGGGGAGCATTCTCTCTAGAGAACAGGGATAAGAGGACCACAAGCCTCTCTCATTCTATTCCTTGATGGACACTTTACTCCTGGTTTGCTTAGACTTTCTGGAACACACACAGGAATTAGGAAATAGCCAGTAATAGTTCATTTTTTCCCCAACAATGAATGTGGAAATGTTAAAATACCAATTATTTTAGGTTTTGATGATTGTTTGCGTTTTTTTGTTTTTGTTTTTGTTTTTTTGTTTTTGTTTTTGTTTCTTGAGACAGGGTTTCTCTGTGTATCTCTGGCTGTCCTGGAACTCACTCTGTAGACCAGGCTTGCCTTGAACTCAGAAATCCGCCTGCCTCTGCCTCCCAAGTGCTGGGATTAAAGGCGTGCACCACTACGCGCGGTGAAATTTTTTTATTATTTCCCCCTGTGTAACTTCTACTTCAACACTGTTTTACATACATGCAGATTTTATTATATTAGATACTATTGGGCACTGGTATACTTTCTTTAGGTCATGGTACAGGTAGAGAAAGAAGGAGGGATTTTCAGAGTCAACTAATAAGTATCCTTCCTCTGCCACATATTAGTATTTTATGTTGCAGATAACCCTTCTTTAATTTATTTGAGCCCCCATTTCCTAATTGGTAAAATCCAATACCTTCCAAGTGTGGTTGTTGCAGAGGAACTTTTCCTGGTATTTTTCTGACATATGGGGTATTCAGAAATGATGATATAGTCAATATGTGTGCAGGACTCTATAAATCTAAAGCAACAGAGAAGCTCATTAAATATCTATACTAGATGAACTCTATGTCAGGCTCAACCTGAAGAGTTGTCCAGTCCCATAAATATACATCCAGATGATGTGCCCCTATGAGGAAATGGAGTTGGGTGATTAAAGATGCTGGAGGTTTAAATCCATCCCAGCTCTGTGCAGGAAGTGGCTGCTTTGCCAGGCACCTGGGGAGCTACTTGGTCAGAGGCCACCTGTTCTGCCACTTCAGTTCACAGATGAGAGGAGAAGACATGAAAATATGATTTCCTATGGAGAGTGCCTGGCCTTGGGAATTCGCTCCCAAGTGGTTATTTATTCTGTTGATGCTGACCGAAGCTGTCAAGATCAAAAGGTAAAGAATGACTTTGGAACACAAAATGTTCTATCCAACAGAGAATGTAGACATCACAGGACTATTAATCAAGGCCATCGAGCTGAAAGTGACTTTAATGACAGGGTTGAGAAGACAACACAGCTTGGATCTGACTGTAAGATGACTCACAGTTATAGAACAACCTCAGCTGAACTGCAGATTTTGAAAAGTCAACAAATTATGGCCAAGGTACTGTCATTCAGTTATTGGAAACTTATGGTCTGTTTGGGTGGTTCAGTTATCTCTTCATCTCTAGGCTTCCTTTTGATTTCTTAACTCAGGTCTGTCACTGGGGCTAGATCATCACCCCTGGTGTGTGTGTGTGTGTGTGTGTGTGTGTGTGTGTGTGTGTTACAAGCTTAGGGCTTTGAATGCTACAAATGTGATAGACATAGTCTGTTTTGAGCATTTATAGTTCATGGGAAGGTAAAGGGAGGGGGTCATGCATATAATAAAGCAATAATATTTTATAATAAAGCAAAATCAAGACACAGGGCAACTGGCCCAGAACCTGTAACTACCACTATGGATGCTGCCTTTAATGTTATACATTTGTTCTAAGAGCAGATTGTGAACTGCTAATCATGGATTTTACTTTTTCCTTCCTGACCTGTAGCCTATTATGCTCCCACCAGTCTATTTCCCTGTTAGCATTTTATAGTGCAGCGAAGGCTGTGCCTAGCTTATAGGATGTTCTCAAAAATTACTATTGACTTAGGCTTTGAGTCATGTAGATCAGAAGTATCTAAATTCAGCCAGTAAGAGCTGGTCTTGAGAAGCACAGCAGGGGGTCTCTTAGACAGTGGTAAGATAATTATTTATTCAGGATACATTTGTGGCTTATACTCTGCTAGACACTTTGCTGACTTTGCTTGATTATATAACCAATGCTAAGCTCTTGATTTGTATGCCCAATTTCCAGATAGCTAAATAGTAGAGTGGAGATATATAATTTGCCAAGGGCCACAGAGTTAGAAATTTGTAGAGCCATGTTCTATGACATCATTCCTGGGGAGGTGTGAAGAAACATCCTGGCGTGGTGGCGCACACCTTTAATCCTGGGAGGCAGAGGCAGGCAGATTTCTGAGTTTGAGGCCAGCCTGATCTACAAAGTGAGTTCCAGGATAGCTAGAGCTACACAGAGAAACCCTATCTCGAAAAACCAAAAAAAAAAAAAAAAAAAAAAAAAAATCCATTCGCCCCGGATAGGGAACAATGACAGAGCAAAGTGCAGATGACATCAGAGTCCACCATCATCAATGAATTTTATTGGAATTAGTTAAAGGAGAATAGAAAGGGGTTACTTATTGGAACAAAATGGCTCAAAGACAGATGCATCACCAAACCCCACCCAAGCATGGGCAACAGCTCACAAAAACTGGGAACCTGGCACATGCTGAACAAACTGCAGGCAGTTTCAAGAGGTTGTGCAGTGTCCTTCCCTGTAGCTCAGTTGCTCTGAACGTCTCCCAGGCAGCTAGACTGGTCTCTGCTTCTCCCAGGTGCAGCACTTTGTCTAGGTGTCTTTCAGGATTCTTGCTATTTATATGTGCTTTTGGAGGGTGTGGCCTAGTGCATCTGGGACTTCAGGGACTTCCTGAGTTTGACAAGCATACCCAGAAGTACTACATGTTTAAACTTCCCCTTACAAAGCCCAATTGTTTCACTTCTTTTCCAGCAGACAGTGCCTTAACTGGCTTCCCTCCGAAATGGAAGGTTTTAATCTCAGAGAAAATGAGCAGAGTACTAGCTCATTTACTATTGTAGACCCCTCCCTTCATTTTTGAAACTTTATTTGTTTATTTATTTATTTGCTACTTACTCATTTTACATCCCACTCACCACCCCCTCCTGGTTACCCCTTCCCCAAATCTTCCCTCATCTCCTCCACTTCTTTGGGAGGGTGGGGTCCCTCTAGGTATCCCCCCAACCCTGATACTTCAAGTTTCTGCAAAGCTAGGTGCTTCCTCTCCCATGGAACCCAGGCAAGGCAAGGCAGCCTAGGAGAACACAGCCCATGTACAGGCAATAACTTTTCGGGTAGCCCCCATTCCAGTTGTTGGGCCCCACATAAAGGCCAAAGTGCACATCTGCTACACATGAGCATGGAGGCCAAGATGCCCTTCATTTTTTTCATCCATTCAAGTGTCTCTGTTACTACTCTGTACTTATACACCACACACTGTTAGATCTTTCACTGTCTCATTTCCTGTTCTAGCCATTCATTACTCTCATAGTTGCATGATTGCAACTCTGGCAGCAAAATAAAATTCAACATTGCCAGTGTTTATTAAGACTCATATAAAAATAAGGCACAGGAACACTGTTACTCCACTGAGAACCACACATATTACTGACTAAGCTACTATCATGTACGGGTTGCTAGGACTCAGTATGAACATTTTGGAGCCATAAGGACGAAAAGGATTTGTCCCTCACCACTGGACACCACAATGAGGCCCTGTGTCTTCCTACTCTCTCTGCCCAGCAAATGCTGTCATAAAGCCTGAGACCTTCTCATAGCAGCTACATGGGTAAAGTGTTAAATACCTAGACATGTGATACTGCAGATGCAGTGGACAGACATGGGAAGAATGGGTACAGTGTGGCTTGGTTAATGGATGTTTTCAAAAGAGGGAATGGGAAGTAACTTATGTAAAGCTGTTCAGAATGGGTGGATAAAACGCTTTGAATGTTATGTCAGAGGCAATTCTTGATCCATAGATTAACAAGGGAGACAGTTTATGTCCCAGATGGAAAGAAAAAAGAGGAAAAATACAAAAACCTCCAGTATTCTGCTGCTTGAAACGCTTGGAATTTACAGATTTTTTTTTTTTTTTACTGTTTGTGATGAGTGACTTGGGATGGGAACAAATAATGCTATTAACATCACACTTAAGAACAAATGCTTGCTGTAAGGCCGTGCTTTATCTGTCCCCAAAGGTAGAATATTGGTGTACTAGTTTATTCACGGTGCTAAAGCATAACTTTTTCTCCATGAACTTTTTAGTTGTTCCTTCCTAGGAGTGCCAGAAGTCCCCTAATCTCAAAGTAAATTAAGTACATAAGGTAGAGATAAGTTATTTTGAAATGTTTTTTTTTCTTTTTTCTTTTTAATCAATTTTATTTTTAATTTAATCTCTATACCCCATATTCCACTCCCCAACCCTCTCATCCACCCTCCATCTGCTCCACATCCCACACCTCCTCCCCAACCCACCCTGTCTCCACGTGGATGTCCCCAACCCCCCACCCCACCTGACCTCTAAACTCTCTGGGGCTTCCAGTCTCTTGAGAGTTAGGTGCATCATCTCTGAATGAACACAGACCCAGCTGTCTTCTACTGTATGTGTATTGGGGACCTCATATCAGTTGGTGTATACTGTCTGTTTCGTGGTCCAGTGTTTGAGAGATCTCGGGGTCCAGATTAATTAAGACTGCTGGTCCTCCTACAAGATTGCCCTTCTCCTCAGCTTCTTACAGCCTCCCCTAATCAACAACAGGGGTCAGCCTCTTCTGTCCATTGGTTGGGTGCAAACATCTGCATTGACCCTTTCAGCTATTTGTTGGGTATTTCTGAGAGCAGTCATGATAGGTCCCTTTTTGTGAGTATGCCATAGCCTCAGTAATAGTGTCAGGCCTTGGGACCTCCCCTTGAGCTGGATCCTACTTTGAGCCTGTCGCTGGACCTTCTTTTCCTCAGGCTCCTCTCCATTTCCATCCCTGTAATGCTTTCAGACAGGAACAATTATGGGTCAGAGATGTGACTGTGGGGTGGCAACCCCATACCTCAGTTGATGGATCTTCCTGCTGGAGATGAGCTCTATAAGTTCCCTCTCCCTACTGTTGGGCTTTTCCCTTTGAGTCCTAGGAGTCTTACCTCCCAGGTATCTGGTGCATTCTGGGGGGTCCCCCCAACCTCCTATTTCCTGAGGTTGCCTGTTTGCATTCTTCCTGCTGGCTCTCAGGACTTCAGTCCTTTTCCCTCACCCAATACCAGATCAGCTTTCCCTCTCCCCGCCCACTGCCCCCCCAACCTGCCCACCTTTCCTCTCAGGTCCCTCCCTCCCTCCCCTTCTTTCTTTGGTGGGGGGTGGGGGGTGAGGGAGAGGCATGTGGAGAAAGAAGGGTGGGTCACAGATTGGCTGCACACAACCCCTAAAATACCACTTTATTCATTGTGGCCATTAATACTTTTCCTAAGTTAGAACTTTTTATCATAAAGATGTTGAAACTGTATTTGGGAAACAATACAACCTTTGCCAATATAAAAATACCTCTTACCCCTAGAAGACTGAGCAAAAGCATTTTTTTGTCCTGAGCTATGTATGAAAGACCATTGGCCCCAGACTACAGACTCAAGTTGTCTTAAATATGTCCCAAAGAGGAAGTGGATACACGAACCATTATCATCACAAACCAAAGGAAGCTCACAAATCAAGGTGTTCTCCAGGAGTGTCAGAAAGGTGGGGAAATCCTATATTGTCTGGTAATTCTCTAATTTTTTATTTTATTTTATTTATTTATTTTTGGCAGAAGCAAACATTTTGGTAGAAACAAAGTTAGTGCATTCAGTGTTGTCTGGAAATAGTTTAAAGGATTTGTTTTTTATAGAAAGCAGTTTTTTACTGTTATTATTTTAAGTGTGTGGAATTGAATATATGACATTGCATGAATTTGTCCCTTCATTCCTTCACTCAAGAAATGGGCAACTTTATTTCAGATATTAAACTGACAATTTAACACATATGGTTGGCCATCCTACTTCAAATGTCGCAACCAAACAAGCCAGCATCCCTGAATGGTGCATGTGGACCTAGCACATCCTTCTTTCTTAGAAGGTGACCCTACCACAGCTCACCACTTTTTGCCAGCTTGCGGTGTGCAGAGAATACATGAAGTTGTAAGGTGACATCCAGACTTGGATTCATTATGATTGTTGTCCTCAAATAGCACCCAAACATCCACAGGTCACATTCCCTTTCCCTCTGGAATGCTATGTGTGCTGTAATCACACAGTTACCTAGATGAGGAAGTGGGGGATACATGCGGCTCAGTGGGGGGGGGGTGACTAGACAGGAAGGAAAAAGGCCCGAGGTGTGGGATTCCCTACACTGAAAATAAATAAATAAGTGAGTGCATTCTAGAGCTGTTCCTTACAGAGGAGACGGCCAGTGGGATTCTGTGAGCCAGGTCAACCCACTTGGAAGACACCCATTGCTGAAGACATTAGCTCTGGTCCACTTCCATTCTGTGTTTGCTGCCCACTCCTTACTGGCACTCTAACTCATTCCTCACTTCCTTTGTTTCTATTTTTGAGCAAAGGGGAAACAAGGTTCTTGAGATGAAATCTTAACCTAATTTTCCTAATAAAGAAGTCTCTCTCTCTCTCTCTCTCTCTCTCTCTCTCTCTCTCTCTCTCTCTCTCTCTCTCTCTCTCTCTCTCTGTGTGTGTGTGTGTGTGTGTGTGTGTGTGTGTGTGTGTGTGTGTGTGTGTGTTTAGATCCCAGGCCACATTCCTTGAACTATATTATTTCATAAAGTGCATGGAAAATTTTACCCTAAAGATGTCATCAAAAAGCAATATTTATAATGTATCTTTTCTCTCAAATTTTAATTAAGAAGAAATTAGTAATGGGTATTACAGTGTTGCAAATATGAACTAGGCAATGCAGTCTTTTAGGAAACTAATGCAAAAAAAATGCTTATAATATTACTACATTAAGAGACTTGCTAAAATATAGCCTACTGATCTCATTGTTACGCATACATGTATAGATATGTGTATGCACACACAGATACATGCACATGTATATAAACATGTATACACACACATATAAATACACATACACACACACAAATGCAAAGCTATGTTTAAACATCAAGAAGGAAAATAGGAACAGTGGTAAGCTATGAGCATCTTCATAATGGATGAGTCTTTTGTATTTTAACTACTGTACCTCTATTCCAAAACACAGTATCCATTGATACTATATAATATAGTTCAGTGAAATTCAAATGGTGACAAAGAGGATGTTTTTCACAGAATATCCATTTCTAATCACTCTAAACTATTTTTTAATGGAAATTTATTTATCAAATTTCCTTTTTTATTTTTAGTTTTGGGGTTTTTTTTCTTTATTTACATTCCAAATGTTATCCCCTTTCCTAGTTTCCCCTCTGAAAATCCCCTATCCCCTCCCCCCTCTCCCTGCTCCCCAACCCACCCACTCCCAATTCCTAGCCCTGGCAGACCCCTAAACTGGGGCATAGAACCTTTACAGGACCAAGGACCTCTCCTCCCATTGATGACCAACTTGGCTATCCTCTGCTACACATGCAGCTAGAGCCATGAGTCCAACCATGTGTTTTCTTTGATTGGCGGTTTAGTCCCAGGGAGCTATGGAGATACTAGTTAGTTCATATTGTTGTTCTTCTTATGGGGCTGCAAACCCCTTCAGCACCTTGGATCCTTTCTCTAGCTCCTTCATTGGGGACCCTGTGCACCATTTAATGGATGGCTGTGAGCATCTACTTCTGTCTTTGTCAGACACTGGCAGAGCCTTTCAGGAGACAGCTATATCTGGCTCCTGTCAGCAAGCTCTTGTTGGCATCCACAATAGAGTCTGGGTTTGGTAGTTGTTTATGGGATGGATCCCCAGATGGGGCAGTCTCTGGATGGTCATTCCTTCAGTAACTGCTCCAGACTTTGTCTCTGTAACTCCTTCCATGGGTATTTTGTGCCCCCTTCTAAGAAGGATCAAAGTATCCTCACTTTGGTCATCCTTCTTGAGTTTCATGTGGTTTGTGAATTGTATCTTGGGTATTCCGTGCTTCTGGGCTTTTGGGCTTCTGGGCTGATACCCACTTATCAGTGAGTGCATATCATGTGCATTCTTTTGGGACTGGGTTACTTCACTTAGGATAATATCCTCCTGATCTAAGAATTTGTCTAAGGATTTCATAAATTCATTGTTTTTAATAGCTGCGTACTATACCATTGTGTAAATGTACCACATTTTCTGTATCCATTCCTCTGTTGAGGGACATCTGGGTTCTTTCTAGCTTCTGGCTATTATAAATAAGGCTGCTATGAACATAGTGGAGCATGTGTCCTTATTACAACTTGAAACATCTGGGTATATGGTCAGGAGTGGTATTGCTAAATCTTCCAGAAGTACTATGTCCAATTTTCTGAGGAACCGCCAGACTGATTTTCAGAGTGGTTGTACCAGCTTGCAATCCCAACAGCAATGGAGGAGTGTTCCTCTTTCTCCACATCCTTGCCAGCATCTGCTGTCACCTAAGTTTTTTGATCTTAGCCATTCTGACTGGTGTGAGGTGGAATCTCAGGGTTGTTTTGATTTGCATTTCCCTGATGATTAATGATGTTGGACATCTTTTCAAGTGCTTCTCAGCCATTCAGTATTCCTCAGTTGAGAACTCTTTATTTAGCTCTGTATCCATTTTTAATAGGGTTGTTTTAGGTTTCTGGAGTCTGTTTAACTTATCGAGTTCTTTGTATATATTGGATATTATCCTATATCAGATTTAGGATTGGCAAAGATCCTTTCCCAATCTGCTGGCTGCCTTTTTGTCTTATTGACAGAGTCCTTTGCCTTAAACATCAGAAGGTTTGCAATTTTATGAGGTCTCATTTGTCGATTGAGCCATGGCTGCTCTGTTCAGGAATTTTTCCCCTGTGTCCCTATCTTTGAGGCTCTTCCCCACTTTCTCCTCTATAAGTTTTAGTGTCTCTGGTTTTATGTGGAGTTCCTTGATCCACTTAGACTTGAGCTTTGTACAAGGAGAGAAGAATGGATCAATTCACAATCTTCTACATGCTAACTGCCAGTTGAACCAGCACCATTTGTTGAAAATGCTGTCTTTTTTTCCACTGGATGGTTTTAGCTCCTTTGTCAAAGATCAAGTGACCACAGGTCTATGGGTTCATTTCTGGGTCTTCAATTCTACTCCATTGATCTACCTGTCTGTCACTGTACCAGTACCATGCAGTTTTTAATCACAATTGCTCTGTAATACAGCTTGAGGTCAGGGATTCCACTAGAGATTCTTTCATTTTTGAGAATAGTTTTTGCTATCCTAGGTTTTTTGTTATTCTAGATGAATTTGCAAATTGGCCTTCCTAACTCTGTGAAGAATTGGGTTGGAATTTTCATGGGGATTGCATTGAATGTGTAGATAACTTTCAGCAAAATAGCAGATTTTACTATATTAATCCTGCCAATCCATGAGCATGGGAGATCTATCCATCTTCTGAGATCTTCTTTGATTTCTTTCTTCAGATATTTGAAGTTGTTATCATAAAGAACTTTTTAGTTAGAGTCACACCAAGGTATTTTATGTTATTCGTGACTATTGTGAAGGGTGTCGTTTCCCTAATTTTATTCTCAGTCTGTTTATCCTTTGTGTAGAGAAAGGCCACTGATTTGTTTGTGTTAATTTTATATCCAGCCACTTTGCTGAAGTTGTTTATTAGGTTTAGGAGTTCTCTGATGGAATTTTTGGGATTACTTATGTATACTACCATACCATCTGCAAATAGTGATATTTTGACTTCTTCCTTTCCAATTTTTATACATTTGATCTCCTTTTGTTCTCTAATTACTCTGGCTAGGATTTCAAGTACTATATTGAATAAGTAGGGAAAGAGTGGGCAGCCTTATCTAGTCCATGATTATAGTGGGATTTCTTTAAGTTTCTCTCCATTTAGTTTGATGTTGGCTACTGATTTGCTGTATACGCCTTTTATTTTTTTTAGGTATGGGCCTTGATTCCTGAACTTTCCAAGACTTTTATCATGAAGGGGTGTTGGATTTTGTCAAATGCTTTCTCTTCATCTAATGAGATGATCATGTGCTTTTTGTCTTTGAGTTTGTTTATATAGTGGATTACACTGCTGGATTTCCATATATTGAACCATCCCTGCATCCCTGGAAGGAAGCCTACTTGATCATGATGGATGATCATTTTGATGTGTTCTTGGATTCTGTTAGTGAGAATTTTACTGAGTATTTTTACATTGGTATTCATAAGAGAAATTGGCCTAAAGTTCTCTTTCTTTGTTGGGTCTTTGTGTGGTTTAGGTATCAGAGTAATTGTGGCTTCATAGAATGAATTGGGTAAAGTGCCTTCTGTTTCTATTTTGTGAAATAGTTTGAGGAGTTTGGAATTAAGTGTTCTCTGAAGGTCTGATAGAACTCTGCACTAAACCCATCTGGTCCTGGGTTTTGTTTTCTTTTTTGGTGTTTGTTTTTGTTTTATTTTGTTTTGTTTTGTTTTTGGTTGGGAGACTATTAATGACTGTTTCTATTTCTTTAGGGGATATGGGACTGTTTAGATCATGAATCTCATCCTGCTTTAACTTTGGTACCTCCTATCTGTCTACAATATTGTCCATTTCATCCAGGTTTTCCAGTTTTGTTTAGGCTATAGGCTTTTGTAGTAGGATCTGATGAATTTTTTGGACTTCCTCATATTCTGTTGTTATGTCTTCCTTTTTATTTTTGAGTTCGTCTATTAGGATACCCTGGGCCCTCTAGTTAGTCTGACTAAGGGTTTATCTATCTTGTTGATTTCCTCAAAGAACCAGCTCCTTGCTTGGTTGATTCTTTTTATAGGTCTTTTTGTTTCTACTTGGTTGATGTCAGCCCTGAGTTTGATTATTTCCTGCCTTCTACTCCTTTTAGGTGAATTTGCTTTCTTTTTTTCTAGAGCTTTTAGGTATGCTGTCAAGCTGCCAGTGAATGCCCTCCATTTTCTTTTTGGAGGCACTCAGAGCTATGAATTTTCCTCTTAGGACTGCTTTCATTGTGCCAGATAAGTTTGAATATGTTGTGGCTTCATTTTCATTAAACTCTAAAGAGTCTTTAATTTCTTTCTTTATTTCTTCCTTGACCAAGTTATCATTGAGTAGAGTGTTGTTCAGCTTCCACATGTATGTAGGTTTTCTATTATTTTTGTTGTTATTGAAGATCAACCTTATTCCACAGTGATCTGATAAGATGCATGGGATTATTTCAATATTTTTGTATCTGCTAAAGCCTGTTTTGTGACCAATTAGATGGTCAATTTTGGAAAAGGTACCATGAGGTGCTGTGAAGAGGTATATCCTTTTGTTTTAGGAAAAAATGTTCTGTAGATATCTGTTAAATCCATTTGTTTCATAACTTCTGTTAGTTTAACTGTGTCCCTGTTTAGTTTCTGTTTCCAGGATCTGAGTATTGATGAGAATGGGGTGTTGAAGTCTCCCACAATTATTGTGTGTGGTGCAATGTGTGCTTTGAGCTTTACTAAAGTTTCTTAAATGGCTGTGGGTGCCCTTGTGTTTGGAACCTAGGTGTTCAGAATTGAGAGTTGATCTTGGTAGATTTTTACCTTTGATGAGTATGTAGTCTATTTATTGGAGAGTTGAGTCCACTGATATTAAGAGATATTAAGGAAAAGTAATTGTTGTTTCCTGTTATCTTTGTTGTTAGAGTTGGGATTCTGTTCATGTGGCTGTCTTCCTTTAGGTTTTTTGAAATATTACTTTCTTGCTTTTTCTAGGGCAGTTTCCCTCCTTGTGTTGGAGTTTTCCCTTTATTATCCTTTGTAGAGCTGGATTTGTGGAACGATATTGTGTAAATTTGGTTTTGTCATGGAATACTTCTGTTTCTCCATCCATGGTAATTTTGAGTTTTGCTGGGTATAGTAGCCTGGGCTGGCATTTGTGTTCTCTTAGGGTCTGTATGACATCTGTCCAGGATCTTCTAGCTTTCATAGTCTCTGCTGAGAAATCTAGTGTAATTCTAATAGGTCTGTCTTCATATGTTACTTGACCTTTTCCCCTTAGTGCTTTTAATATTCTATATTTGTTTAGTGCATTTGGTGTTTTGATTATTATGTGTCAGGAGGAATTTCTTTTCTGGTCCAGTCTATTTTGGAGTTCTGTAGACTTCTTGTATGGTCATGGGCATCTCTTTCTTTAGGTTAGGGAAGTTTTTTCTATAATTTTGTTGAAGATATTTACTGGCTCTTTAAGTTGAAAATCTTCCTTCTTGTCTATACCTATTATCTTTAGGTTTGGTCTTCTCATTGTGTCCTGGACTTCCTGGATGTTTTGAGTTAGGACCATTTTGCATTTGCATTTTCTTTGATTGTTTTGTCCATGTTTTTTATGGAATCTTCTGCACCTGAGATTCTCTCTTCCATCTCTTGTATTCTGTTGGTGATGCTTGTATCTATGACTCCTGATTTCTTTCCTAAGATTTCTATCTCCAGAGTTGTCTCCCTTTGTGGTTTCTTTATTGTTTCTGCTTCCATTTTTAGATCCTGGATGTTTTTGTTCAATTCCTTCACCTTTTTGTTTGTTTGTTTGTTTTTTCCTGTAATTCTTTAAAGATTTTTGTGTTCCTTCTTTAAGGGCTTCTACCTGATTATCTGTGTTCTCCTGTAATTCTTTAAGGGATTTTTGTGTTTCCTCTGTAAGGAGTTCTGTCTCTTTAGCTGTGCTTTTCTACATTTCTTTAAGGATGTTAATAATGTCCTTCTTAAAATCCTCTCCAAACATCATAAGATAAGATTTTAAATCCGAATCTTGCTTTTCCGGTGTGTTTGGGTATCTAGGACTTGCTGTGGTGGGATTAGTGGGCTCTGATGATGCCAAGTAGCCTTGGTTTCTGTTGGTAAGATTCTTGCATTTCCCTTTCACATCTGGTAATCTATGGTGTTAGATGTTCTTGCTTTCTCTGCCTGGAGCTTGTTCCTCCTGTGACTCTGTACACCTGTGTCAGCACTCCTGGGAGATCAGCTCTCTCCTCAAAAGACCAGTGCAGAGAGGGGTACAGATCAGCCCCACCTCCTGGGTGCAGATGAAAGTCCATAGGACCCTGTCTCAGCTGCTCTGCTGCTTCTGCGGCCTGTGCTCTCCTGAGTGGTCCTGCCTTAGAGAGACACTGGAGAGAGAATGATGACCTCCTCTGAGTTCTGGGATCAGAGGAGAGCTTCCTGAGTGGACCTGCCTTAGAGCCTAAACTATTTTTTGATCACAGGCCAGTCTGCTACGTTACTTGCCCTACTTTGAGTTTGAGTTCAATAATGGAAGTAAACAACCATTTTCAGTGTTGATTTCATAAAAGCAAACTAGCAGTCAGTGCTTTTCAATTTTTATTTTTATTTTACAGATTTCACATCTGCTTTGCATGTTGACCACTCTCATGTCCCATGTTCTGATCACCCTATGAATTCCCTTTTTCACCCCAAATATCTCTCTTACAATATTTATTTTGTTCTATGTCCTATCACAGTGAACGAGAACTGTCTGTGTGTCCACCTGATTGAACTTATCAGTGAGAGGCTGGTGGACTCAGGAGATGATATAAAAATAAAGAACAGGTCCATGACCCAGTGGGGATAACCTTAGCCAAAATGCCCAAGAGTGGGGAGATGGAACCTGAAGAGACCACCGCCAGTAGATAAACATGGCCCCCATTTGAGGAATGAGCCCACCCACTCATCTTCAAAAGTCTTGACCCAGAATTCTTTCTGTCTAAAGGAAATGCATGGACAAAAAATGGAGCAATGACTGAAGGAAAGTTTATCCAGAGACTGGCCTAATCTGGGATCCATCCTATGGGCAGGCACTAAACCTGAAAGTATTACTGATGCCAGGTTGTGCTTTCAGACAGGAACCTAGCATGGCTGTCCTCTGAGAGGCTCTTATGAACAGTTGTCTGGGACAGATGTTGATACTTACAGCCAAGCATTGCTGTAAGTAATGTAAGCAAGCTTCCATTCCCTATGGAAGAATTAGGGAAAGGATTAAAGGAGCTGAAGGGAGTGGCAAACCCATAGGAAGGACAACAATATTAACCAACCCAGATCCCTCAGAACTCCCAGAGACTAAGCTACTAATCAAAGAGCATATACATGTTGGTCCCTGGCCCCCACTACAGATGTAGTGGAGGACTGCCTTGTCTGGCCTTAGTAGGAGAGGATGCACTTAATCCTGTGGAAACTTGATGCCTCAGGGAAGGGAGATGCTTGTGGGGTGAGGTGAGAGGGGTGGGTGGGTGGTTAGTGTTGCACCCTCTCCGAAGGAAATGGGATGAGGGATGGGGCGGAGAACTGGTAGAGGGGGAACCAGGAATTAGGGCAATATTTGGAATGTAAAGAACTAAAATAATTTAAAAAGAAGAGGAGGAGGAGGGAGAAGAAGAAGGAAAAGGAGGAGGAGGAAGAGGGGGAGGAGGTAGAGAAGAAGAAGAGAAGGAGGAGGAGGAGGAAGGAAGGGAGGAAGGAAGGAAGGAAGGAAGGAAGGAAGGAAGGAAGGAAGGAAGAGGGAGGAGGGAGGAAGGAGGAGGGAGGAGGGAGGAGGGAGGAGGGAGGAGGGAGGAGGGAGGAGGGAGGAGGGAGGAGGGAGGAGGGAGGAGGGAGAAGAAGAAGAAGAAGAGGAGGAGGAGGAGGGGGGATAGAAGTGGCGGTGGTTGTACCCTCTGAGAATCCACTGATAGGTCTTCTTTGGCTGACGGGTGGTGGGGCTGGCAGTGTGTGAACATAAGGCAGGTTGGTGGGAATTAAGTCCTAGCAAATTAGGTAAAGGCATTTCATTACCCTCCAGCCTACTGGCCAACTCTTACATGCTTCCAATTTCCTCTTCTGCAGCGTTCCTGAACCTTAGAGCAGGTGGTGTAGCTGACTAATTAGGGCCTAATTGGACGGCTTTTTATATATTACATCAATTGTTCTTGATAGCTTTGAGTATCACTACTCTGTCTAAAAACTGAGTCCCCTTAAACAGTAAATGTGAAATGACCACATATGTATAAAACATGGGCATGTGCACATAGACATATCATACCCGCTAAGAACCAGAATTGGGAAAACTGATTTTCAGGCCATTCAACTATTTTGTTGTGACAAACCAAATAGCGTGCTTGGGTGAATGTCTAATCAAGAAAGTATTAGTCTTTCATAATTAAAGAAAACCATACCTGTGTACATGATACCAAGCCAAAAATAATCGATTGTTTTACAAGACTCCCTTCCCCTCAGTAAAGTTGAATCAGTGCCTGTACTCTCTCCTAATTGGTACAGAGACCCTTCTCACCCCACCTAATGTGAAATGAGTTTCAAAAGCTACTCCATGAGAATTTTGTGTTCACTAAGCTACTCCATGAGAATTTTGTGTTCACTTACGTCATCTTCCAGAGTCCTGAGAGCAATAGCCCATGATGTCATCACATATGCCCCTGACGCTTTGGTCAGAGCCCATTTAATTTCAACATCCAACATCTCAATAGGCAACAGTTGCTCTGAAATGAAACCTCATTCCTGTGTCTGTTCCTGTTTACTGAACGAACCTATGGCTTTAAGTTTTAATGACGTAATCTGCATCCCAGCTCTTAGTGCCAAGTGTTCATTCTCCTTTTAACAGAAGTGTGAAGCATCCTGATCACTCCCCGAAGGGCAATTTGCATCCTGCTTCTACAAAGTTTATTAAAGATTAAAAAGAGATCATCAAGTAGCAGACGTGCATGTTTTGTTTTCTCCGTTTATGTTGTTACAGGAACATGCTGACTTTCTGGTCACAATGCTCACATTAAACCAAGGCATCCCTGGTCACCTGGAGCCCTGTACACCTGCTGATTGCTGATTGACAGCCCAAGCCTGGGATCACTCCTGGGCTTTGGTTCTCATGGATTTTCATTTGTAACATAGCTTTTCACCCTGGGGATGCTCGTCAGCTTTCTTACCCTGGCAGTCTCTAGTGAATTAAAAAAAAAAAAAAAGATGTCATGACAGAGTGAACTACAAGCCTGAGGTGACTACGAAGCACTTAGCAGAAGCCATCTCCTTCTCGGGTGTCCTTTTCTACTGAACACTTCCCACTCAGCCATTGTCTCTTGCCAGCCTCGAAGGAAGGGCTGGTAATTTGATTTTATAGACTAGCTCAGCTAAAAATCACTTTAAAATTTTTCAGTTCTGGTACTCATATTCTTTAAGCTGTACCTTATAGAACGTATTTTCCCTGAAGTCATTTTGAATGACAAGAGCCTCTCCTTATTCCTTAATCTATTAATTTTTAGAAAGTGTGTACTGGATACTGGTTCTATTTCCCTTTATGCTGTGAAAAACACCATGACCACAGTCAACATGGGGAGGAAGTCTTCTGATCTGACTCAGTTTCTCTCCTTGCCTTAATGCCTAATTCATACCTATCACCTATTTATTGTGTTCCCAGGTCCCTGAGGCTGAGGATGCATTTTGATAGTCACCGCTGCCTTCATTCACAGGGTACTCTGCCCCTTGAGCCAGCCAGTTTTTATGCTTAGCATCTAAGTGCTCCTCAAAATGTAGAGATTCAGATTTCTGAATGTCCAGATACTCCACCCCCTTCAGTCTTCAGTATAAAATAACAGCTAAGCCACTGTTCTTCCCCAACACTTGATGTTATTCCTCTACGTGTATGATGTATTCCTGTTTTGCTCATTTTCTGCTGTCTTTCCTGAGATGGAAATTGTGGGAAGGCTAGAGTTCCTGTATCCTTAGGTATCCTGGCTGTTCTCACTGCTTGCCTCATGCATAGCTGACAGAAGCAAATGCCTTCCAGTCCTTCACTTCTTTCTCTTGGACACACCACACTGTCCTGTAACAGATGGCTGTGGTCCTGTTCTTGCTATGACTTTCTGGAAAGCCTCTGAACATTACAGTCATTCTCAGATGTCCAGCTCATCATTCATTGATACTGTTTGCAGCCTGTGTCCTGTTGAACACTCATCTTAGACATGTGTGTTCATTCAGCTTTGAAGACCCCAACCTACAGACGAGTCTATTTTGCCTTTGTCCTGGAGGATGGTTTCCTGGTTCCTGTCAGACTGCTTAGCTGTGAGGTCACTTTCATGTTTGCTTGTGTGATGCCACAACCCACTGCCTAACAGGAATCTCTCTCTGCTACCATCTGCCCTGGTTCACCTACGGGATACCTGTCCTTCCTTTTTAGCCTCTCTTTCTTGATACTTTTCTTCCATACTGTCTTTATGTTTCCCTGTATTGAAGGATGTAGAAGTGTGTTCCAGATTCCCACAGGATTCATTTGGCTATGCAAATATATCTTCCCCTCTAACTGGGACAGGTTAGTCATCCTTCAGAAACCTGTCTACTTCCAGTCAAGCTACCCTAGGAATTCTGAGAGCCACGACCTCCTTGGTTTTCCCTTAGAAGACTGTCTTAACTGCCTTGCATTTTCTTTGACTCTAAGAATATTTTGTTCTTGTCTTTCCACTCCATGATATTGTGCCTCCTGCCCCACTGCTTCTTACTACTGCTCTGAGAGACACTTCTCTCCATTGGTCCAGTTCTCCTTAGATCACTTCTCAGAGTTGTAAGCAGAGGGAAATCCTGAGGCAAGCAAGATTTAGTTTCCATATCCCTTCTGACTTATGACAGCTGTGTTCAATATCTCTGTATTTACTTATACAGGAAGCATCTAAGATTCCCTTTGTCCCAGTGTGTTTAGTAGTAACATATCATCCAGTAGTCTCAGTCACGGGCATCATGTCAGGATTTATAACATAAACAACCAGAGTCAACCTGACACCCAAGGGGCTGCCACCGTGATGTGAATCTACCTCCTTATTGTAAGTGCTGATCAAGGCAGCCACTTGGCTATCAGAACTAGTCCTTGTAGCTCACTTGTAAAACTTATGAAGACAAAACTCAACATCATGTGCACAAATCCTGCTACTACCACACAGGAAAAACTACAGTGTAACCCATGATACCTATACCTACAACATTAAAATCCACAACCTACCCCAGGTTCACAAACACTAAACTATAGCTTTTGTGCCCAAATTCAAGCTCTGATGAGTATATGTTAGGAAGCCTTTCACTTATCCTCATTCCCCTCCCATTGTTATGCTTTGTTTCCTGTGTGCCTTCCCAGGGTAACACTTCTCAAGCCCTACCTGAACTCAACTGATTCCTCTAGGAAGAGAGGGTTTGTTGCCTGTGCTGCTCAAGGGCTTCTCTCTATAGAGATGACTGCACTCAGCCTTTATTTGGAACTTCCCACTCACTGGTGCCTTTGAACATCACAGTTGGTCTCTGGGTATATTCCTTTATGCTCACATCCAAATTCTAGTCCTCCTTAAAAATTCCCTTGATGTGTCAATCAGGATCCGTGTTCCTTTTATCAGATAAAAGCATGTTTATTCAGCAGTTAGGATCTGGTCATGGTGTTGGGAATTAAACTTATTAGTTTTATTAAAGATAACATTTTCTATTGATTTCCTCAAGTTATATGGTATGCAAGTACCTGAATGATACCTTGGAAAGTCTGTCAATGAATTATCTCGTCATGACCATGTGTGTGTTGTGTCCAGGCCTGTAATAAATCATTTATGATCATGTGTGTTTTGTGTCAAAAGATTCTTTACCCCAAACTTCTTTCTTCTCTTCAAATTTATATTGCAAACCCTCAAGATAGAGATGAATAAATATGTCCTCTAAGAGTCATTAGGGAAAAACCACATTGAAATATATAAAGAAATTATTTCACTGATACTGTCAGTTCTTGGCACGTTCATATTTTCCTTAGCCCTTTATGCTCTAATGGTCAGTCACTCGTTAGCTATTATGTTACTAATGCTAGTTCAGGATGTCAAGGTACATCTAGTATTTTTGCTATATAAATCCTTTTAAAATACATTAAGTTACATATAATTCCCAAGCCTCCAATTTTATATTGTTAGGGAACACTTTAGCAGGAGTGCTCATCTTGTATATGGTTTCCAACTTGTACTAGGCTGAATTCTAGGAAACACCTAATTTCCCAGAAAAGGCTTCTGGCCTGAGATCCCTTACATGAACATAGACCACAATATTTTACACTTGCTTGGTTGTTTAGGACCCAGGCAGGACTGAAACTCAGTAGTGGCTAAGGAGGCTCTGATTGTCTGCTTTTGACCCAGGCTTAGTTATCAGGGAAGCCATTTAACAGGTATTTGACAGGTAGTCACTCATATAAAGTTGCCAGGTGTGAAAGATAGGTGGAAATATATAACATGCATATACTGATTGAATGCCCTACCCTTGACCCTACATAATTTGAGGGGATTTTTTTGCTTTAAAAAGTTGTTCTATCCTATCTCCCACTGACAGGGTTTGGATTCCAATCCCAGCCTTCTCCCTGATGAGTCAGTGTTTTGAATAAAGAAACTTATGTTGCTTGAATTTGGTTTCACAGTGGATTTTCCCCAAATTCCCAGACCCTAACAATATGGTAGCTCTTCTTCTCACCCCTTGTGTCTTAGGCTTTCAGTAACATCTACTTTGCTCTAAGTATATTTTAGCTTATCAATGCCTATTTGAGAACTGACTCAATGATCATCACATTCTATCAGAGTCTCAGGTGCCCGGACAGTTATTGCTCTTTGCTATTGAGGTGACTGCTCTTCACTGGGCACACACCATCATGACTGCATCCTAATATTTCATTGATTCCCTTTGATAACTATGCAAACACTAAACCCATGTCCATGCCTAAGGCTTATCACATTCACTCTGTGTCAGAATGAACTTCCCAGGTCCTATGTGGCTGGACTTGATACGTTGAACAAACTGATCTAAGTTTTTGAGACTGAAGTGTTGCCAGATGACAAAATTGAGACAAGATCATCCAGACCATTCATTATGATGTTTGCTTATGACATATTTACTGTTGTTTACTGAATACTTATTATTTATTAATTATTTCATTTGTTTACATTTCACATGTTATGCCCCTTTCTGGTACCGCCCCTCCCCCCTCCCTTTGCATCTAAGAGGGTACTATTCCACCCACCAACTCACTCCCACCTCACCCTCTAGCATCCCCCTTCTCTGGGGCATCAAGCCTCCACAGGACCAAGGACCTCCCCTCCCACTGATACTAGATAAGACCATTCACTGCGACATATGTAGCAAGAGCCATGGACTGGCCTATTTATACTCTTGTTGGTGGTTTAGTCTATGGAAGCTCTGAGCGGTCCAGTTAATTGATACTGTTGTTCTTCCTATGGGGTTGCAATCCCCTTCAGCAACTTTAGTCCTTCCCCTAATGCTTCCATTAGTGTCCCTGGGCTCAGTCCAATGATTGGCTGTGAGTATCTGCATCTGTCTTAGTCAGATACTGTCAGAGCCTCTCATAGAACAGCCATACCAGGATGCTGTCTGCAAGCAAATTGAACTCTGAGTCAGAGTTGTGCTGCCAAAATATAGGGGAACGTGCTTCTCTTTTTACTCCCAGGAGATTCCAGTTGTTGCTTCTATAAGAGAACCCTTCTCGTATGTGTAGAAACTAAGCAAAGCTCCCTTAATGGATACAATGACTTGTTAAAACTTTCAAGTCAAATACTTCTTTTGAGATCCAGGGTATTTCAGTCTTCATGCTTTTTCCTGGAATGTTGTTGGTGCAAAACATGTCCCAGATGTGTTGCTCAGTGAAGTTGGAAGGAAATTTGGGAGTGTCCATAAGATGGCCTCCCTGTTGTACACTTCTAACTTCCTCTTCTTAAGGAATGCCAGGGCCAAAAGAATGTGAATGGGTGGGTAGGGAAGTGGGGGGGTATGGGGGACTTTTGGGATAGCATTGGAAATGTAATTGAGGAAAATACGTAATAAAAAATATTAAAAATTAAAAAAAAGATGGATTTCTGAGAATTGGTCATCAATGGGTACCTATGCATCATGTCCATATATTCAAGAAGCATTGTATCATTACAAAGATTTATTTATTTATTGTTGTTGTTGTTGTTTGAGACAGTGTACAATGTGTAGGTCTAGTTGACTTAGAGCTCACTAAGTAGACCAGGATGGTGTCAAACTCACAGAGATCAGCCGGCCTCTACCTGTGGAATGTTGGGGTCAAAAGCATAACTGGTTTTGTTTTATTTGTTTGTTTGTTAATTTATTTACAAAAATGTGTACAGCAGTGAAAAATATGGTACTTTTATATTGACTTTTGCTTCTGTCTTTAGGTATTGCTTTTTGTCAGGCTGCTCTCAGATGTATAATCCCACTACCTCAGCCTCCCCAAGTAGGATTACAACCATGTGGCTTCACATCTTACCCCCTCAGAAATGCTGCTACGAAGTTGCAGAGTCTTTGTAATAATACAGTATTTATAATCAAGTGGAATGTTTTCTTAGAGTTCATCACACAGCCTACATTGTTTTTTATTAAGTGGACTTGGCATCACTGTATCCCAGGTTTTCAGCTTCTTGCACATTGGGATTGCAGATGTGAGCCACTGTGTCCAGCCAAAGCACCTTATTTCATGTGTCTTAGTCAAAGAAAACCTGTGCTATGATATACAGAATATAACAACTGAATATGAATATACTGCATTAGTTAGGTGTCTCTGTTACTCTCAATAAAATTAGCAACTGAGTTTGGTAACTTGTACGCTCTCCTCTCTGTGACTAGTGCCAGAACAAATCATTTGGCTGGGCCATACTTTAAGGAATTTGAAAGCAAGTTAATCTAAAAATCCACAGTAATAAGACTCTTAAACATCTCTGACTTTTATATTGCATGCCAATCACTGCCTTTACAGCATCCACTTAGCCATAAATATTCATAAATACTGGGTCATGCTGGCTACAGTGGTTAACAGTGATTTGTTAGTTTGACAGGATCTAGCCTCACTTGGGACACAAGCTTTTGGAGATGCATTTGAGCAGTTATCGATATTAAGTTACTTGAAGAAGGAGACTCACTTTAACTGTAGACAGCATCATTTATGGGTGCTATGTTTGGGGGAGGCGGCACCCTGATCTCAGTTGAAAGGGGGAAGTAGAATGACCTTTAGCATTCAATACCCTCTGCTCCATGGCAACAGATAAAATATGACCAGCCACGTAAATTCCTACTGCCATGCACACAAACCCTTCCATTTTTAGGTCATTTTGTAGTATGATCAGTTCCAGCAAAGATAATTAATATAGTGGCTCAGTGATGGAGTCACTGTACTCAGGAGGCCAGGGAAGAATATCACTGCAAGTCCAAGGTCACCTTGAGCTACATAACAAATTCTAGGCTAGTCTAAACTACATAATCAGACACTGTTTCATGTGCACATAAACCTATATATTAAATGTTACTATTCACTTGTACAACTTGATTGGTATGTCAGCTGATAAAATATTAAAGGAAAACAAATTTAGGGTGATAGTTCATTCTAAAATTAGCAGTGATGATTGTTAAGATATAACCAAATAAAATTTTCAGGTTAAAAATAATTGTTTTTTAATTTCTATTAGGAACACAGAGAAGAAAATAGACTTGTGAAAAATTCAGAGGGATAAGTTAATAAAAGTGGCATAAATTTTTCTAAGAATTCTTTAAAAGACCATCAACCTATCAGTTCACTGTGCTAAATACTGAGAAATCCACAAGTGTATGGTAGAGCTATTGATTACTGGGGCTTGCCAGTAGTTGAGGGGTTATTGTTCATTAGTCTTTATAAACAAGTATGAGATTAAGGAGCAGAAAGAGAAGGGACAGTGTGGAATTGTGGGGACTCAGTACCTGTCTATCACACACATACATCTATGATGTTTTGTTTATTGACTTTTGCTACAACACTAGGAACAGTGCTGCTGCCCTTGTCTTCAGTAAATGCTTATTAGATGGATGAATAAATAATTGCCACTTGAGTTTCTGATTGATTAAATCCTAACTAAGTAATTGGTGCTTTGAAAACTTAGAAAGACTTGTACATGGGTTTTTTCCCCTTAATCTTAAAATCTACTTACATGATATTAAGAAGTTTTTCATCATTACACATGGGAAATATGTGTTAAGCTAAATAGGCACCAATAGCTAGTATGTCATATATGCACCTAATTCTCAAGAGACTTGAGGTCTCAGGTGAGGTGGAGGTGTGGGCATCCTCTTAGGGATGGGAGGGAGAGGAGGTACAAGATGGGGAATGGTAGCTATTAAAAGGAATGAATTTATGAAATTGCTAGGCAAATGTATGGACCTGGAGGGCATCATCCTGAGTGAGGTAACACAATCACAAAGGAACTCACACAATATGTACTCACTGATAAGTGGATATTAGCCCAAAAACTTAGGATACCCAAGATATAAGATACAATTTGTTAAATGCATGAAACTCAAGAAGAATGAAGACCAAAGTGTGGACACTGTGCCCCTTCTTAGAATTGGGAACAAAACACCCATGGAAAGAGTTACAGAGATAAAGTTTGGAGCTGTGACAAAAGAATGGACCATTTAAAGACTGCCATATCCAGGGATCCATCCCATAATCAGCTTCCAAACGCTGACACCATTGCATACACTAACAAGATTTTGCTGAAAGGACCCAGATATAGCTGTCTCTTGCGAGACAATGCCGGGGCCTAGCAAACACAGAAGTGGATGATCACAGTCAGCTATTGAATGGATCACAGGGCCCCCAATGGAGGAGCTAGAGAAAATACCCAAGGAGCTAAAGGGAACTGCAACCCTATAGGTGGAGCAACATTATGAACTAACCAGTACCCCAGAGCTCTTGACTCTAGCTGCATATGTATCAAAAGATGGACTAGTATGTCATCACTGGAAAGAGAGGCCCATAGGACTTGCAAACTTTATATGCCCCAGTACAGGGGAATGCCAGGGCCAAGGTGTGGGAGTGGGTAGGTAGGGGAGTGGGGGGGGAGTGTATTGGGGACTTTTTGGATAGCACTGGAAATGTAAATGAGGAAAATACCTAATAAAAAAGATTAATTAAAAAAAAGATTGGGAGTGGTCAGTGGGCAGACTGGGAGGGAGATAATGTGTGGACTATTAAAAAGGATTAAAAATATTTTTTAAAAATCAATTTATTATTTTTATGTAACTGAAAAGAAACTCAGAACATCAAGACACAATGATATTTGAGTAAATAAATGGGATCTTTGGCTAAAAGACTGGCATGCATAGAACTCAGATTTTTCAAGGCAGTAAGATGAAATAACACCAATAAAATTAAATATGGTGAATAGTAAAGTATATGAAAGTAATGAGAATAAGATACTGGGTCGATATTCCATGAATCTTTAAATTATTATTAAACTGGTAGATTTGATAGAAAAAAAATAGCAAATTATTTCACATCCTCTTGGGAATATTTAAGATATTCAACACATTTCAGTCACTATCACAGTTGACTATATCAGAGCCCATGGGTTTGTGGTGAGATGTAGACAGATAAAATAATGTATTCTATATTTAGTTATGTCTGAGTTTTCCTCATGCATTTTATTACTAGAGCCAAGTTTAACCAATATTTTATTTTATATATCTGCATAATCTTAGCCATTGGAGAAAGTAAGACTTATTTTACTTCTTATGAATATTCAATTGTCTAGGAGGTAGAAGAACATGAATTACTTGATGTATCTTCAATGCCTAAGACAAGGGTGTTGGCCAGTAAGATTGGATACCAGTGCTAGTTTTCTTTTTATTCTTTTTTCTTCACCAAATGTGGTAAAATAAAACTTTATGGACATCTAAGTGATTCCATTTCATGATGCACTCTCATATAGGTCAGCAGCTCAATAATAAGCCCACCATTTCATGGAAGAAAACCGTAAGTTCCAATATTGCACAGCTACTAGAATGCACTGAGGACCTACATCCAGCTGTGCATCTCCTGCCTTGAAGCTGGATCCTCAGATCCCCCTTGCTCTCCTCCATTGTGTTTACAAATGGCTACTCCTAGAAGGGTTCCAGCTTATCCATATGAACAAATTGATGACTGTCCTCTGCTTATGTACTCACTCACAGTTATGGAATACTTTTGCTTTTTGAGTAATAGATGTGCTTATGAGGATTATTAATGCTTATTAAATATAACTTCTTGAGAACAGAAGCACTATAATGGTGGGAAAGGAACATTTCCATGCTCATATTTAGCCCATTGGACTTGGCACATTTTCAAGTTATGGGTTGGTTGGTTGGTTGGTTGGTTGGTTGGCTGGTTGGTCAGTGTGTTGTTTGTTTGTTTGTTTGGTTGGTTGGTTAGTTGGTTTGTCTTGTCTTGAACTCCATGATTGTTCTGCTACAGTATCAACCACCACATCTAGCTATGGCTGTGCATTCAAAACAAGAACATTGTTACCAATTACAGTGTAACTAAGAAGAATGATAAAGAGACAACGGGAAAAAAATCTATTTCTTCCCTAACAGCGTCTGAACAACCCTGAAGTTCGACAAGCTTTTGCCTGCTGGTCATCTCTCTACGACAACCTCTGTTCAACAGCTTATAGGAAGAAAAGCTGGTACAAGGCTCCAGTGGAAACTCTAGAAAGGGAAATGTTCCTTCACCCTCTGATAGCTCAGCAGTTGATCTGCTAAAAGAGACTGGCAATAGACAGGCTAGCATGGGAAAGACATGCAAGATATTGACTTCATAGTGGCATTGTATGAAGAAGGAGAGAACTTCATGAGCCAAAAGAACTTGAAGTTTATATGTGCCATTGTCACAGAGTGGGAGGTGAAGAGAGGAAGCAATTTTTAAGGAAGATCAATGGATATTTAGAAGTAATAATTGTCTCCAAGAACAGATAGGAATGGGGAGCAAAGGTCATCTGGGCACTGGCTGTAGTATTACCTCCAGAGTTCTTGAGTTGACCTTTAATGTTTAATGAGATTATGGTGAGGGAACTTGATCAAATGGGTCTCTTGTTGGATAGCTAGACTTAGATGAGGGAATTTGAGAGAAAGCTTTAACTTCTGATAGGGAAGACAAAGAATGTGTAGGAAAAGAGGCTTAGGTGGCCATAGAGCCCTTGGAGCTGCTTCTCTAGTTCAAGGAGGAACTGTTTCTGAGCTCTAGAAGGAAGAGAGTCACAGCAAATGGTCTGTGTCCAAGGATTGAAAATCTATGAAGAAAAGAACTTCACAACTAGTAGCTTAGCAACAAAGTCGCATCACCAAATTCATAAAGCAAGAGCAGTTTATCTCTTCAGTTCTGTCACTGTAATATATCTGGGAAATCTGAGTTAAAATAACATTGATAACAGCCCACAAAATAATTACCACTAAATGGCCCAAAGAGGTTAGATGTAACAAATCTTTTATATAAGGTCTCTTCTGGAAAGTTCCTTTAATGTATAAAAGGAATATTTTATGGCTCATATACTAATCCATTAGACATCTTTCAGTAAACATACGACATATATCTTCCCACACATAAAGCCTACACAAACTATTCTTACTTTGAGAAAATGCACTAATACAGCCTGATTTCAAAGTAACCATGACATCCAAAAATGATCAGAAAAGGAGCATGAAACATAGCCCATTAATTGGTAGAGACTTACACACACACACGCGCGCGCGCACACACACACACACACACACACACACACACACAAATGTACACATACAGCAACACATACAGCATGCATGCATCCGTGCATACATGCAGAAAATTATTTTCTATTTTCCCAAATCAATTATAAAAATTTAATAACTTTAAGGAAAATGTGGAAATCACATGTCTTCCCTGTATAAGCTTTAGCATTGCTGAGTCACAATGATATGAATAATACCCTGGTCCTATCAGGATGTAACCATGTTTCACAAATCTCTGCATTAACTGCATGGAAAGCAATAGAAATACCTGCACCGAAAGGGGAAAACTCAGTACTGTTTCAGTGACAGGATTCGAAAGCATTAAAGACATGGGGAAACACAGAGTCAGGTTGGAGAAGTAGAGAAGACCTTTGGGCCAAGGCTCAGAGGCAGTGAGAGAATCCTTCACGAGGGTGTCTGAGGCAAGAGTGTTGCTGGATGTAGGAGACCCTGAGCAGAAGTAGGAACATTGTTAACGTAGCTAGTGTGACTCTGATTGAGTGGGGACACAGAGCATAGACATGTACAGGGACTAGATATTTACAATAAAAATAATAAAGAATCTAATATCCACAAATTTGTTTTGACACAATCATTATTAATTTAATTCACAATCATTGCTCTAAACTCTAGCATATACAAATTGACAACAATGTATTACTCTATTAATTCACCAGTTTTCTAAATTAGATAGGTTTTATATTGGGAACAAAATCTTTATGAGATTTTTATATTAACTTTGAAGGTGTTCTTTGGTTCCATCATACCAGTTTCTTGGACTTAAATGGTCAGGGGAAGAGTTTGGTCCTGGATAGTCTTGATCAAAACCTGCCATGTTGTCCAGAGAGCACACAGTCTAGTTGTATATTACTAATGAAGTTATTTTGTTAGTTTGATGCTTGTTATGATCAAGTAGACATCATTTATATCTGCTGTCCACTGAGAGCTGTTTTCACTCACTGGAGGCTGAGGCATAGCTGTGGTGCTTGGTGGCTGTCTAGGGTGACTAGGAATGGAACTCTTCTAGAACCAACGGTGTGCTCAGCCACAAAGCAAACTTCAGTAACTGTAAAGGGAGAAAGAATGCAGAGAGTGTCCTGTGTTCCTGTGTTCCTGTGTGTAGGCTAAAACCAGAAATGAATGTGGAATAACACTGGGTAATTCTCAAATACATGGAAACTTTACCAGACTCTGTAAATAATTAATGGGTTGATAAATAAGTCAAAAGGAGAAATCAGAAAATATGCTGAGCTGAGTGAAAGCAAAGAGGACACAGATAGAAACTGCAGGTGAACCATCCCTGCAATGGAATGACTGGCTAGGAAGGCTTGTGTTTAACAAGAGGGAAGGGTGAGAGCAGGAACTTCCTTGGCTGGACTAAGGCAACAGTTGGTAAAAATCAACTAAACCTAAAGGAAAGAAAAGAACCAAAGGATTTTTTTCACTTAAAAATTCCACCTCACACGAGTCAGAATGGCTAAGATCAAAACTTCAGGTGACAGCAGATGCTGGCGAGGATGTGGAGAAAGAGGAACACTCCTCCATTGTTGGTGGGATTGCAAGCTTGTACAACCACTCTGGAAATCAGTCTGGCGATTCCTCAGAAAATTGGGCATAGTACTACCGGAGGATCCCGCAATATCTCTCCTGAGCATATATCCAGAAGATGTCCCAACCAGTAAGAAGGACACATGCTCCACTATATTCATAGCAACCTTATTTATAATAGCCAGAAGCTGGAAAAAACCCAGATGTCCCTCAACATAGGAATGGATACAGAAAATGTGGTACATTTACACAATGGATTACTACTCAGCTATTAAAAAGAATGAATTTATGAAATTCCTAGCCAAATGGATGGACTTGGAGGGCATCATCCTGAGTGATGTAACACAATCACAAAGGAACTCAAACAATATGTACTCACTGATAAGTGGATATTATCCCAGAAACTTAGGATACCCAAAATATAAGATACAATTTACTAAACGCATGAAACTCAAGAAGAACGAAGACCAAAATGTGGACACTGTGCCCCTTCTTACAATTGGGAACAAAACACCCATGGAAGGAGTTACAAAGTTTGGAGCTGTGACGAAAGGATGGACCATCTAGAGACTGCCATATCCAGGGATCCATCCATAATCATCTTCCGAACACTGACAACATTGCATACACTAGCAAAATTTTGCTGAAAGGACCCAGATATAGCTGTCTCTTGTGAGACTATGCCGGGGCCTAGCAAACACAGAAGTGGATGCTCACAGTCAGCTATTGGATGGATCACAGGGCCCCCAATGGAGGAGCTAGAGAAAGTACCCAAGGAGCTAAAGGAATCTGTAATCCTATAGGTGGAACAACATTATGAACTAACCAGTACTCCGGAGCTCTTGCCTCTAGCTGCATATGTATCAAAAGATGGCCTAGTCAGCCATCACTGGAAAGAGAGGCCCATTGGACTTGCAAAGTTTATATGCCCCAGTACAGGGGAACACCAGGGCCAAAAAGTGGGAGTGGGTGGGTAGGGGAGTCAGGGAGGGTATGGGGGACTTTTGGGATAGCATTGGAAATGTAAATGAGGAAAATACCTAATAAAAATACTTTAAAAAATTGGTGAAATAGAGAGCAGGGGAAAAAAAAAAGGCTGGCCAAAGTGTGACTCTAACATATGCTTGATAGCAGAAGTCAGAAAAATTGTCCCAAACCTGTCCTTATCAAGAACAAGAAGGAATATCAAATTATTGAAATTAGAAATGAGAGTATAGAGTACACCACTTGATCTTTAGAAATCACAAAGATCACCCAGCAGCAGTGTGAGCGAGAAGCTGTAAACACTAATAAACTGGATGGAATCAAAGCTGCCTCTTATTGACATAGGACATTTAGTCCTTATGTCTTAGAAGCCTGTTCTTTCCTACAGACAGAAAGGGGGTGGGTGCAGAGAGGAATAGAGATGGGAGACCCTGGAAGGAATAGCGGTAAGAGAAACTGTAATCAGGAGATAATGTGTGAAAAAATAATCTATTTTTTTAATCAAAAAATAGCAACCAAAACTACTAGAAGAAAAATATTGATAAAGCTTTGACACTGAATTCTGAAAAGGATTTTTTCACATGGCATCAAGCATGAGAGCAGCAAGTCCTCTCATACAATAGTTAAAATTAGAAAATTTGCATCTCAAATAAAACCATCAATTAAGTTTTTTTTTTTTAAAAATCACAAAACGGTAGACAATTTTGAGAATAGTTTTTCTGGTTTATATTTACATCAAGACTATGAAGGATAGAAACTGATAAAATTCAATGATAAAACTTAAAAATTGGAAAAGTTGTGTCTCCCAAATAAGTTGATGAGTGGCCTATATTCAGGACAAGACAGTCAGTATCATTAGTTACCAGGGAAATGCAAAGCAAACCACAATTATGATATTGGTATCAACTGGCAAATGAACACAGGCTGGAGAGATAGCTCAGTGGTTAGGAGCACTGACAGCTCTTCCAAAGGTCCAGAGTTCAATTCCCAGCAACCACATGGTGGCTCACAACCATCTGTAATGGGATCCAATGCCCTCTTTTGGTGTGTCTGAAGACAGCTACCGTGTACTCACATGCATAAAATAAATATATGTCATTTTTAAAAGTGATACAATATATATTTTGTATATTAATTCTGTCAATACCAGGTATTACCATTAACACTATATTAATGGCATAGTATCATTAACATAAAATTTAAAGATGTTCTACACAGACCATGAGCCCCAAATGAAAATCAAAAAGGAACACCTTCAATAAATCCACACATCATACTTTCCTCACATTGGATTCTTTGATTTACCTTCTCATACTAGATTGTTCATTCCTGCACTGTTTAGGAGCTAGAGGTGGATCTGGGTATTAGATGGAAATATATTAAACTGGGGATATTCTCTGCTAAAATTAGGCATTCTTGTTTGATGTAAGTTCACACTGAGGCATTATTACATAGAAAATATTACCACAATGATCCTGGGCAAGCAAGTTCTTGATGGCACAATTGTATCTGCCGTTATTACTTTTGTTACTCCTGTCACCCCTAGTTGGGAACATTGTGACACCTTGCCATTTGTGGCGTGCCATGACTGGAGCCAAGCTAGTTTCTGTTGCCGCATTTCTGATGCTCCTCCTATTTGGATCAAGCATTTGAATTTTGTACTGCAGGCCCTGACCTCTCGGTCATGCACAGAGGTTCCCTGGGGATAGGTGTATGTTCATGGAGTGTTGCACACAAACATCTAAGAGACTCGCTGAGGGTGAGTGTACATTCATGGAGTGAAGCACAGGAACATCTCATGTGTACATTCTACCTACTCTTTTATTCCAACTGACTTTCTAAGTCCTGTTCATTTTCAATATATGCATACCATATTTATCTAGTCATACAATTCTGCCATCCTAAACTGTCCTTAATACAGCCATGAAGGAAAGAGAGAAATTAGTGCAAAATTCCATTAGGAAAATCGGCAACATCTGTGTCCCTTGTCATGTAGGGAAGATATCTGTTTCCACAGAGAGCCTACAGAAGTATATATGCATCATTGATGGCCCTTTATTTAAGATGTGTGATTATCTGTTTGTTCAATCTCCATGTTCTTCCCAAGGTATATTAAGTCATTTCAGCATAATCAATACTGATATCATTGTGGTAGAGGCAGAAAGGGCAAACACAAAGGAGAAATCAGTGGGTGATATCATTTCAAAGCACTAAGAAATAATCATGGATTTAGAACATCAAGTGTCATTACCTCCAAAGACCTTGAGAGCTCTCACACTAATTAGTGGATGTACCTAAACATCACATACACAAAAAAGGCTAATATAGTCAGAGACATTGGCATAGGTCATATGAAAGAAATTCCAAGGTTAAATCATGCTTGTTATAAAGTAAGCCCTTTGTATCCACAACTAACCATGGATTGAAATTAGCATACCAAATAAACATGTGCAGACATTCCACATACCAACATTCCATAACCAATGCAACAGTTGTTTACAGCGCACTCACATTGTTGTAGAGAGTGTGAGTGATGTAGAGCTTTGTATGTTCAGGTTGTATTCCATTTTATAACAGTATTTGGCCATCTATGGGTTTTAGAAACTACCCATGATAGTCATAAAATCAGTACTCCAATGATACAGAGGAAATACAGCTATTTTTTCAAAATATGAACATTTGTAATTTTTAATGGGAAGATCTGTAGTGGGGTTGCTTAAATTTTAATAGCTGACCATTGGTAGACTAAGTCTCGATGACCTGAAGAATCCTCCCATTCATAACAGTAATTCTCAAATGCACAATACAGATGGTATGCCCTTTCATACTTGTCAATTCACATAGAAAAAAAATTATATGACATTATCAAAAGTATGAGCTCCATGGAAAGTTCTTTGTGAATGTCTTAAGTAAAGGTTTCCAATGAGGGTTCCACAGCAGTCTCTGAGCCCCTGTTTAGATCAATAAAACCAGGATTTCTAGAGATTGGCTTGGGCTTGGTTCTGAGCTTGAGTTGTTCATAAATCTTCCCAAATGATTCTAGTGTCTGTCAAAGGAGTTTAGAGGAGTCTGCTACCAAAAATAAAAGAATGAAGGAAGGGAGGGAGGGAGGGAGGGAGGGAGGGAGGGAGGGAGGGAGAAAAGAAGGAAGGAAGGAAGGAAGGAAGGAAGGAAGGAAGGAAGGAAGGAAGGAAGGAAGGAAGGAAGGAAGGAAGGAGAGAGAGAGAGAGAGAGAGAGAGAGAGAGAGAGAGAGAGAGAGAGAGAGAGAAAGAATTTCCCCCAAAGACTTTGAACAACAGTCTACACATTTTAAACAAGAATGACATTTTGAATCATTGATGAAGAAGGAAGCCTGCCTGTGAAATCCTGTGTGTTAGCCTTAGGAAACTACCCACAGGGAATGGAAAATTGCCCTAGGAGAGTTGTTGCTCAGAACTTAAGGGTGGAGGGATGAAACAAGAAAAAGCCTCGGTAAGCAGAAATAGCAATCGCTGTGCAGACCTTGTAACCGTGTATGTCAACACCTGTGAACAGCAACAGAGATGTACCCACACAGAACGCATAGCTGTCTTTATACTGAAAAGTATTCTAAGAACTTTACTTTTGAAAACTAAGCTTATGAAAAGCTTCTGATTGCTGAATTAAAATTTATTCTGATGGAAATAAGTGTGAAACTTCTGGCAGAGTTTTCAGAAGTTTTACTTTGGGACGGAGTAGGCAGAGGGTTTTGGTGTCATACGTTTTCCAGTTTAGTAAATAATCTAAAAGATAATTTCTTTCATTCAAAATGAAAATTATTAATCTTCCCTCTCTAATGTGGGTTTAATTGCTCTTTTCTTTCTTTTATTTTTATTTTTCTTTGAAAAGAATATTCTCTTAGGCAATCATCCAGACCATAGTTTCCCCTCCCTCCATCCCTCCCTCCTCTCCCCAACATCCCCCCTCTCACAGATCCACTTCCCCCCTTGTTTCCCTTCAGAATGTAGTAGGCCTGCAAGAGAAGATAACCAAACACTACACAAGGTACAGTAAGACAAGGCAAAAGCCCTCATGTCGAGGCTAGACAGGGCAACCCAATAGTCCCAAGAGCAGGCAAAAGATTCAGAGACATACCTGCTCACACTGTTAAGAGTCCCCACAAAACCACCAAGCTAACAGCCATAGAATATATGTAGAGGACCTGGCACAGACCCATGCAAGCCCTGTGCTTGCCTCTCAGTATATGGGAGCCCATATGTTCTCACTTAGTCAATTCTAAGGGCCATGTTTACTTGATGTCCTCCATCCCCTCTGACACCTACAGTCTTTCCTCCCCCTCTTCCATGGTGCTCCCCTGAGCTCTGAGGGGAGAGGCCCAATGGAAACCTCCAAGTGTGTTCTTTATTTTCAATAAAAGCTTCTATTAAAAAACAATGCACCAGGCAGTGGTGGCACACGCCTTTAATCCCAGCACTTGGGAGGCAGAGGCAGGCGTATTTCTGAGTTCAAGGCCAGTGAGTTCTAGGACAGCCAGGGCTACATAGAGAAACCCTGTCTAAAAAAAAGAAAAGAAAAGAAAAATAAAAAGGAAAAGGAAAAAGAAAAAAGAAAAAAAGAAAAAAGAAAGAAATAATGCATTTGAAACCTTAAGTGAGTAGTTTTGTGTGGTAAGACAGTCAACATGGAATATTTCCATGGGATTCATCAACAGATTATTATCCTGAAAATTCCTACTTCAGGTTTTGAATTGACAGCATGTTTGTTCTGCACCACGTATTTTAAATGCCTCCAAAGTGGTTCCATTTGAGATTTGGGGAGCAGCCTAACAGGATGAGCTAGATGTTTCTTCCTAAGAGCAATGTCTCTGGAGTAAAAGCAGGAGGTGGGGGAGTTGCTTCACACTTTACTTTAAACACCCAGAGCTGTGAGGACAAATGGAGATACCAGATTGAAGGAGGTGGGTACAGGAGGAGCCCTAAGTTTACGAGTCTGCTTGTATTCATCATAAGAACTAAGCTTCGAACAGTGGTGTGTTGCCTCTTCCCCGAAGGGAAGTCTCTAGAATATGAAGAAGTGTTGGTGATTCATGGGAAGAAAGCAGCTGTGATGCATGTGTGAGTATGTGCATGTGTGCATGTGTGCATGTGTGCATGTGTGGTGTGTGGTGGCAGTGAACGTGGCACTGAGTGCTCTTGTGGAGTTCAGAGGAAAACCTTTGGAGAATTGGTGCCTTCCTTCCACATTTGCATAGGTACTGAAGATCACCCTTGGTGTCCAGGCATCCCACCAAGTGCCTTTTATGTGAGCTATCTGTCCAGCCCCAGCCCTGGGCTTTAAAACACTTAAAATAGTTTTACTATAAAATGATAAGGATCCTACCCCGGTGGGCATGGATCTCTGCATGACTCAGTAGTTTGATGAATGGAATGACTTGGGAGAGAAGGTGTTTCTTGAACCAATAGGGGAGGGATTAAAATCAGAAGTGAGGTTAACAAGTTTTCCATGCAGCATCCAAGATTAGGCCTAGCACATTCTGTGCACATGGACACATGTGCCCAATGTCTAAGCTGACCCTTAGCTTGACTCTCACTTGCTGTTGTTACAATCAGATGAGCAATAAGATCCGCAAATTATGTTATGTATCTTCCCCATAGCATTCCATTCTTGCAAAGTGAAGTTTGAATCAAGAAATCATCATTTTAATCAATATTAAGCAGATGCAAGGTAGACTTGTAGAAAGGCCAAGAGTGGATATTCTTGAGTTATACCACATAACCTAGGCAGAAATAACAACAGATCTACTTATTTTTTTGAAAGGAAGCCCTAATACCATCCTCCTTTACCAGATTTTAATAATCTGTCAGTCTGGTCTATATGTTTTTTGGCATCACTAAGTAGCTTATGGAGATCATCTCCAAAGAGTTCCTAGCCGATAAGCAAGAAACAAGTTGTGTTCGTCAGCTTTATCTGGTGGTGACGAAATCCCCAAGAATAACTGAAAAAGAGGAGCAGGTTTAATTTTGCTGGGGAGCAGTAGACTGGGGTGCCTAGCTTCAAGGTCTTTAACCCATTGTCACTTGGCCATGCTACTTTGGGCTTGTGGTGACACAGTAGTTCATGTGACATACAGCAGGAGAGCTAGTACTCTGACTGTCACCTGGGAAATGAGAGAGAGAGAGAGAGAGAGAGAGAGAGAGAGAGAGAGAGAGAGAGAGAGAGAGAGACAGTGCTGGGATTTCATATCCTCAACATGAGCACATTTCCAGTGATCTTGTTTCCTTTCACTTGACTCCACCAGTAAAGCTTCTTCTGCCTGCTGAGAGCTCTACAGACTAGCGACCAAACCTTAATCATTTGAACCTTTGGGAGAGCATGTATCATATATATTATAACACCAACAGGGCACTGAATTCAAGAACACTTTAAAGGTCATTATCATTCACATTATTATTATTATTATTATTATTATTATTATCATTATCATTATCATTATTATTATTATTATCTGTTGTGTGTCTTTTTTCCAAAGGTCCCTGCAATGATCTTGAAATCTATTGAATACCTTGAGTCCGTTGCTTGTTTTGGGTGGCAAGCAGCAAACACGTGAAGTCATTAGATCTTTAAGGCAAGAATAACTCTGTTTGAAATATTCCAAGTTTCAATAGTTATTCCTTCTCAAAGTGATGGTTTTAAGTTTTAGTGTCAAATATTCTTGTAGAGCCTAATGATACGTCCATGTTTTGGTGCAAACTGTGTAACTTCAGTTGTTATCACAAGACTGACTTTGGTATCTCACGCCTTTTACGACTAAAACTAGAAGACAGAAAACTAACCTTGAAATATGAGGAGAGAGAAGAGGGGCTTGAATTAGGACTGGTGTGCTAAGAACAGTGGGATGAATCTTGTCCTGATACCTGCATCAGCATTCAGCGAGCATTTTTTTTCCTGTCTATCCAATAATGGTGCCTCCCTTTCTTCTTTATTCAAGCTTTCTATCTTCTGGTATGCTGTCTACCTGCACATACAATTAAAAATATTATCTGAAAAATACCCTATGTGTTCATTTGCAAAAACTGTAAAACTGTAATTTAAATGGAAACTTTCATATTTTAACAGTTACATATATACCAGCATCAAGTGAATTGTATTTTGGTATGTCCCCTCTACTCTTAGGAAGTTGGCTTATAAGTGGTCTCTACTCTTATTGGGGCTAACTGTAAAGAGATAGAATGGACTGCCTTCTTTGTGAGACTAACTCAAACAAGTTCTCCATTGAACCACCTTCTTGAACTTTGTCTCGGTGTGTATCCCAGTGGCAATGTTTAGTGCAATCACTTGTAGATTAAGAGCAATTCGTGTTCTTAGGGATGTGCTGAGTGATTTTGTCCGTGTAAGGAGCTTCTTAGTCAACCCTAGACAATGTAGGCACTTCATAACATTGACCACGCTGCAGTGAAGCACAGTAAACGAGGGCCATATGTGGCTCCTACCAACGTGGCACATCATGCTGTTTCATGGTATATTTTATATAAAACTCAGTAAACATAATTGCCTAGACCAGCAACAGCCATTACTGCTACCAGTGTAGCCACGAAATCATGAGTGATGCCTTGCCCAGGGCACTAGGGTGTCTGTGTCCCTGGCAACAGGAGTTGTTCAGCACCATGCATCATAGAAACACCATTGTGTGTGAGTGCTTCAGTGCTGGCTGACTGAAGCATCATCATTCACGGGTGACTAATCTTATGTGACCAGTAGATTTTTATTTCCGGGAGTAGATGGTAAAAGACACTGTACACCTGCACTGGTCAATCTCCCTCACATGCAGGTATAACCCAGTAAGAAGACAACGGTTACACTGTATGGGTTCCTCTGTGAACTTCTTTTTATTGTTTGTCCGTATGGTTTCAGAGCTCACTTTTCTACAGACAGGATTTGGGCTCATCCCTGGGAGAAGCAAATTCTCCTCACATGAGAAATAATTGCCTGGCTTACTTTTTGATGGCATCTTAGGCTTTCCCTCCCCCAACAACAGAGTCACAGGGCCAGAGCTCTATCCTCAGCTTCATTATCTGATTTTCACAATTTGTGGATTTCTGTTACTCTCCTTCTCTGTGGAGTAGAAAATTTTGCTCTGTTTTCTTATTCTGATTATCTTTCATCAGTTCACATAGAGAGAGCTTCTAGCATACTACCATACCTGGAAGTCATCTTTACTGTTTCCCTTGCTCATTTAATTTTTGTTTATATTTTTGTAGTATAGAAAGCCAAACCTAGAACATCACCCTGGTGGGCAAGGGCTGTATCACAGATTACATCATCCTAGTGTGCAAGGGCTGTATCACAGATTACATCATCCTAGTGTGCAAGTGCTGTATCACAGATTACATCATCCTAGTGTGCAAGAGCTGTATCACAGATTACATCATCCTAGTGTGCAAGGGCTGTATCACAGATTACATCATCCTAGTGTGCAAGGGCTGTATCACAGATTACATCATCCTGGTGGTCAAGGGCTGTATCACAGATTACATCATCCTAGTGTGCAAGGGCTGTATCACAGATTACATCATCCTGGTGGTCAAGGGCTGTAGCATGGATTACATCATCCTAGTGTGCAAGGGCTGTATCACAGATTACATCATCCTGGTGGTCAAGGGCTGTAGCATGGATTACATCATGCTGGTGTGCAATGGCTCTACATGGATTACATCCCCAGGATCTAATGCTGCAGATATTTATATTCATATATTTTGCCAAATCAGCTAAAATCAAAACATCTCCCAAGTCAGAATGTTTATATATATATATATATATATAATATATATAATATATATATATATATATATATGTGTGTGTGTGTGTGTGTGTGTGTGTGTGTGTACACAAATCTAAGATTTGGTAGCATCACCAGGGTTACAAAGCATATTAACAGATTTTTTTTCTCAACTGAACAGTTTAGTGTTGGTTGTTTTGAGCCGATGAGTGGTTCCCAGAAACATTCAAAATATGTTGAATAAAATTCTCAAGGAACTAATAAAAATGTTTGCTAAAAAAGAGTTCCCAGAAACATCATCCTTTGAGCGGTTTTGATGGATAAGCCACGGAAGGAAAACTGCTGAGAAAAATTGGTGGGTACATTTTGCACCTTAAAGCAGTGACGGAAGCAATGAGAGCTAACGGAAATTAGGCCTAAACAGAGAGAGAGCCATCATTCTGTCTTCGCTTTGGTTCGCCGGAGGCCACAGCAGTTTGGGTATTCTTGGAGAAAGCATCACCAGCTGGTATCCTTGAAAGGCTTCCAATTTGCTTCTGGTGGACACAAGTTTCTAGAACCCTCTATAAGGCCTTGAAAGATCAGATTTTATTCTTGTAATTCAGCTCAAGGTCACCAAGGACCCATCCATTTAGACTAAATCTAATGTATTAGCCTGGACTCCCTTGTGTAAGTCCATTCCCTGCTATTGAAAGTTGACGCTGCAAATAATTGAACAAGTTCCCTTAAGTTGTAGAGATTCTGAGCAGCCAAGAGGGACAGTGTCCAGGTTGCAAGATGAGGCAGCAGGAAATACAGAATTGAAGATGAATTTAGTGTAGAGTTGATTTGATGGGCCACTTACTGGTTCAGAGGTGGTAACCCAGCAGCTCAGAGTTAGACAGGGACTTGAACACATCTTAAGCAATACTGACAGGGAAACATGGTATGGGGCCTCTTTCTCTGATCAGGTTGGGTTCAGAATGGAACTCAATATAGGATCTGAGCCTCAGTCACACATCTGGTGGCCTGGCAGGAGGGATTCCCTAGTGTGAGGCTTGGACAGCAACCTTCTCCTTGGAATGGTTTTGATGTGTGAATCACTTCCCACCTCTGCTGTTTTAGCCCACACACGCAAGGATTTCCAAGACTCCTGGGATTCACTATACCTTTCCCAAACTTACGAGACTATGAATCTTGAAAGCATCTCTGTATTTTGCAGTGATTAAAGACAAAATGCAAAAATGGAGTCTTAGTTATGCTTTTATTGCTGCAAAGATACACCATGATCAAGCAACTTACAGAAGAAAGACTTTATTTGGGGAATGCTTACAGTTTCAGGGCATTCGTCCATGACCATCATATAGGGAGCATGGCAGCAGGCAGGCATGGCACTGAAGCAGTAGCTGAGAGCTTATGTCAGATCCCTAAGTCGAAGACAAAGCATGAACATAGAATGGCGTGGGCTTTTGTAACCTTGAAGCCCACTGTACTGGCTGGTTTTGTGTGTCAACTTGTCACAGGCTGGAGTTTTCACAGAGAAAGGCGCCTCCCTTGAGGAAATGCCTCCATGTGATCCAGCTGCAAGGCATTTTTCTCAATTAGCGATCAATGGGGGAGGGCCCAGCCATTGTGGGTAGTGCCATCCCTGCGCTGGTGGTCCTGGGTTCTATAAGAAAGCAGGCTGAGCAAGCCTGGGAAGCAAGCCAGTAAATAACATCCCTCCATGGCCTCTGCATCAGCCCCCTGCCTCCAAGTTCTTGCCCTGTGTGAGTTCCTGTCCTGAGTTCCTTTTGTGATGAACAGCAATGTGGAAATGTAAGCTGAATAAACCCTTTCCTCCCCAACTTGCTTCTTGGTTGTGATGTTTGGTGCAGGAATACAAACTCTGACCAAGACATCCACCCCCACTGACATACCTTCTTTAACAAGAGCCATATCTCCTAATCCTTTTCCAATAGTTCCACCAACTGGAACCAAGCATTTCAATATGAGAGCCAGTGGGGAGCACTATCATTCAAGCCACCACAAATAATAACTATGGTAGCTTACTGTTTCTGATGTAACAAAGTAGAGTTAATACAGTAGCATAGTATAGTACAGAGCATTATCTGACGCTGCAGGAGGTCAGAAGTGCACCGTGCTGAGCACCATCCTGTAGAATATCATAGACTCCTCATGACAGCTGATGCTACTGACTTGAGACCTCCTTCACCTCTTGGCTATTGGCCCTTCACTATTCAAAGCCATCGATTCTGACATTGCCATCTCTCTGGTTCCCTTCTGCTCCCTCCACTTGTTCTGATTCATATTATTACAATGGTCCAACCTAGATATTCCAGGATAATCTCCCTAACTCAAGGTCATTTTATAGTAACCTCAACCGCATCCAACAGTCTAATACTCTTTTCCAGGTGACTAGTATATTTCTATATTTGGGAGTATTAGAATGTAGCAACCTGGTAGGGCCTCTCAGAGGACAGCCATGCCAGACTCCTGTCTGTAAGCACATCACAGCATCAGCAATAGTGTCAGCATCAGTAATAGTGTCAGGCCTTAGTGCTCCACCATGAGATGGATCACAAGTTGGGCCGGTCATTGGATGGACAGCCTTTCCTTTGGTCTCTTCTCCAATTTTGTCCCTGTAGTTCATTTAGACAGAGGCAATTCTGGGTCAGAAATTTTGACTGTGGTTTGGCAACCCTGTCCCTCCACTTGGGGCCCTGTCTATCTCTTGGAGGTGAATTCTTTGAGTTCCTTCTCCCCACTGTTGGGCATTTTGGCTAAGGTTACCCTCATTGAGTCCTGAGAGGCACTCACCTCCCAAGTCTCTGGTACTTTCTAGAGGGTCCCCCTACCGCCCACCCCCAGAGACTGTATATTTCCATTCATTGTACTGGCCCTCTGGGTTTCTCTTCTGTTCCTCCAATACCTAATCCCGTTCCCCTTTTCCTGTCCCCTTCTCTTCTCCTATCCAGGTCCCTTCCTCCCTCCCTCTGCTTCCCGTTATGGTCTTTGGGTCATATCCTAGGTATTCTGTACTTTTTGGCCAATATCCACTTATCAGTACATACATACTATGCATGTCCTTTGTGTTGTGGGTTACCTAACTCAGGATGGTATTTTCTAGTTCCATCCATTTGCCTACAGAATTAATGATGTCTTCATTTTTAACAGCCGAATAGTATTCCATTTTTTAAAATGAATCACATTTTCTGTATCCATTCCTCTGTTGAGGGACATCTGGGTTGTTTCCAGCTTCTGGCTATTGTAAATAAGGCAACAAACATAGTGGACACATGACAGATGCAGACACTTACACCCAACCATTGGACTTAAGTTGGAACCCCTATGGTTGAATTAGGGGAATGACGGAAGAAGCTGAAGGGAAGGGTGACCCCATAGGAAGACCAGCATTCTCAACTAACCCTACCCCTGGGAGCACCCAGTGACTGAGCCACCAATTAAGTAGCATACACTGGGGTGGTCCAAGGTCCCCAGCACATATGTAGCAGAGAACTGCTTGGTCTGGCATCAGTGGGAGAAGATGCACCTAATCCTTGAGAGACTTGAAGCCCCAGGGAAAGGGGAGGTCTAGTGAGGGGGAGCACCCTCTTGGAGATAAGGGGGAGGAGCAATGGGATGAGGAACTGTGTAAGGTGGGACCAGGATGAAGGGCAATAGCTGGAATGTAAATAAATAAGACATTTTTAAAAAAATATATAGCAATCTTTAGAAACATGATTCTTTTGGTTTTTCTACAAATAATGTTCTACTTGAGCAAGAAATGAACTCAAATGTTTCAAGTTTTCTTCAGTAAAATGTTAGAATATTTGCCATGAGTAGACTTTTATTGTTTCAGTCTCCCCACCCACTTTCCTCTTATCTTTCCCCATCCCTCCCACGCCCCCTCTCTCTTTATTTCTCTCTTTAAGCTTTATTTACTTGGACATAATGAATCAGGTCATGAGCTCTAGGATAAAGTATAGAGATGAATAACTAATATCTCTCTGATCTACCCTTCTGGGAGCTGCTGATCAATACCCCTCTCCCCTCTAAAACACCTCTTCTCTTCCTGCTTTGAGATCAGATAGTGACCAGAAGAAAAGAACATAGTTTTGTGTACAATATTAAATGTGTTTTGTGGCTGGGAGCGTCAGCAAGTGTAAACTCACTGGTGCAAGTTATTAGAGGATGAATCTCCATAGTTCTTCATCATCATGCTACTGCCTTGTCTTGACTCTTGTGTAACAATGTATAAGATCTCTGGTGAGAATCCTGCCAATTTCTAAGTATATCTATCCCAATTGTACATTCTGGAACTGGGGAAATGATCACAGGATATGTTCAGGGACCTACTGGACCTACTGTGACTTGGACATCAGTCAAAACTCCATTAAATACTCACCTGTTCTCCATAACCCTCTATTTTAACTGGAGGGCCACAATGTTTCTTGGGATCTCCTGGGATCAGCATCAATTCAGAACCAGTATCCAAGAAATCCAAGAAAGTCTGATTATTTCCTTTCCCTCAGTGTACAGTTACCATTGTAATGGGGCATATGGCCCTCTGAGGAAGAACTGAAGAAAGGCAAAACTTAGTAGTCTTATCAAGGTCCTTCCTTGGAGGAACCTGGCCACCCCTTCATCCAAGGGGTCCTAGATCTGCAAACTGGCTCAAGTCTGGAAATTGATTCACTGGCCAAGATTGCCTTTTACTGTAATGTAATATAGCCTTTCTTTCCTTTGTTTGAGAAGTTTTCTGCTTGGTTATACAAAGCAAACAGGATTGCAGTAGGCTTCCTATCTGTTTCATGCCTGGAAACATCATGACTAATTAGCCAGTACCAAAGCTCTAAACCAGCCATGACATTATAAATTTCACCTCTCCTATGCTGACAATTACAGACTAGGTCATTATGAACGTTGTTTTGTCTACACTGGTTGCCCATCATAATGACTACGATTACCTAGTCTCTGGTGATTCAGGGTTGCCATTGGGCCCTTGCTACCTCGGGACCCAGTTAAATCCATTGTACTTAGTTCATCCAGGTGAGCAGCGACATCTCCAACCCTAAAGTCTGGCACAAGGTAAAGGGCAAGAAAAAACTCTTCAAACACCACTGGACTCCTAAGAATTTCACTGAGGTAGATGGTCCTTGGATTTTGGTTGAATTTATTTCCCATCCTCTGATACACATATGTGTTACCAATGAGCCCAACGTGGTTGCTACTTTATGCTCACTTGGTCCAATCTAATTAAGTTAAATCCTTATACTTAAATTTAAATAATTAATTAGAAGGAATTTAATTTATGGCCTGTTTTAAGATTATCATTCCATAACCCTTTTATCTATCCTGGCAAATTGAAAATAATTTGTAAGCAACAGGATTTTACTTGGTATTGCTAAACATGAACTCATTTGTTACAACTGTATATCCTGGTATAATAAGGAAAGCTAGTGTTTGTCATCTCTTACCATGTTCTAACATTTTTTTTCTAGCACCGTATGGAGCCAAACTCACCTTTAAAAAGTTATTAAGTAGGTAATGGTATAACAATCTTATAGACACAGAAACTGAAGCACACCAAAATTGAGTTTCCCAGAGACGCAGCTATGCATGACTGGAGCTCATCAGAACCAGGAAGACTGGGCAGAGTATAAGCTTGTAACCAATTTGCTATGATGCCCACATACTGCTTGTGCAGAAATCTACCTTTATCAATGGCTCTGCTTTCTGAAATTTTAGTTACTTAGGGTTCAGCATTTCCACTAAGTGGAAAATTGCATAAATCGCTCATGACTTTTAATAGTGTGAACTGGGAGTAATAGTCACTATTCTGGGAATTATCCCTATGCTCAATAGATCCATACTATATACACTACTTAATGGTGTGAACTGGGAGTAATATTCAGTATTCTGGGGATTATTCCTATGGTCAATGGATTCACATTCATATATATATATATATATATATATATATATATATATGCCCATTAGTTACTTAGCAGATGTCCCATTTGTCCAATCAACTACTGTTACCACATAGTTGTAAGTAGTCAGTAGTTCCATGACTAACTATAGCACTTTTTTTCTTTCACTAATGAATTTATGTATTCACTTTACAGCCTGATCACAGCCCCACCTCTCTCCTCTCCTCCAAATCCCATGCTCGCATCATATTCCACTGTTTCTCCCCCCTCTCTTCTTCTTAGTGAAGGGGAGTCCCCTCATGGGTAGCAAACAACCCTGGCACAAATTGAAGCAGAACTAAGCTCATCCCCTCCCATCGTGGTCTGACTAGGCATATCAGCTATGGGGAAGAGATACAAAGGTAGGCAGAAGACAGCCCCTGCTCCAGTTTTCAGGAGTCCTACATGACGACCACACTAGACATCTGCTTCATATATACACAGGGGCCTAGATCCAGCTCTGCGTGTGCTTTGGTTGGTAGTTTAGTCTCTGTGAGCCCCCATGGGCCCAGATGTCCCTGGAGGTCTTCTTATGGTGTCTATAACTTCTCTGGCTCCCTCAATGCTTCTCCCTCTCTTCCATAAGACTCCCTGAGCTTCACCTATGGTTTGGCTGTGAGGCTCTACATCTGTTTCCATCAGCTACTGGATTAAACCTCTCAGAGGATGGTTATGCTAGCCTCATGTCTTCAAGGACAGCAAGAGTATCATTAGTAGTGTCAGAGATTGGCTCTCTCCCGGGGGGGGGGGGGTCCTCCAGTGGGCCATTCATTGGTTGGTCATTCCCTCAATCTGCTTCATCTTTATCCCTGGACAAATTTTGGATGGAAGGCTGGTTTTGTGGGTGGTTTGGTGTCCCCTCCCTCAGCTGGGAATCCTGCCTGGCAACAGAAAACATCTACTTCAGCCTCCATATTCCCAGTTGCTAGAAGTCTCAGCTAAGTGTCACCCCTATAGACTCCTGGGAGCTTCCTATTCTCAGAGATGCCCCCCTTTCCTGGTTTGCATTCTCTTCCCCAGCCTTCTCCTCACACCTGATCACTGTTCTAGTTCCCTCCCCATCCCCTCTCCCATGCAGTTCCCTCTCTCCATCTACTTCCCATGTCTATTTTATTTCCCTTTCCGAGTGAGATTCAAGCATTCTGCCTTGATTCATCCTTGTTACATAACTTCTTTGGATTTATGGATTGTAGCATGGTTCTCCTGGACTTTCTGGCTAGTATCAACTTATTTGTACATACCATTTGTGTCTTTCTGGGTCTGGGTTACCTCACTACTGATGATATTTTCAAGTTCCATCCACTTGCCTGCAAATTTTATGACTTCTTTGTTTTTAATAGCTGGATAGTATTCCAGTGTGTACATGTACCGCATTTTCTTTATCCATTCTTCATTTGGAGAAATCTATGTTGTTTTCCATTTCTGGCTGTTACAAATAAGGCTGTTATGAACATAAATGACAAAATGTCCTTGTGGTATAGTGGAGCATCTTTTGGATATATTCCCAAGGAGTGATGCAGCTGGGTTTTGAGGTAAGACTATTCCCAATTTTCTGAGAAACCACCAAATTGATTTTCAAAGTAGTTGTACACGTTTGCATTCCAAACAGCAATGGAAGAGTGTTCCTCTTGCTCCACATCCTTGCCAGCATGAAATGTCCTTGAGGTTTTATTTATTTTAGCCATTCTGACGTGTAGATTTTCAGAGTTGTTTTGATTTCACATCCCTGATGACTAAGGATGTTGAACATTGTTTTTAGTGCTCTGGGTCATTCAAGATTCACTTGTTGAGAATTCTGTTTAGCTCTATGCCCCCATTTTAAATTGGGTTATTTTGTTTGATAGTGTTTAATTTCTTGAATTATGTATCTATTTTGGCTATTAGCCCTCTGTCAGATGTAGGGTTGGTGACAATCTTTTCTCATTTTGTAGGCTGCCATTTGTTTCCATTGAGTGTTCATTGCCTTACCAAAGCTTTTCAGTTTCATGAGGTCCCATCTATTAATTGTTGATTAGTGCCTGAGCTATTGGTGATCTGTTCAGGAAGTTGTCTACAGTACCAACATGTTCAAAGCTGTTCCCCACTTACTCTCCTATTGGATTTAGTGTTCTTAGTTTTATGTAGAGATTTTTGATCCTCTTCAACTTGAGTTTTGTGCAGAGTGATGAAAATGGATGTATTTGTATTCTTCTACCTGCAGACATCCAATTAGACAAGCCCTATTTGTTGAAAATGCTTTCTTTTTTATCCATTGTATGATTTTGGCTTCTTTGTTAAGAATCAAGAGTTCATAGGTGTGTGGTTTATTTCTAGTTCTTCAGTTGTATTCTGTTGATCAACCTGTCCATTTTTATGCTGATAAGATGCAGGTTTTACAACCCCTGGTCTGTAGTATAGCTTGTCATCAAGAATGGTGATACCTTCAGAAGTTCTTTTTATTGTATAGGATGGTTTTACCTATCCTGACTTTTTTTGTTTTTCCAAATGAAGTTGAGAATTGCTCTTTCAAGTTCTGTAAAGATTCTGTTGAAATTTTGGTGGATTGCATTGGTTCTGTAGATTGCTTTTAGTAAAATGGCCATTTTCACTATGTTAATCTTGCCAATCCATGAGCATGGGGAATCTTTCCATCTTCTGATATCTTCCATTTCTTTCTTCAGAGACTTGAAGTTCTTGTCATACAGGTCTTTCACCTGCTTGGTTAGAGTTACACCAAGGTATTTTACATTATTTGTGCCTAATGTGAAGGTTGTTCTTTCCCTAATTTCTTTTTCAGCCCATTTATCATTTGTATAAGCAAGGGCTACTCTTTTTTGTTTGTTTGTTTGTTTGGGATTGTTTGTTTGTTTGTTAATTGTGTATCCAACCATTTTGCTAAAGGTGTTTATCAAATGTAGCAACTCTCCAGTTGAAATTTTGAGGTCAATTGTTTACACTATCATATTATTTGTGAATAGTGATACTTGGACCTCTTCCTTCCCAATCCCCTTGGTCTTCTTTAGCTCTCTTATTGCTCTAGTTAGAACTTCAAGTACTATGGAGAATAGAGTGGGAGAGGGTGGACAGCCTTGTCCCTGATTTTTAGTGGATCCATTTTAAGTCTCTCTCCATTTAATTTGATCTTGGCCATTGGTTTGTTGTATATTACCTTTCTTGTGGTTAGGTATGGGCCATGTATCCCTAATCTCTCCAAGACTTTTAACATGAACAGGTGTTTGTTTTGTGAAAGACCTTTTCAGCATCTAATGGTATGATCATGAAGTTTTTTTTTCTTTCAATTTATTTATATGGCAGATTACATTGATGGATTTTTGTATGATAACCACACCTGCATCCCTGGGATGAAGCCTACTTGATGATGGTGGATTTTTTTTAATGTGTTTGGATTTCGTTTGTGTGTATTTTATTGAGTATTTTTGCATAAGTGTTTGTAAGGGAAATTGGTCTGAAATTCTCTTTCATTTTTGACTTTGTGTGGTTTAGGAATCAGAGTGATTCTTTCTGTACTTAATTATGAATTAAACATTATCATAAGTAGGTAAGTTAAGAAAAATGTATGTAAAAGGATAGCTGCTATGTAGAGCTGTAGATCCCTGCTGAAGTCTTGAGATTAAGGGTGACCAGGATGTAATTGCTGTGCCTTTGAAGAATTTAAAACACGTTGTTTTTGTCACCCGGACCTAGGACCAACAATCCATTTAAAAAGTGATGAGCTTTATTATGACTTCTTGTTTTTCGTTGTTGTTGTTGTTTGGTTGGGGGTATTTTGGGGTTTTGCTTTGTTTTTGCTTTTTTGCAATCATTACTCAAACAACATCAGTAAAAATGACATTTACGGGCTGGTGAGATGGCTCAGTGGGTAAGAGCACCCGACTGCTCTTCCGAAGGTCAGGAGTTCAAATCCCAGCAACCACATGGTGGCTCACAACCATCCGTAACAAGATCTGACTCCCTCTTCTGGAGTGTCTGAAGACAGCTACGGTGTACTTACATATAATAAATAAATAAATCTTTAAAAAAAATAATTAAAATTTAAAAAAAAAATGACATTTACTTCCCTTTCTTATGCTGTGTGGTTTCATTTTGTCTTCAGAATAATGTGTTATACACCCAAAGTGTCAATAGTTTCCCCTTAGAGATGTCTGACAATGTGAGCCACTTAGATGGGCACACTCATTTGTGGTTTGCACACACACACACACACACACACACACACACACACACACACACACACATACACTTCAATGCTTGCATACAGAGAAGGCCAGCCTAGCACTTATGTTTTTTTTTTAACTAAGGGAATTAGATGGAATTAATAGAAGATACTCATGCATTTTTTGGTCCTCTAGTTCTGACTATGTCCTGATACACTGGTTTAAGAGTTTTGTGTCACAACATAGTATTCTTTAAGGAAGGGAATGACCCTTTCCTTGGACCAGGCAAAGAGGTAGCTGGCAGAATATCTGTCTTGGGGAAGTGCTTAGAAATGTGCTAATATTGTCTCTGAGTCAAGACAAAACTTTTTCTTTGTACTTCTTGTATGTCTCCTCTTTACTTGGCTTCCTTCTTCTCCCCCTACCCCACAACCTCAGCTCTACCTCTTTCATTCTTCCTCTTTTCTTATTATTTTATTAAGCCAACATACAGAGTAATGAGTTCAATCATGGCATTTTTTTGAGTCATTATGCTTCCTTGTAGTGAATTTCCCAGCTGCCCTGTCCTCCCCATCCCTGCCATCCCCTCTAGATCATTCATTCCGTATACTCAACTAGTTCACCCTTCTTCTTTAGATCATTGTTTACCTTCATACTCTCATTCCCTGCCTGAGATTTTGTCCTCTCCTTTCATGATCCTCTTCCTAGTTTCATCACACTCATGTACACACAGACATGTGCACATACTCATAGGCAGGCATGAACACATGGACTATACACACAAACATATAATTGCATATTTGCAGTCTTGAACCTAGGTTCCACTTATAAAGAAAAAATATATTATGACAATTTGTGTCTCTGAATTTGGTTTATTGTGTTTAATTTTATCTCTTCCAGTTACATCCATTTTTCTGAAAAATATCACTTCATTTGTGTGTGTGTGTGTGTGTGTGTGTGTGTGTGTGTGTGTGTGTGTGTGTGACATCATGGGAAACTGTAATTGGGAGCTAATTTCCAGCCACTGTGAATAGTGAAGCAATAATCATGTATGTGCAAGTATCTATGTGGTCTATTTGCATTTGCATATGAGGATCTGATAGTTAGGACACTTGAAAGTTCCATTTTCTGTGTTTTGAAACCTCCATGCTGATTTCTGTAGTAGCTGCACCAATCTATACCCCCCCACACACTGCCTGTGTCTGAAGCTTTTTTACCCACATCTTTACCATGCATGCTGTTTGTTTTCCTGATGATCCTCATTCTGACTAAAGGGAGATGGACTCTCAGAGCAGTTATAAATTGCATTTCCCTGATGCCTGGAGAGGTCAAATGTTTTTTTCAAGTATTTTGTTTTCCACTTGTATTTCTTCTTCAAAGCTGTATATTCACTTTATTGATCCATTTATTGATCAGAAGATTTCTTCTGATGTTTAATTTTTTTAGATCTTTTTATATTCTAGATATGAATCCCCTCTCAAGAGTATAGCTGACCACGGGTCCTCCATTGTTTTGTAGGTTATTGTATGCCTAGCAATGCCTCATGCACTGCAAAAACCTGTTAACCCAATGGAGCCTATTTTTTTTTCAGTACCTGACATTGTCCTTTTCCCCTTCAAGGCTGTTCTCAGGATTGGCTTCCCTGCTCCTGTGCCTTGAATCAATGATTTGCCTTTGCTGCTCAAAGCAGCTTTGGGGTTTCATGTCTCATTTTTTAGCCCCTTTATCCATTCTGAATAGCCTTTGTACACGTTAAATGTACATATCAGATACTATTCTGCCGCAGGTGGATTGCCAGTTTTCTCAGCACCATTTGTTGAAACTCAATAGCTGTATCCCCATCTCTTTATTTCCTGCTACATTCCATTAGTCCGCACGTGCGTTTTCACAGCAGTCCCATGCATTTCTCTTCCTGTGGCTCTGCTGTATAGTTTGATATCAGATATTTCCCCTACTCTAGCATTACTCTCTCTGTTTATGGTCATAAGGGATGGTCTTTGTGCCTCTCTATGAGTTTTAATGATTTTTATAGTTCTGGGAAATGTCATTAAGGTCTTGATGAGGCTTCTGAGGTATTTGTAGATTGCTTTCAGGGATACAGCCATTTCCCCAGTATTCATTCTTCAAGCACATGATCACACTGGGTGACAGGACTCTTAGCATTTTCTATGTTCTCTTCTGTTGCTCCCTGCAGAGAGTCTAACGGTTTTTGAGGTTTTTGAACGGATACTTCACCTCCTTGGTGAGTTTATCTCTAGTGCTTTTCTTAGAACTAGTGTGAACAGGATTTTGTTGTTGTTGTTGACCTTTCCTCTAGTTCTAGATTATTATCAGTATGTAGAAAAGCTACTTATTTTTATATATTGTTCATTTATCCTGTTAGATAAAAGTGTTTATCACTAATACACATTTTCTGCTGAAACGTGGAGGTGCTTTAAGCATAGGGCCAGGTTGCTTCCAAATAGATAGGATTTTACTTCTTACTTTCTTACTTGTATCCCTTGTATACATTTCTCTTGTCTTGTTGTCTTAGGTGAGACTTCAAGTAATACACTGAAGGAGAGTAATATCTGTGGGCATCTTTATCTCACATTAGATTCTGGAGTTGCAGATTCAGTTTTCCCCCACTAGGTGTTGGATTTGGGTTTGTTCTGCATGCTTCTACTATGTTGAATTTTATCCCTTTTATTCCTAGGTTATTCAGGTTTGTCATGAAGGGATGCTCAGCTTGGTTGAATCTTTTCACATTTATTGAAAGGACTGAGTGATTCTGTCCTTCAGTTCTACTTGGGTTCCTATTCCATCTTTAAACAAATAGAGTTATTGGAACGTGGTTTGTTTGTTTGTGTTCTCATTTCTCATTCTTCCGGCATTAGCTGCCTTAGCTGACTGTGGCTCACCTTCTGGCACTGATTCTGCATACTGATTCTGTGTGTGGCTTATTTGCATTTTATCTACCTGGACATTTAGAAACATAAATAGGCTCATCTGAGTAAATAACTTCTCATAGCCACTCATGCTAGAAGAAACATTGGATCACTGATTCATGTATAACAGAAGACAGAAATGGAATATTTAAATCATTATATTCTATAAAACATTGGCAGGATGCGAGAACTTTGCATGGAACCAATAAGCAGAAAGGAGAAAAAAGGTTTGAAGAAGATTTTCCTGAGTAGATGATTTTGAGCTCACAGGTTGACGATTGGGACAAACTATTGTATAAAGAAGTAAAACAGAGTAAAGGAAGCTTCCAGAAGAGAAATATTAGCAAGAAAATATGTAAAAGGGTTTGTACTATGACTGTATAATACTGAAGAAGAGAAGTGGAAACTACAGCATCCTTGAACAAACACAGCCATTTAGACCTCACAGGTGGCCTTCACCCTGCACGATTTACAAGCAAGAAATAGCTAATATAAGCAATTTATAATCAGTGTTTCATTAAAGAAAATTAAACAGGACTTACTAATTGAAGGCATAAACCAACAGATCTTAAATAAGTAGGAAGTTTCTAAACTTCCTTTAGGGAGACTAAAGTAAGAGGGTCACTTATTTGTAACCAATCACATACATTTTTTGTTCTTCTTATCTGTAAAAGAAAAAGGTCTGATTTTTCTCTTTCCTAAGTGGACTTCTAATTTGTGTTTGTGCAAATACCTTCTTTTATGGTTTTGGTTCGTTTTCAGTTTTCCTTTTAACACTTAAGAGAATCTTAGCCCCTTGTAATTAAAGAAGATAAAGTTAACTTGTTTTATTTTAAGCAAAGGTAGAAACATGCAATCAGTCACAAAATAAAACTCCTTGATTTCAATTTCCATGATGCTGAAATGAAATATACTACTTCCCTGACTTCCAAGCTAAGATCTTTATTACTATTTTACTGTATTAAAATAACTTTTCATAAAAAGTAATTTTTGTCTTTAATATTATACACTGGGATTAGAAAAGAAATGGAGAGTTTAATGCATGGAGTAGAATAATGAAAGATAGCAGTAAGATTAGAGGAAGATGGCTCTGTTAAAACCCTCATTTTCTACTTTCTTTGTCAATGGTGCACTTGTCATCTCTCCGGGGCTGCAATAGGCCCTTTGGCAAAAGGTGCTGTTACTGTTGTGTTCTATTTTGCTTGTTTACACAATCTACCAATTCACTAAGTTGGCTGCTGAGAATGGACTGTTACCCCATCTTACAACATGTAGGTCAATACACAGCCCAGGCGCTATTGAGGGACTATTTAAATGCCTAGGATATTGGTTAGTTTCTAACGGTCACCTTCCTTCCTCTCTTCAACTGCAACCACTGGATAATTAACTTCAGATCTGTCTTCTATCTTGCATATTCGGATGACTAATGGAATTCATGTTGACCAGTCCCTTTCTTCTGTATGTCAACATATCCAGCAGTTTATTATGAAGGCATAAACATATGTGGTTACTTTTGACGTTTTAGAAATATTCCTAGGGGGGGAAAGGAAATGGCTCAGGCAGGTTTGCTTGGCAGCACTTCTAAGATGAGAAGCAGCTGTGTGATCCATGTTTCATAGAATTTATAACAGTTTGAAAGAACAAGAACAAAGGCCGTGTGCCTGGCCCCTTCCTTTCAAAGACCACATCGGGCACCATAAATGAAAACATTTATGTCCACAGAGTAGGCAAGAGCACATGTTCAGGAGCACGGGGCATCCTCTGCACCTGCATGCTGCTTTCTTGATGATTACTTCTGTGTCAGTTCACACTACCATGAGGGATGTGTTTCTGTAATGAACTGAGAGTCGAGAAATGGAGTTAATTAAATTTGTCAGCTTTTTCAAATCATAGTCTAATCTGTAATCCATGGACACTATTTTAATACTAACTGTATTTTACTTTTCCTGTTTAACTAAGATGGGTCTATTTTTGCCATTTGGATATACAAACATACATAATCATACTTTTTTTCCCGATATTGTATTTTTCACATATGCACATATTTAATAGCAGTACATAATAGTATAATGGGTTATAGGAGAAACCAAATATAAAATAGATTGGTAACCCCACATGAAAATAGACTGCCTTTCAGAAAAGGAAACTGTGGAAAGGGTCATTCAGTGAGATGTTGCATTGGCTGTTATATTAAAAATAAGAGTCTATTTTTATTAGCTGTCATAGCGTGTAAGTATAACTTTAACTTGCCTGAATAATCGTCTCTGATGTTTATTGCCTCAGTCTGCTAACCTAGGGCTAGTCCTGGAATCTTCTAGCCTCTGTACAATCTAATCTAGGCCTAGAATGTTTTCAGCCTCTGAGACATACTGTTGAATAAAGCTCACCCCTTTTAGTTCTTTCTGAGCTGTGATTGTGTGGTTTAACTCAGCTGTTCTGGCTCAAACTCCTCTCCACACTACCTGATTCAATCTGGCTTCCCTCTCGGTCTCTGCTTGGCTGCAAACTAACTCTAGCAATCGTTTGTAATCTTCTCGCTTCTTCACATTCTCTTGCTAGTTCTTCTTTTTTTTTTTTTCTTTACCTATGTCTAGCTATAGCTGTCTCTGTAAAACTCTCCCAGTAAAACTGCCTCCTCCTTCTCTGTCCTGCTCTACTCTCCCTCTCAACTCTACTGCACTGCTCTCCACAAACTCGACTGTGTTCCTGTATTGTACTCTCTTCTCCTGTACTGTCTGTCTTTCCCTTAAGCAGCTTCACTGTTCTCTCTTTTTTCATGAGAAATGGGCATACCCTCTTCTGTCAAATCTTTCTCTGACTTGTACTTTGTCTGCCACTCCGTTACACATTACTTTCAAACATAGGTGCTTCCTTCCCCAAACTAACTTTACCTTCATTATTTGGGATTAAAGGTATGTACTAAGGGCATGTCTGTCTTCCAGCCACAGGGGGTTGAAGGTGTGGGCTAAGGACTGAACCACATCCTAATTAGAAAGAGGTTCAAATACTCTGTAACAATAGGAGATCTCTTGGGGCCCACCTCTAACCTCAATCTGGGTAAGCATTACCTATTGCCTGGCCTACATAGTTGTCCAAGCCAAACTTGCTTTTCCTGACAGAACTTGAGATGTATTTGTGATGTGTGTGTGACCCTGTCATCATCTTTAACTCTGGCTTAACAAGGAAACACAAAATGAAGTGATCAGAATGGCCCTCCTTCTGTAAGCGAGTCTTTGGAATTTCCAGTGGGAGAGAGTTGACTGACAGGTATAAAATACCTTGCAAATTCCTTCAATGAGCATGTTTCAAAATAATTATTTTTTTAACAATTCTAGCATTGTAAGAGTTAAAATATTTTAATCTAGCCATGTACTACATCAGGTAGTATATACACTAACATATATAGTCATTCCCAAATTGAAGGCCTAACAACTTGACCACTTGACTTCAGAGCTTACCTAAGTGCCCTTGGCAGCCCAAGTCAGTGCTCTGTTGTACTACATAGAGGCATTAGGTGAGCTTCCTAGGACAGCATTAGGACATTCAGTAAATATTATTTTCCTTACTATAGTTCATGAAAGATTTCTTCCTGCTTTAGCAGCTCAGAGTCCTGCTTGCTTTAGAGATATGTAATGGTTTTGAAAAGTCTGAACACAGTTCCCCTTTCTGCTGGTTTCTGAAGACATCTTCCTCTTTTGGGAGCCATACACACTAGATCTCTTAGTAATGTTTAATTTCTGTTTCTTCTCTAGGCAAGATTCATGCCACCATCACTGTGAGTGATGACTGCTTTGTGATAGGCTGGGATTCAACACTCTATTCCTCCTCCTTCCTAGCTGTCTTTACCCTTCTTGATAACATCACTTTTCTGTATCCTCTACTACCAAGTAACACAGCATCACAGATGAAAAAAAGTTAACTATCTTTACAGCAAATCTATTTTTAAAAGGGATACATCATTCATCGATGATATGTCTCTGTATTTGTAAGAGGGAGACAGACAGAAAAGAAGTGGTGGAGAAAGACACAGAGAGAGAGAGAGAGAGAGAGAGAGAGAGACAGAGACAGAGACAGAGACAGAGACAGAGAGACAGACACAGACAGAGACAGACAGAGATAGACAGAGACAAAGAGATAGAGACATAGAGACACAGAGAGACATAGAAAGAGAATGAAGAGAGCGCAGGGTCTGCTGACACCCGCCAGCTACCCACGACACCCACCACAGGATTTTGAGACTTCTGGTGAGTGGTACACAGCTTCTGCTCCAGTGCAATCGCGCGGGACCTGAGACTTCTTTGGTTGGGGAGGCAGAAATCCAGCCTGAGTAGGGCCACAAGCCTCTTCCGGTCTGAACAGCACCTGGGTAGCTAGAGCGCAGGGTCTGCTGACACTCGCCAGCTACCCACGACACCCGCCACAGGATCTTAAGACTTCTGGTGAATGGAACACAGAGTCTGCTCCAATCTTTAAACAGTGACAACAATAACAACTAATCCCAGAGATTACCAGATGGCGAAAGGTAAACATAAGAATCTTACTAACAGAAACCAAGACCACTCACCATCATCAGAACCCAGCACTCCAACTTCGCCCAGTCCAGGGCACCCCAACACACCGGAAAAGCTAGACCCGGTTCTAAAAGCATATCTCATGATGATGGTAGAGGACATCAAGAAGGACTTTAATAACACACTTAAAGAAATACAAAAGAACACTGGTAAACAGGTAGAAGACATTAAAGAGGAAGCACAAAAATCCCTTAAAGAATTGCAGGAGAACACTGCTAAACAGGTAGAAGACATTAAAGAGGGAGTACAAAAATCCCTTAAAGAATTGCAGGAGAACACTGCTAAACAGGTAGAAGACATTAAAGAGGAAGCACAAAAATCCCTTAAAGAATTGCAGGAGAACACTGCTAAACAGGTAGAAGACATTAAATAGGAAGCACAAAAATCCATTAAAGAATTGCAGGAAAACCAGACCAAACAGGTGATGGAATTGAATAAAACCATCCAAGACCTAAAAAGGGAAGTAGAAACAATGAAGAAAACCCAAATTGAGGCAACACTGGAGATAGAAACCCTAGGAAAGAAATCTGGAACCATAGATACGAGCATCAGCAACAGAATACAAGAGATGGAAGAGAGAATCTCAGGTGCAGAAGACTCCATAGAGAACATCGGCACGACAATCAAAGAAAATACAAAATCCAAAAAGATCCTAACACAAAATATCCAGGAAATCCAGGACAAAATGAGAAGACCAAACCTACGGATAATAGGAGTAGAAGAGAATGAAGATTTTCAACTCAAAGGACCAGCAAAAATATTCAACAAAATTATAGAAGAAAACTTCCCAAACCTAAAGAAAGAGATGCCCATGAACATACAAGAAGCTTACAGAACTGCAAATAGACTGGACCAGAAAAGAAATTCCTTCCGACACATAATAATCAGAACAACAAATGCACTAAATAAACATAGAATACTAAAAGCAGTAAGGGAAAAAGGTCAAGTAACATATAAAGGCAAGCCTATCAGAATTACACCGGATTTTTCACCAGAGACTATGAAAGCCAGAAGGGCCTGGACAGATGTTATACAGAAACTAAGAGAACACAATTTCCAGCCCAGGCTACTATACCCAGCCAAACTCTCAATTACCATAGATGGAGAAACCAAAGTATTCCACGACAAAACCAAATTCACACATTATCTTTCCACGAATCCAGCACTTCAAAGGATAATAACAGAAAAAAACCAATACAAGGACGGAAACCACGTCCTAGAAAAAGCAAGAAGGTAATCCCTCAACAAACCTAAAAGAAGACAGCCACAAAAACAGAACACCAACTCTAACAACAAAAATAAAAGGAAGCAACAATTACTTCTCCCTAATATCTCTTAATATCAATGGACTCAACTCCCCAATAAAAAGACATAGACTAACAGGCTGGCTATAGAAACAGGACCCAACATTTTGCTGCTTACAGGAAACTCATCTCAGAGAAAAAGATAGACACTACCTCAGAATGAAAGTCTGGAAAACAATTTTCCAAGCAAATGGTAGGAAGAAACAAGCTGGAGTAGCCATTATAATATCTGATAAGATTGACTTCCAACCCAAAGTCATCAAAAAAGACAAGGAAGGGCACTTAATTCTCATCAAAGGTAAAATCCTCCAAGAGGAACTATCAATTCTGAATATCTATGCGCCAAATACAAGGGCAGCCTCATTCATTAAAGATACTTTAGTAAAGCTCAAAGCACACATTGCACCTCACACAATAATAGTGGGAGACTTCAACACACCACTTTCACCAATGGACAGATCATGGAAACAGAAACTAAACAGGAACACAGTGAAACTAACAGAGGTTATGAAACAAATGACTCTGACAGATATCTACAGAACATTTTATCCTAAAACGAAAGGATATACCTTCTTCTCAGCACCTCATGGTACCTTCTCCAAAATTGACCACATAATTGGTCACAAAACAAGCCTCAATATATACAAAAAATATTGAAATTGTCCCATGCATCCTATCAGATCACCATGGACTAAGACTGATCTTCAATAACAAAATAAATAATAGAAAGCCACCACACACGTGGAAACTAAACAACACTCTTCTCAATGATACCTTGGTCAAGGAAGGAATAAAGAAAGAAATTAAGGACTTTCTGGAGTTTAATGAAAATGAAGCCACAACATACCCAAACTTATGGGACACACTGAAAGCATTTCTAAAAGGAAAACTCATAGCTCTGAGTGCCTCCAAAAAGAAACTAGAGAGAGCACACATTAGCAGCTTGACAACACACCTAAAAGCTCTAGAACGAAAGGAAGCAAATTCACCCAAGAGGAGTAGACGGCAAGAAATAATCAAACTCAGGGGTGAAATCAACCAAGTGGAAACAAGAAGAACAATTCAAAGAATCAACCAATCGAGGAGCTGGTTCTTTGAGAAAATCAACAAGATAGATAAACCCTTAGCCAGACTCACTAGAGGGCATAGGGAAAGTACTCTAATTAACAAAATCAGAAATGAAAAGGGAGACATAACAACAGACCCTGAAGAAATCCAAAACACCATCAGATCATTCTACAAAAGGCTATACTCAACAAAACTGGAGAACCTGGATGAAATGGAGAAGTTTCTAGACAGATACCAGGTACCAAAGTTAAATCAAGATCAGGTTAATGATCTAAACAGTCCCATATCCCCTAAAGAAATAGAAGCAGTCATTAATAGCCTCCCAACCAAGAAAAGCCCAGGACCAGATGGGTTTAGTGCAGAGTTCTATCAAACCTTCAAAGAAGAACTAATCCCAGTTCTCCACAAACTATTCCACAAAATAGAATCAGAAGGTACTCTACCCAACTCATTCTATGAAGCCACAATTACTCTGATACCTAAACCACATAAAGACCCAACAAAAATAGAGAACTTCAGACTAATTTTCCTTATGAATATTGATGCAAAAATCCTCAATAAAGTTCTAGCTAACCGAATTCAAGAACACATCAAAATAATCATCCATCCTGACCAAGTAGGATTCATCCCAGGGATGCAAGGATGGTTCAATATATGAAAATCCATCAATGTAATCCATTATATAAACAAACTCAAAGACAAAAACCACATGATCATCTCGTTAGATGCTGAAAAAGCATTTGACAAAATCCAACACCCATTCATGATAAAAGTCTTGGAAAGATCAGGAATTCAAGGCCCATACCTAACCATGATAAAAGCAATATACAGCAAACCAGTAGCCAACATCAAAGTAAATGGTGAGAAGCTGGAAGCAATCCCACTAAAATCAGGGACTAGACAAGGCTGCCCACTCTCTCCCTACCTATTCAACATTGTACTTGAAGTCCTAGCCAGAGCAATTAGACAACAAAAGGAGATCAAGGGGATACAAATCAGAAAAGAAGTCAAAATATCGCTTTTTGCAGATGATATGATAGTATACGTAAGAGACCCTAAAAATTCCACCAGAGAACTCCTAAGCCTGATAAATAGCTTCGGTGAAGTAGCTGGATATAAAATTAACTCAAGCAAGTCAATGGCCTTTCTGTACACAAAGGATAAATAAGCAGAGAAGGAAATTAGGGAAACAACACCCTTCTCAATAGTCACAAACAATATAAAATACCTTGGCGTGACTCTAACTAAGGAAGTGAAAGATCTGTATGACAAGAACTTCAAGTCCCTGAAGAAAGAAATTAAAGAAGATCTCAGAAGATGGAAAAACCTCCCATGGTCATGGATTGGCAGGATCAACATTGTAAAAATGGCTATCTTGCCAAAAGCAATCTACAGACTCAATGCAATCCCCATCAAAATTCCAACTCAATTCTTCAACGAATTGGAAAGGGCAATCTGCAAATTCATCTGGAACAACAAAAAACCTAGGATAGCAAAAACTCTTCTCAAGGATAAAAGAACCTCTGGAGGAATCACCATGCCTGACCTAAAGCTGTACTACAGAGCAATTGTGATAAAAACTGCATGGTACTGGTATAACGACAGACAAGTAGACCAATGGAACAGAATTGAAGACCCTGAGATCAACCCACATACCTATGGTCACTTGATCTTTGACAAGGGAGCAAAAACCATCCAGTGGAAAAAAGACAGCATTTTCAACAAATGGTGCTGGCACAACTGGAGGTTATCATGTAGAAGAATGCGAATTGATCCATTCCTATCTCCTTGTACCAAGGTCAAATCTAAGTGGATTAAGGAACTCCACATAAAACCAGAGACACTGAAACTTATAGAGGAGAAAGTAGGGAAAAGCCTCGAAGATATGGGTACAGGGGAAAAATTCCTGAATAGAACAGCAAAGGCTTGCGCTGTAAGATCGAGAATCAATAAATGGGACCTCATAAAGTTGCAAAGCTTCTGCAAGGCAAAAGACACTGTCAATAAGACAAAAAGACCACCAACAGATTGGAAAAGGATCTTTACCTATCCTAAATCAGATAGGGGACTAATATCCAATATATATAAGGAACTCAAGAAGGTGGACTCCAGAAAAACAAATAACCCCGTTAAAAAATGGGGCTCAGAACTGAACAAAGAATTCTCACCTGAGGAATACCGAATGGCAGAGAAGCACCTGAAAAAATGTTCAACATCCTTAATCATCAGGGAAATGCAAATCAAAACAACCCTGAGATTCCACCTCACACCAGTCAGAATGGCTAAGATCAAAAATTCAGGTGACAGCCGATGCTGGCGAGGATGTGGAGAAAGAGGAACACTCCTTCATTGTTGGTGGGATTGCAAGCTGGTACAACCACTCTGGAAATCAGTTTGGCGGTTCCTCAGAAAATTGGACATAATACTACCAGAGGATCCAGCAATACCTCTCCTGGGCATATATCCTGAAGATGTTCCGTTCCAACCGGTAAGAAGACACATGCTCCACTATGTTCATAGCAGCCTTATTTATAATAGCCAGAAGCTGGAAAGAACCCAGATGCCCCTCAACAGAGGAATGGATACAGAAAATGTGGTACATTTACACAATGGAGTACTACTCAGCTATTAAAAGGAATGAATTTATGAAATTCCTAGGCAAATGGATGGATCTGGAGGGCATCATTCTGAGTGAGGTAACATATTCACAAAGGAACTCACACAATATGTACTCACTGATAAGTGGATATTAGCCCAAAAACTTAGGATACCCAAGATATAAGATACAATTTGTTAAACGCATGAAACTCAAGAAGAACGAAGACCAAAGTGTGGACACTGTGCCCCTTCTTGGAATTGGGAACAAAACACCCATGGAAAGAGTTACAGAGATAAAGTTTGGAGCTGTGAAGAAAGGATGGACCATCTAAAGACTGCCATATCCAGGGATCCATCCCATAATCAGCTTCCAAACGCTGACACCATTGCATACACTAGTAAGATTTTGCTGAAAGGACTCAGATATAGCTGTCTCTTGTGAGACAATGCCGGGGCCTAGCAAACACAGAAGTGGATGCTCACAGTCAGCTATTGGATGGATCACAGGGCCCTCAATGGAGGAGCTAGAGAAAATACCCAAGGAGCTAAAGGGAACTGCAACCCCATAGGTTGATCATTATTATGAACTAACCAGTACCCCAGAGCTCTTGTCTCTAGCTGCATTTGTATCAAAAGATGGCCTAGTAGGCCATCACTGGAAAGAGAGGCCCATTGGACTTGCCAACTTTATATGCCCCAGTACAGGGGAATGCCAGGGCCAAGGGGTGGGGGTGGGTGGGTGGGGGACTGGGCGTGGGGAGTGTATTGGGGACTTTTTGGATAGCATTGGAAATGTAATTGAGGAAATTACCTAATAAAATAAAAAGAAAAAAAAAAGAAAGAGAATGGATGGATGGATGAATGAATGAATGAATGAATGAATGTCTCAGAAATCCCTAGATGGCTAGATCCAGGATGGTTACGTCTTTTACACACAGTATTCACTATTTGCATATAGCCCATGCACATCCTACATACACCTTAAATCACCTACAGATTATATATAGTATCCAATACAATGTAAATGCTATGTAATCATGACATGAAAAAGCGTCTGTAAATGTTGAGTCCAGACATGTAACCATCTTCATGCTCACTATATAGCACTGTCAACAAAAACTATGATTCATAGATTATTTTTTCTTTCTCAGTTTTCATGGGTGTGATGTGTATATACATGTTTACACGTAGGGAACCTGTGGGAAGAAATGTACATGGTTGCACATGCATGTGGAAGCCCAAGGTCGTTGCTAGATACATCTTTGGATGCTTTTCCTACATGACCCACAGAAGCAAGGCATCTTAGTCAGACTCAGAGCTCAGAGATGTTGCTACTTGGGCTAGCCAGTGTGATGTGGAGGGCTCGTCTATGTCTTCTGAGGCTGGACTTGCATGTCTTCACCATGATCCCCTTAAAATTTTGCATGTGTTCTGGGCATCTGAGCTTCCACACTCAGGCTTGCATAGTAAGCACTTCATTTACTGAGCCATCTCCACAGCCTTCTACTGTTATTTCTGATCTAAAGCTGGTTCAGTCTACAGAGGTAGAACTCAAAGGTATAGAAGTCGTGTGTGTGTGTGTGTGTGTGTGTGTGTGTGTGTGTGTGTGTGTGTGTGCAAGCCATAGCACCCACAGACATGTGTTGCCCTCTAAAGAGTGGGAGTTAAGTAAAATATATCTATGTGATTTATTTCCTCCTAAAGAATGCTATGCTGAGTATGCTCGAGTAAATCTCATAAATCTAAGGAAGTAAAACAAATCCAGGTGATGCAGGATTGCGGCAGAGGTATGATGTTCATTACTAATATAGCTTTTGATTGGTTGTTGCCACAGGGCTGGCCAAGAGAACCGTACATCAGATGATGTGTGCATGGCGATGCAGAGAGTCAGCGGTTCACCTTGGATTAACATCTCCCTGTGTGTGTATGGCCATGAGATGTCAGAACCCCTTGAGCTTTCTTAGTCCCTTCCTGACACATACTCAAACCCTTGCTGAAGAAACCAAACCGTATTTGAAGTTTTATTTTTACTTGTTTCCTGCTGTTTGTATCGTTCATACATGCACACAAGCAAGCAAGCGCACATGCTCGCGCGTACACACACATGCACACACATTGCACATGTATGATCTCTTTATACCATTTTGGTTTCTGTTGCTACTGCATATTGTACATTCTTCCTTGCACATCTGATAATTTGGAGCTAGGAAACCCAAATGAGAGAATATATAGCCTTTGCCTTTCGGGTTCTGTGTTACCTCACTAGATCTATCCTTTTACCTGAAAATTTCATGACCTCTCCTTAGAATAAGTTGAAACTTTCCACTTTAGGAAGTCTCCGCTGTTTTACATTTAACTTGATTGTGTTTGTGCTACTTTTTTGTTTACAAAAATAAAAGTTGAAATTTATGGTAAGTGTATTTTCAGAAATACTATTTTATATCACTTTACTGCTGGTTTAAGTAATAATTTATTGGATTTAGTTTTAGTCTTGAAGATACAAAATGGAATTTAATGAGAAATAGCCTCAGCTTAAGGAAATACCAAACAACAGCAGAAAGACATTTGTTCCATTTGTGAGTCATGAACAATGGGGATTAGCTGCTATGGTTTTACACAAACACGCACATGCACATGTGTGTGCATGCATACATATGTACATACGGTGGGAGGAGGTAAAAATAAAAGTTTTGGAAAGGCACACTTTTGCCCTGCAAGATGACAGGAAGGCATTGCTCTGCTGAGTAAAAGCATACATTAAGAGGTCAGGAATCAGAGGCTGGAGACTAATGGAAACAAGTGCTGTGTTCCTTTGTCTGCTGCCTTGTTTCCAATTCCCCCCCCCCCCAGATTGCTGCGGTCACTCATGAAGAACAAAATAAAGCACAGAGAAGCTTGACCATGTGTGGAGTCTAAATGCTGGCACTGGGTTTGGATCTAGCATCCTTGACATGATGGCCATGTTATACTCCTCAGAGCCCCAGCATCTCTTCCTCACTTTGAGCTGATTGTGACCCTCCCTGACCCACCGTGCTCATTTTTAGGCTCCTCTGAATATCTTCCTAGACTGTATTTCTGAATTGCACCCCTGAGACAACAGATTAGCACCATTGCGCACTGCTGCACTTCCTGGTTGTTGTGGCTGCATTTCTTCCAGAAGGAAGCTACTTCAGGTCACATTTTACCTGTCTTTCTTTCCTTCTTTGGAGATGTGAGGAATTGAAGGCACTGTAAAGCATTATTTGATTCTGTGTGGTTTTCTAAAAGACAGAAGTAGAATCGAATTGGAAAAAAAAAAATCTTTGTCTCAGCTTTCTCTCAGTTTTCATATATGGGCATAGACCATTGGGCAACCCATTATATAGAATTTTCTATGCCTTCCTGCTTTGCATTGTCTTTAAGATAATATAAAATACTGTGGTTAAAAGCATCATTTTAGATTTGTGGATAGTATTCCCAAATGCAGGACAAGATTCTTTGTTGTAAGAGTGATATCTTAGGGAAATCTTGATTGACTAGATTTGCCCTGCAGACCAACTGCTAAGTGTCTCAGAATTAAAACCTTGGGTCAGTCCTCTGCTTATAACCTGGGTGACCATGAAACTTCACTGGGTGTGAATGCCTCCATAATTGGGGCAGTTTGGACCAATTGTTCTGATTCTAATCTGTCTCAGTCTAAGAGTATTAGTTTCCAGGTATTTATTGCTAACTGAGTCCAGAACCCAAGTACATCTTTACTCTATATAGGGTCCCTGTATTGGGCATGTGGAGCAAACAACCATATCTAAGGATCAAGATTCCCTATTTGCATGATGAGAAGGAAACTTCTCAGGAAGTGCTTGTCACAAATGAGATGTGTCCTCTTCCTTATTCTCAACCCCAGCCCTGCATCATGTGACACAAGATGGGAAAACTAGGCTGATGCTCAAAGTTGTTGTGTGCCCACCTAATATCTAGAGCAGACAGAAGCAAAAAAGAAGCCAGGCTGATACATAGGAAATAGCTTTAGCTTATGGATTTCATATTCTCTCTTTTTTAATTTTTATTAGATATCTTCTTCATTTACATTTCAAATGCTATCCCAAAAGTCCCCTATCCCCCCCCCCCCGCCGGGCTCCCCTACCCACTCACTCCCACTTCTTGGCCCTAACATTCCCCTGTACTGGGGGATATAAAGTTTGATAGACCAAGGGGCCTCTCTTCCCAATGATGGCCAAGTAGGCCATCTTCTGTTACATATGCAGCTAGAGACACGAGCTCTGGGGGTACTGATTAGTTCATATTGTTGTTCCACCTATAGGGTTGCAGACCCCTTCAGCTCTTGGATACTTTCCCTAGCTCCTCCACTGGGGGCCCTATATTCTCTAAAGCACACTTCTTTCATAAAATTTGAGAGAGGAAAGCCTCCCCTGGGTATAGTACACGGTGGACAGCATCCCAAAGCCAAAATAGTTGAAGCAACATACAAGGGTAAAAATTGAAATTTCTTTGAATCCCAAAAGAATTTGGTCTTCTCTGACAAAACCATCCAGGGCTTGAGCAGGTATGTATGCTCATTTTCTCACAAAGTTATCTAACTTTTTTTTTTGTCTAACAAATAAAAACTGTATTTGAAAAATTCTCTGTTTTCACTGACATCTGAGGATGTAAAGCTTTCATGGGTGTCCAGACTGATGCCTCTAGGGACAAAGTTAATGATTGCCCTGGGGATCGGTATGGGTTTTTCCATGGGAGTTCTGAGAGCAGGGTGTGTCACCTATGTGAGAATGCTTTTCAGTTTCAGTTTTCTCACTGACTCGATTCTTTGGCATATCATAAACCTATAGCTTACTCTCACTCTATATAGCACCTGGCACAATGTAAATGCTATGCAAATAGTTATAAGACTGTTGTTTAGGGAACTATGGCATAAAAATAAAAAAATAAATAAAAAACAAAAAACAAACAAAAAAAAAAAACAAACATGTGCAGCTGAGTATAGATACAACCATCCCAGCCCTAACCACACAGCACGTGTTCAGAACAAAATGCTTTGGATAGAAGCGTTTGATCTAAGGTCAGTTCAGTAGATAGATGTTCATCCTCTGAAGGGCCAGTGGAAACAGAATTGTTGAAGGTGGTTGGCCACAGACTCTGCAGCATGATACCTATGTGTATGTCTTGGGGGTTTTTCCTCTTTCTTGACTATCCTGAGAAATGAAGGCCCCTTTGATATTTGTTCAGGAGCAGAGCAAATGGGTGAGTGCACGCACGTCATCCACTCTTGCGCTGCATCTGTAGCCCGCACTTGTTCTTCCCCTGGAATTTCAAATACCAGCCAGCAGCATTAGGCCAGGGCACTTTGAATCAAAATATCAGTCCCTGAGTCTGTTCAAAGCATTCTGCTTCTAATATTCTGGAAAAATAAGAAAGAAAATGTGACTTTGTTTAAGGTGGGAAGAGGTGGCTGTGCTGAATGGCAAGCCCATGTGGTCTGTGGATTCTGCTCTGATGGTCGGTCAGCTCTGGGGTGATAAACCACACTGACATCTTGGGTAGTGTTCCCTTGTCTTGCCATCAGTAATTGTTTTATCTTCAATGACTGCATTTGAATTCTGCAAAAGCAGTTATTTTGGGAGTGTAGGGTAAAGCTAGACATGTTGTTTGTTTTGAATATTCTGCTTTTGCTCCTTAAGTATTTGCTTAAAGGGAAATCACAAATCTTTTAAACACCAATGGCTGCGAGAGAGGTGAGTCTTTTGTGTAAAATAGAGTCCAAACGTTAATGCTGTGAGCAGGCACAGCTGCCATCTTTCTTTCTTCTTCAGCTTTCTTCAGTGTAATTACACAAGGAAGCCATCATCAGCCTCAAATTTCTCAACTCACTGCATGAGTACTGATAGGTTTTATTTAATGATACTCTGTCCCCTGCCAGTCACTCTAGTGGCAGGCTCACTCATACAGAAGTCCAACTAAAGAGGCTTGGTTTGCACACTCACAATCTCAGAGGGGTGAAAGTAAGACAAACATAATGGAGAGGACTTTGAAGCTCCGCAGATACCTTCCTTCCCATGGGAGATTTCCAAGGCTCTCAAAGCAGTACACAGGATGCTTCCCCAGGAACAAAGTAGCTGCTCTAGTCCCTGGGAGGGAGTCTTTGCTTGACTGACATGCAGAGTCCTGTCTCGGTATATAATACTTTTGGTTCTAGTTGCCCCTAGGAGCCCACACAGAACTGTGCACCTGGAACAGAAAAGCTTTGGGACAGAGCCTGGAACATTACTGAGTGATGCCTCCAGCAGGCATCCAAAATTAACTGTGAAGGCTTAGAGGGACCTCAGAAATAATGGATGCTCTGGGCATAAAATTGTAGTAGGTCTCCTGTAAACCATGCAGCTCGTGATGGTCTTGAACTTGTTCTGTAGCTGAGGACCACCCTCATCTCCTAATCCTCCTGCCTGCACCACACCCAGCAAGTGCTGAGATTTTAGGCCTGCTTTGAGCTTGATGGCACCAGATAATTTTTTTTTATTTCATTCTGTCTAACAAATAAAGGCTGTATTTGAAATGCTCTGTTTTCACTGAAATCTGAGGATGCAAAGCTTTCATGGGTGTCCTGACTGATGTATCAAGTGAGAGCCTCAGTTCTTAGAGACTTGACAAGGTCTTGGCAAATTGGGGGATTTGCTATGGAGTCTGTATTAAATCTGTTGTATCTGGCATTGGTACTCAGAGATGGACTCCAGGGCAGAGATTGGGGCTTCTGTGGCTGAGCTCTACATTACTGCCCACTGTCTTTCCTCCAGGTGTCATGTTCCCCCCTGAAAGTCAAGTTCATAGACTAAGTGAACATGACAGATATCCTAGCTTGAAATGTTATATAAGCCATATCTGGAGAACCTTCTATAAGACAAAACCAAGTAATTTAAAATGCAAATATATGAAGACTTTAAAAGAGAAAGATATTGTCTCTGCTTCTCTGTGTGTCTTTGGCTACCCCTGCCCCTCTGTGGGTGTGTGTATGTGTATGTGTGTGTTTGTCGGGAGGGATCCATCTGTCTATCTGCCTGTCTGTGTTGTGTTTTCCTGGAAGCTGTATTTACAGTCCTTTTCACTTTTGTGTTTCTATGTAGTGCTACGTATTTTGGTTTAACTCTCACCCAAACCCTTTTAAATTTTACATTGATAAGTTCTTCACATGTTTTTTTTTTTAGACTCACATTGTTTCTGTTTATTCAAAAGTTTAACTGTTTAAATAATGAAATTAGTATAAACATTCTCATATAGAATCAAAATCATCCAGACATGAAATTAAAGGAATCAAATTTCAAAGTAAGCCTAAATATTAATTCATTATATAAAAAGTTAAGACAGGGAGATGTATAATTCTTAATACAACAGGACACTCCAAATATTTGCTTAAATTTTATATCCTTAATATAATTAAAAGAATATTCACATGGTTTTATAGTCTCTCTTGACTAGAAGTGGAGCGGAATCTGCTTGTCTCGTGTGTGAGTTTGTGTGTGTGTCTGTGTATGTGTATATGTGTGTGAGTTTATATGTGTTTGAGTGTGTATGTGTTTATGTGTGTGTATATGTGTATGTGTGTATTTGTACATGTGAGTGCATGTGTGTGTATGTGTTCATATATATTTATGTATGTGCATGTATGTGTATGTGTCTATGTGTATGTATGTATGTATGTGTGCATATGTGTGTATGTATGTGTGTATGTATGAGTGTCTGTGTGTCTGTCTGTGTGTGTGTGTTTACACACATATTATTGTACTCATATATTGCTCGTATTTGCTGACTCAGGATATATGGGTGCATCTTTCCCAACCACAGGGTTTAATTATTTTCTTCTTCATGGGAATCTGCTTGTAAGTAATTTATGCAGTAGAAATTCATTTTGAAGTCTTGTTTTATAGGCCACCTTTACTGTCAGAATCTGTTGGATGTAGGGGACATATTTTCACTACTTCCTACTGGGAAATCACCTAGAATTGATATCAAAACAGCCTTTTTCCTAATTTGAAGCCATTTTTCAGTAAAAATCCTGCTTAAGAACAAGGGTAACAGGCACGAGAAGGTAATGAGAACAAATGTCCCAAAGGCAGAAGAAAATAGTGTTTAGACATTAATGAAACATGATGCATAAACTGTGGGACAATCACTCACAACTGTCCCGCCCACCATGCTGGGATCAGGACTCCTTCTCATGTGCACAGAAGGAGTGACCTGGCAGCCCAGGTCTTTTGCTCTTTTAACCGCTCAGAGGAGGTGATAGCAGGGTGGTACCCAAAGCACAATTATGCTTGGCACAAATTATCAACACCAAGGTTGGTCTGCCTTCTCTCATGCAGCTGCTGTTGGTGAAGAGAAAGGACAATTTGGGAGTAAGGGAAAGAGCATTCCCACGCATCTGCAGACCCAGCTCTGCCCCCAGCCAAGATCAGCATCCATTAGGTTTACAGGTGCGAGTTGTTTAGTGCAGTGTTAGTTCTGTTCATTAATGAGGTGCAACAATGTCAAGTGGCCTGTCTGAATACGTGACTGGAGTACACAACATTAGGTACTGTTAGGTGTAATGTGGGTAACAGAATAGAACGGCAGAGGAAGAAGTGTTCCTCACTGCAGGCTGATATGGAGACGCTGAAACTGAGAAACAGATCTACTGTCCGTTATTATTGAAACCCTACTGGACTGACATGGTATAGGCTGTGCCTGCTGCTTTGCTGGGAAAGCCTTCTTTGTATAGACATTCATTTTCTTTTTCTTTGCTAGAACATTCAATCGAGTCAAGCCATTAATTTGATGGACTCTTTATTATCACTAAATATCTAGGTACACATTCGGTCTTTGCACACCCAAGACTTTTCCTTAATTCAACAAGACAGAATTTCACTAATGATCCACTCATTCAAAATCTCTATATTAAGTTCCTACTTTGTGCCAGACAGTGTCCTCTGCTATGTAAATAAGTGATGAAGGAAATATTCTAAAGCCTGTCTTCATCCATTCAATATTCTATAAAGAATATATAGTGAGGAATGACATATTATTACATGTACATCTGTATGCCATATACTTGTAAGTGAGAAAGAAAAAATTAAAGCAGGAGAGGGTGAATGGAATAGGTTAGGATTTCCATAGATGGGAAAGGGGTTGCACCTCTCACTGCGGAGGACGTCCCTACATAGCTGGTCTTAGATGCTCAACAATTTCTGGGTATGGACATGTCACAGGCTGAGATGGAACATGCAGAGTAAACGCTGTGTTTGGGCTGGAGGACTCATGAGTGTGAATGAAACCGAAGGGCTACCTCACATGTAGAGACAACATAGACTGTGATGAGTAATAAGGACAGCCATTTGAGATATTTATGAACAAAGTGACATAGTCTGGTTGACTTTCAAGGGATGGCTTCACTGTATTGAGGGTGACTACAAAGGAGAGAAAGTCAGAGGATGTTTATGAACTTGAAAATCATTTTTAAAACAATTAAATTAGAAATTTTGTAATATATATATGAGTTGCATTGAAAAAATATATTGCCTATTTTCTTTTGTTGATGACATTAACATAATAGATTAGAAACACAAAACTTAGTTATCATTATGACCTAATTACTGGATTTAATAATAAGGTATAAAATTCACACACACAAACACGTATATATAGAGAGAGATAAATCTTATTTCTGTACCATTATGTATGTGAAAGTATATAAAATATATTATACACTTTATATTTTTAAATAACATATTTTCACTATATTGACTACATATTCAAGAATATATACTCGGATGGATTTATTGCTCAACGTCATATTATTCATAATATGTGTATGTAGCATAAACCCTGAACGTATGTAATTCAAATAATTAATTAAACACAATATACTAAAACTCCTTAAGTTATTAATTGTCAAGGCCTACAATACAAATAAAGCATTAGGGTATGAAAATTGAAACATTACATTGCATAATCCTAACATAGTAAGTTGCTTTTAGAATGAAAATATTTAATGTATTTGAGTGACAAAAATACAATCATAAGATAATAAATTTGATTTAAATATTTTTGTTTAAATAAATGAGACATTTATCTGAATTCAATCCATATTAATCAAAATTAAGTAGAAATTCAGGTAGAAATGACAAGCCAGGAGCTGAATAGAGAGTACACAAGTCACCTGAAGCCCCCTTTGTATTTTCCCTCTCCTTCATTCATGTTAACAGTATCTAAATGTCTCAACTCTCCTCTTGAATTAGTCAACAAATTAAGCCATCTCTGTAAAGAAATGATGTAAGAGACAGTTATTTAAGGGAGAGAGCCATTTGCAAACCAGATGGCTAGGAAATACTTGAGAAGTCAAGAAAGTTTTCCTTTAGGATAGAGTAAGCCCTTGTTGAGTGAAATAAAATGCACACCAGACTCCAAGACATAAATACTGTAAAGAAATTGAAAATGTGGTCCCAGCTGCTGCCGTCTGTCCTCCATCTCACTGTGAAGGTGGTAATCTCCTTTGGGTTTGAGAGACATTGGTGTCTACTTAGCTCATTAGTGCAGAACTAAACCCAAGATAGACTTTGCAAGAGGCAGAGAGCTGTTTGTAGCATCATCAGATTTTAACATAAGCCAGTATTCTGGGAGACTCACAGGATTCTGGGACATTTTGGATAAGACATTTTATCTTATAGACCTTTTCTACTTTGAAATCTGATAGTATAATGAAATTGATTCGTCTCTCCTCCTCTCTGGTCTCTCATAGAGGGAGCAGCAAAGTAAAATGAGTTCACAAATGTCACTGAGTGTTTTAAAATAACTGCCATGTGGTTATCTAGAATGAGCCTCTTGCCTCACCCTTGTCTTTGCCACACTTGCTTTATTCTGTCATATACTGCAGGATTCTGTTTCCTGTTCCAAGTAATTTTCCTGAAGCTTAAAAATCCCCCAGAATCAAGGAGATATATGGCATAAAAGAGGTGTACACACAAGCACTCTACCCTTTCGATCTGAATTTGAACACAATGGTCTCTCCTGGCTACTCAGTCCCTGTGGAAGCTTGAACCTCTCTCTGATGGGAAAGCTGGTAGTGTGTTATCTGTTGAGCTTTCAGCACTTAGAAATTAGAACATATGTTATATTAAAGACAGATACAGTACCACTTCGTCCATGAGAATATTCCAAAGCTCTGAGTGTTTTAGAAAACATGCCCCACTTTTAAAACAAACAAAAGAAAATAAAGATTTTCAATGAAGAAAACCAAAAGACTATAAAATGGAAAACTGGTAATAGAGATTAACTACCAGTTATTATACACCAGGATGGAATGATTTTAAATAGTAGAAACATTTACTTTAAATTGAAAATGCATGCTCTGGAGTTATCCACATGAATATCAATGCATTCTGTTATCACATAAAATCATATACACAATTAGAGTTAATCTTGGTTCAAGAAATAATAAATAGAAAAATTTGTTTGACTTGCTCCAAATAACAGCTGCCATGATTTTCTCCAACAGAGGGTGAAAAATTATTTAGAATATGTTTTAGTATCTGTGCCAAGAATTTCACAAACCTGATTTTCTAGCTTGTTTATGTTGTTCTTACTAGCCAATATATGACATATGTCCTTGAGATACCTGAAGACATGGTTGGAAGGACAGGCAGACAGACAGACAGACAGGCAGATACACATGCAGAGACACAACCTTATAACAATTCTTTAGTTATAAGACAAAGTTCTACTGGGAGTGTTTCTTTCTAATCAAACAATGATGCTAAGTAGTTGTAAATTTTCAGGAGACGTACTTGAATCTTAGGGACCTGAAGCTCATAAGGTCCTATTATGATGATATACCGTGGAGGCATGCACAGAAGGCAGTGATGAACCAGAGCCCTGCCTTCAGGTCTTAGTATATACTGCAGCATATTGGTGTGATCGCAGTAATAAGAGCATCTTTGCATCCCATTGATATAAATGCTCCAAGTCTTGCTGAAATAACAACAAAGCCAAGTCTTACTTTAAAGGAAGCATAGCTCTTCCTGGCAATCTGATTCTGCTTAAGCAAGTTCTGACTTCCTGCTGTAAGGTCTGTGAATTGCACAGGGACTCTGGGCGATCCCTGTGCTGCTGTGTCCTGGCACTGGCTGCTCATTTTCTAATGTAGGGCTATTGCTTATGAGGAAAACTAGCATTGCTCATGCTAAGGCTGTAGAGATGTTGAAATATTGTTTTGTTGAATTAACAGCAGAGCAGTCGAGCTGCAGAAACAAGATTTCCTTTTTTTTTTTCTTGTAAAATCCCTTACTTCAGAAACGAAAGGTACTGAAGAATCATGTTATAACATAAGCTGCTGAAACAGGCCATATGCCTTTCTTGGGTTTTATGTCATTGTTTTAATACACTGTGAAGTATATAGTCACAGTTTGGCTACCCACAAAATGTTAGAACATCAAGGATAATTAGTATGGTAATATTGAGACTTTATAGATTTAGGAATTATAGTGTTATCTTCCAAGTATGTTTCTCCTCACCTATACATGTTTACACAACTTTTGATACTGAGGTAATATTTTGAGTTATTGCAGCTCTAGATATACATGGTACCATATAGCAACGATGGTGGGTTCTAGGTTGAACAATATAAAACTGCTAATATTAGATCACTCTAACCTGTAAAATAATTGTACATGGTTTAACCATACCGTACTCATACCAAGATATGAAGAAATTACTTGCTGAATTTTACAAACTATAGCAAAAGCATTACCAAGTTACCTGTTACCTTATGAGAACAGTTCTCTTAAAATAAAATTCTAGCTCCTTTTCCAGAACAAATGTCTGCTGGCCTTCCCCTTTTCTTCTTGCCTGGTATCTTAATGTTTCTGAAAATAATACTTGAAAGAGAATAAAGCAAAGATCAGTTTTTGCCTTTTCTCAAAGGAAACGTGAAAGAATATGAATGTCCTCTGCAGGAGAAAATCATTTTCTAGTTTTGAATTTATAACATCAAATCTAACCTGATCCCGTGAAATAGTGCGGTGTTTATAAATGTCCTTCATTCCAGATCTATATGGATATCTTTTTAGGAATTTCATGTGTGTAAGTGCAATAAGATACATTTCATCGTCAGTTCTTTCTATTCTCCCCTGAATCCTCTCTGATCAACGCTCCACCCCACACCCTATAAACCACATGTACCCCTTTTTCATAATAACACAAAGTCCAGTTTGTACTGACTGTACCCACGTGTGGAGCTATCTACTCGAGCCCGATCAACCTGTCAGGAGCCAAAGCAGGCGGAAAGAAAACTGACACCCCCTCCCCTAGAATCCATCACTAGTAATTAGCTCCTCAGATGGTGTGGGGAAAGTGAGCCTTCTAGAGTATGGCCTGGCTTTATCTCTCACAGGTCTTGTGTAGGCAGCCATGTTGCTTTGCCTTTATTAGTGCAGTGGTGCTGCTGTCCAGAAGATGCTGTTCATTCTGCTCTGGCATTTACAGTATTGCTGAGCCCTCTTCCTGATGTTCCCTGAGCCTGGGTGGGCTGTAACGTAGATGTCCCATTTGTGACTGAGCAGCCCTCTGACACTCACTCTCCTCCTGCTGACTACTTGTGAGTTTCTGTATTAACCACCATCAAATACACGAAGAGACTTCTCAGATGAGTTATGGGAGCTTCACTAAGCGGTGGGTATGGATGATGGGAGATGAACTTAGAGGGCAAGTTGGTGCTATGCCCATTTAACAAGATAAATCTTGATAGTGACTCAGGTGGATGATATTTGTATAACCCACCCTGAAGAATTATCTACGGTTTTCCTAAACAAAGAATTGGGGTGTGTTTTAGTGTTATTGAAGGATACTTTCTTCAAAATAAAACAGAACCGTAAAATACTGAAACCATTAAGGATAAAGAAAATGCTATAAGGTATACCTATCTGTCACCTTAATTTTTTTGTGAGATAGAAATCACAATGTATCCCTTCTTTACATAATAGCAAGTGGAAAACCTGATAAATAACTGCAAAGGAGAGTTTGGTTTAAGAAACTCTACAATATGCAGATACTCCAACAAATGTTATTATATATATAAAGGTTATTATATATATAAATTATATATGTATAATTTAGATAGATAGATAGATTTCATTTGTTAGTTACAGAGGAATTTTAAGAAGTATTTTAAAGAACTCACAAAAGAATATCTTTGGCTAGTCAATATTCCATCAAAACTATTGCCTGGATAGTATTCCAAAATATCCACGAACTTACCAATGTGTAGAAATGTAGTAGCAGCTCCCCAAAATGAGTATTTTTAAACATAAAATAAAAGGAAATTAAGTCCCATTTTTTATTGGTACCGTCACAAATCTTAAAACAAGTACTGCTGAATTTTGCATTTTTATTTGTTTTATATTGATGCTAAATGATTTCATTTTCTTCATTCTTCCACTTAACAAAGATAGATCTCTTTGCAGGCTCTGAATAATTTGTCATGCATTTGCATTTTGTATGAAACCGTTGTTTCTCAGAGCTGTCTGCCGAGCTGACGCTGTGTATGTTAATTTTAGCTATGGATTTACAGTCAGAATTCATCCTCCTCACCTACTGCAGAAGAAAAATTGCCTATGAAATCACTGATTGGTTCACGAGCTGGTACTCAAGTGTCCTGCCCCGAGTACATCAGCACCATCTGTGAACTTGCTAGAATGTGTTTGCTTGCAAACAAATACTTAATTTTGCAGTGCTTTACTCATTCTGGATACTACCTCCTTGTCTGATGTATAGTCAGGAAGATGATTCTCAGTTCTCAGCCATCTCTGAAGTACAACAGTTGTTTTATTTCCTAAACATGTAGTTCTCTCATTTTCATGTAAATGCTTGTCCAATTGTGCTGTTATTTCCTGTGCCGTTTGAGTTCTTTTCAGAAAATCCTTGCATAGACATATATCTTAAAGTGTTCGACAAATTTCTCTAGAAATTTTCCTCACCTAGATATTGTATAAAGGTCTTTGATAATTTTTAATTGACTCTTTTGAAGGACCATTCAAGAACTTGACCTTGTTCCATTTCTCTGCATACAAATATTTTTTAATTGAACCTTGCTTTATCTTTTTGAGAAGATATTTTTAAAATCTTTGTCAAATTAGATAATTTTTATCTTTGTAGATTTATATCTGAGTGTTCTGTTCCTTTGTTTGACATGTCTGTTTGGGGACTAGAACCATGTTATTTTTGTTACTGTTAATCTGGAGTACAATTTAGGAGTCTTTTGATCTTTCTGCTCAGGAATACTTCAGCTGTTCAGGACCTTTGTGCTTCCCTGTGAACTTTAGGATTGTTTCTAGTTCTCAAATGAGTAGTACTGGAATTTTAATGAGGGTTATGTTCAGTCTAGACGGTGTATTAGCTAATGTTCACAATAGTCACTCTGCCAATCTATAAATGTAGAATTATTCTGCTTTGTAAAATCTATTCAATGTCGTAAAACTTCACTAAAAAGATCTTTCACCTCTTTGGTCAGTCCTTACAAAGTTTTTGTTTTGTTTTTATTTTGTTTTTATTTTTAAATTATTGTGAGTGGTGTTTTTTTTCTAATTACTTTCCAGCGATTGCTGTTGAGAATGTTAAATGCTATGGCTACCATGGAAGTCAGTACAGAAGCTTCTCAGAAAAGAAAATTTGAATGACCATATGGCTCAGATGTACTACTCCTAGGTATGTATTTCAAGGAGCCTCAGTCAGTATATCATAGAGATGCTTAATAAAATGGAGACAGCCCAGATACCCATCAATAGATAAATAATGAGCAAAAGTTATATAGTTATACAAACAATGGGATTTAACTTAACCATGAGTAAAACCGAAACCACAGCATTTCCAAGACAATGACTGACACTGAAAATCACTTATTTAAAGTGTAGTAAAACAGACTCAAATATAATTGCCACTTTTTTTCAAATGCAGAACTTAGATATTACTCTATACATATTTGTGTTTATAGAGGGAACTGGACAAGAGACCATGGTGGGGGAATTTTAAGGGCATAGATAGTGAGGAAAAGGCTCCTCCAAAAAAGAGTATCTTGGAATAAGGGTGACACGGAGTCAGGAAGAGGTCTTTGAGGAGAATGGGACAAGAAAGAAAGAGAAGGGGTTGAGGATGGGGATCGGAACCAGGAAGGTAGCAACAGACAGACAGTCAAACCAACAAACTGGGTTTGAAAGTGCAGCACTATAGTCCTTTGCATGGTAACAAGAAATTATTAATAGGCATAAAAACGTAAATATAGGATCTCACCACAGACCTTACTGATTCAAAAACTCTGGGACTAAACATGACCCACTGTGTTCAGGATCCTTAAGTTCTCAGAGTTCTCTGAAAGGGCCTGCTAAGTTTCAAAACTTCTGAATTTCAGAAATGAATAACCAGTCTTGGATTGGAACCAGTTGGTTTGGTGAGAAAGTCGTAACCCAAATATGGGTAGCGTGGCATTGGCGATTAGTAAACCCAAGATGAGTTGCCTGAGCAAAACAAAGATGAGAGCTGAGGAAGGCATGTGCCATCCTCCCCTTTAGGACAAGTATCCATCTAGCGTGGCCCACAGAGGGCCAGTGACCTGTGGGCCTCATGTCACTCGGGTAAAAGGGCATTTACCCCTTGTGTTTCCCTTATTATCTGTCATCAGTGAGCCAAGTGAAACTGTGTAAATTCATATGATTTCATGAAAAAAAAAAAAAACATGGAGCTTATGAGCAGGGCAGCAATTGCCCTTTGAAGGAAAATGCAGAACTTCTGAAAATTTCTAATAAACCACCTTTCAGATCCTAATGTTCTTAGCAATTCAGTTCACATTAGGGGGGAAAAACACTATTTCATTGACTTGTAACTGGAAATCCCTTGTAGGCCTAATTATGTAACTCATTTAATATAATATGTGCTATATTGTATGTGTTATATTTTCTCGTTAATCACACATACATAGAGAATCAATTGGCATAGTTTCTTTATGTCTCTATTCATTCTGTCTGGTTTTATAAGTATTGCTGTGCCAGAAAAATCTTAATTTTAAGAGATTTGTTAGTAGTGGAATATTGATATTAGGAACATATTTCTGAAGAACTTGCACTTGGGATTCTATATTCTTTTCAATTCTTAGTTCCTTGAGCAAATATGTTTATTTACTTATGTGTTATCTGGTGGTAAATTTGATACAGCCAAGGCTCATTTACACTAAAAAGAATGGCAACAAAATTTTTTTCTCAAGTCCAGATGGAATAAACTACATTGTAACATCCTTAAGGAAAACAATACATGAGAAAACTACACATATTTCTCACTGAAAAATCATAAAAACACTGTATGATCAAAATAAACAACAGATTTTCCAAGATGACCTTGCCTGTTGAAAACAAGCCAGGGGATAACTAGTTTAATTTTCAGGAAAGGTGTCTTAGCTGAGAATCTTCAACATGAGTGAAGCGGAAGAAGAGGAAACGTGTCTTTAGAGGGCAAATTTGACATGCTTGAAGGACTAAGAAGATGAAAGAAGGGTTTGGATAAATAATGTATGCAACACATATAAACGATATGAGAGGAAATAGTGCAAGGATCTGTGGAGCATCACATGACCGAAAATTATGTTCCCAAAGTCAAACCAACTCCATTGACCCACACTTGAGGGACCGAACGATCTTACTCTTTAACCTTCTAAAATAAGAAATATTTGGGACTCTGTGACTGACAATATCCAAGGACATGCTCATTTGTAAGGAGGGCTGTGAAGTTTGGTTTCACATAGAAGACACTCTGCTTCGTATCTGATGATTTGAGGAAACGGGTGTTGAGATGCTATACTTCTGGTTAGGGCTATTAGGGCCTTTCACTCATTCACACCACATCAATATGGGGTAAGGTTAGTTTTTAAAGTTAAGTTTTAGCAAATATTTAAATGGAAATAGGATTACATAATTTCCCCTTCCCTTTTTTCCCTCCAAGCCTCCTATGTATCCCCTTCTGATTACATCTTGAAATCATGACTTCTTCTTCTTCAGTTGTTGCTGGTGTGTGTGTGTGTGTGTGTGTGTGTGTGTGTGTGTGTGTGGTGTCCCTAGCATATATCATATATTCATATATATGACTAAATATATAGATTTGATATAAATAAAATCTGTTCAGTTTGTTTAATGTTTTGTAGGTATATGATTTTATGGGTGTTGTGATATTGGCTAGCCATAGAGGAGGCTCATCACTGGAGACCATCATTATTTCAACTCTCATAAGTCCTTTGGTCCTTGGTTGCCTGTAGTCCTTTGTCTATGGGTAGACCCTGTGAGAGCACCTGATTCCATGTCAGCATGTCTATTGGTGGTGAGTCCTTCAGGCAATCAGGTTGGCTGGGTACAATAATAAAGCAGCTACACAGTTGGGTCACTGAACCCACAAGGAGACCAGAAGAGATGGATTTTTATGATATTTTTCAGGGATGTTCTGATCAAGCTCATATGACAAGCTGCATGTCTCAGCAGGAGAAATAGTTTATAGTACTTTGGGGTCTAACATTTCTTTTTCTTTCTTTCTTTCTTTCTTTATTTATTTATTTTAATAAAGGACAACATTTAATTGGGCTGGCTTTCAGGTTCAGAGGTTCAGTCCATTATCATCAAGGTGGGAGAAGGCCAGCATCTAGGCAGGCATGATGCAGGCAGAGCTGAGAGTTCTACATCTTCATCTGAAGGTTGCTAGTGGAAGATGACGACCAGGCAGCTAGGAATAGAGTCCTTTTTTTTTTTTTCAATTTTCAATTTTTTTATTAGATATTTTCTTCCTTTACACTAACATTTCTAAATGAAGGAATTTTGTTTTCTTTTTCTTTAAAACAAAATCTCAATTGTTTGGTTTTACCAATGAAGACTCCGGGAGCCAGATGCTGGGGTGGAAGCCTGTTAGCTCAGAGAAGCAGAGAAATCACCCAGCTGACCTTCCTCCTGACATCCCACCAGAATCCCCTCTCAATGTCTCAAAAACTTCCTCACACTGAATGTCCCTCCCTTCTACTTCCTGTGTGTCTCTCTATCTGTCCCCCTGACTCCCTCTTACTCTCTATGGTTTGTTTCCTATGTTCACTTCCTATCAGCTGGTTGCTTGCTCTGCCTCCTGACCTAAGATTTACTTTATGTTATCCTGCAAACCATATTCAATCCAGAGGGCTCTTGAATTAAAGATGTATGCTAAGGCTGATCCACACCAAAACTAAAATTCCAGTTAATAACACAATCTCTGGGTTCATAGTCTTAACTTCAGAGGTACTATACAATATTCTGTGGCATCTATAGCATCCTCCAAAGCTGTGTAGTCCATAGCATTGGCTGTTGCTGCCCTCTATCTTTTCAGTGATAAAATCAACCAAAAATCATCTCAGCTATGTTCATGAAAATAATAAGGGAAGGTCGACATTTCCATTCATTCCTACTCTTTCAGAGTTAAAGAGTTGTCATCCAATAATTGGGTTCATCTCACAAATGGGCTCTATTGAAAAGTACCACCATGTGATTTAGATGCAGAGAACCTAAGGGTTACTTTTGTGAGATCATTACTTGAAAAAGTACCTGTTTCTAGCATTTGTAGAATTAAATACCTCATTGTCACCTCATTGGCTTTTATAGCCTGAAAAGATAACCATTGAATTATTTGATTAGAGCTAACAAAGACAATAGTACTATAAATATATAATCCCTCATTACCTTCTATCATTCCTGTTAATTTTTATGCAGTGAGCCTCCTTAGTACATAATGCATTGTTTTCAAGGAAGTATACCAAAATTAATTCTAAAAGGAGGGATAATATTTCTCAAAACTTCACGTGTGTATTTGCACAATTTTAAGATATTCCAATTCTAAGATGTCTTCCCTGCTTCTATTTAATTAGAGAAAAAAGCTCTTCATCAAAACATTGTCAAGAAGTTGTCAAATTGATTTACCAAGTTAGATTTGTTCTTTTGCATGATCTAAATGACTTCAATCTCAATCTTTTAAATGTTTCTTTAAAGGAACCTAAAATTGATCTTCTGTGTTGAATACTAAGAAATGGTCTGTGATGTCTCTCCATAGACTTGGGGTGTAAATGGGGAGGGGTTTCTCCTAAGAACCTTCAAAGGTATTATCTCATTTAACTCATGATCCTTTGAAGAAAGTGGACCCTCTCATTCACATATAATGAGAATTGCTTCACAGACCAGGGTATATAAACCATCACAGCCAAGCCTTGCATGACATGTGGCATCTGGAAACGGTTTTCACAGGTGGAATATACAAATGAGCTTTTCGATTTTGTGTGTGTAACAAGATTGCCTCATAATATCTCCATTATACCATTAGAAACTCATAGTGATTCATCTGGCACTAGGCATGATCGGTGATATAAAATAATTGCAAAGTGATTCATGTCACCATAACTTAGTTTTAATTTGTGCTATCACTAGAGCCATTTGCCCATGGTGAATGTCAATCAACTTGTAACATGAGCACCAGGTGTTCCTCTTCTTTCCCTCAAAACTGTTACAAATAAACACCAACTGTGGGTGTCATGTGCAGATGAGGACTCTTTCCGAATGTGCTTGGGAAAGTACCAAGTCTATAGAAAAGACTTGCAAAGTGTGTGTCCTGTTGGGCTTTTCCTCAGTGATGCAAGCTAGCATCAACTAAGAAGAGGGGACATCAATTAAGGAAATGCCTCTATCAAATGGTCTCTAGGCAAAGGTTCAGGGGCATTTTCTCGATGGATGATTGAGGTAGAGGGCACAGCAGCTCTCCAAACAGCTATACCAGAGAAGGTGGCCTGAGTGTGTAAGAAAGAACCTGGGAAAGCTAAGATGGAGCAAACCAGTAAGCAGCATTCCTCCATGACCTCTGCTTCAGGTCCTTCCTCTTAGGTTCCTGCTTAAGTTCATGGCTTGATTTTCCTCAGTGATGAACTATGGTGTGGAAAACCATCTCCTCCCCCAAGTTGCTGTTCCTTATGGTGCTTTTTCGCAGTAATAGGAAGTAAATTAAGCCAGTGCTCAGACAAGACAGGACACAGAAAGCTCTCAGGGTGTGAACACCTGCCCTTGGATGCTATAGGAGCCTCTTCCTCTCTTCCCCAGAGTAAGCCATTGACTCCAGCCTTGTAGACTTTGGTTTTTCCATTTAATTCTAATTCCTACCAGAAGAAGCTTCCAGGAACTCATTAGTATGTCAGTATTTAAAATCTCACTAAGATTATATCTGTTGAAAGAGAATATCCTCTTCTCAAGAGTTGGGCATCCTATAGAGAAGGGAAAGGAGTATTTTAAATAAACAAAACAAGAAAACAAATATCTACTATGGTGTTTTGAGAAATGATAACTTAGGAACTTCTTCCTAAGTCCTGTGGGTTTGTATCACACACATATACATGCTGCAAAAGTGGACACACACACACACACACACACACACACACACACACACACTGGTTTTGATGGGGTAAAGAGAGAAACAGGGCTCGGAAATGCACAGAGATTAGAGATGACAGTGTAACTTGCTTGGGACATCAACTGACTGGAGAATGCTGTGTTAGAATTGTGGCCAGCCAGGCTTTTCAGATGTCACCTGTTAATGACCACAGCAGCTGGAGATGTCACCTGTTAATGAGATAGAAACCATAGCAGCTGGAGTACTGCAGCACACCCCAAGAGACTAACAACCAAATGGCAGTAAGTAGGCCATTATGAGGCCTCTTCCCTGACAGGCAAGCCCATAATGAATAAGGGACATGTGCTGGGGTTAGCAGACTCTATTTCCTCCTCTTGTCACTCACTATAATGTCACCCTTTACCACAGAGGACAGGTGGATAGAAAGATCTAACAAAATGTTCAGAAGAAATGTGAAATTTAGAAATTGGGAATTACCACAAAACACGATCCAGTATAATTTAATTTTATATCATTAAAGTATATTATGCAGGCTGGAGAGATGGCTCAGCTGTTGAGAGCACTGAGTGGTGTTCCAGAGGTCCTGAGTTCAATCCCCAGCAACCACATGGTGGCTCACAACCATCTGTAATGAGATCTGGTGCCCTCTTCTGCTGTTTCTGAAGACAGTGACAGTGTACTTACATACATAAATAAATCTAAAAAACAAAACAAAACAAAACCTCTCTCCTAAGAGAACAAGAGAAAGCATTATAAAATAAATAAGGTATATTATGTACAGGATAAAATTTAACTAGTCTATCTATAAATATAAAATTAAACTTATAATATTATAGTCCTCTAGTTGGCTACCGTTACCATTTAATGTGGACATTGCTTTTATTCCAGAAGATGTTTCCACCACAGTTTCCAAGCAGCCTCTCGTGAATTGGAGCTCACCATCTCAACTGCAGAGCTGGCCAGAAAACCCCCAATCCTCTTGTGTCTGTCACCAGCCCTAGCATTGGCATTCCTGACATGCTTCACATAAAGCTTTCGTGTGGTTTTGGGAAATTCAAACTCAGGTCCTTGTGTAAACAAGTACTTTATTCACTGAGCAATGAGCCATCTTCTCAGCCACTTGTGTGTGTGTGTGTGTGGGTGTGTTTAATGTAGTTATAAACCAAATTTTGACATTTGTTATAAAGTTTCTGATGGTCTATGTAAGAGAGGAGCAAGCAAGTTTCCAAAAGCAGTGGAAAATGTGTTAAGAGGTATAGTTTTGTACTATAGCAGATGAGGAAAGAGCCCTGTGATGCATACAGGTACCAGCTACTGCATCATGATTGACAGTGACTTTATAACATAATCCAAAGAACATTACCATCTTCCTACCTAGAGACTGTCTCGCCTGGTTCCCACTCATACAGGTGAAGAATCTATGAGACAAATCTATGAGTGAGCTATAGTCACGTCAGGCTTAGAGCTTTCCACTACCCTCTCACAAAGCATACTTTTACGAACAAGTTTTTAAAAGCAAAGTAGTCATTGTAGAGAAAAGGTCATTGATCAGCACCTATTCTGTACATATATTTAATCTCTATCTATTACTTTATTTTTGTGCTGATGGACAAAATCCTCTAGGGATACTATCTGTAGATTGAATTTTATCTGCTTCCAGTTCCTCTTCAGCATCACATAGTACTGGAACTAAAGGTCACACAATACTTCCCAGAATATGTGAGAGGAAAGAGTATAATCGAGGATACTTTGCCTGTATTTGGACTGGATGCCTGGCTTCTGTGAATGCACAGCGCTGAGTATAATCATTATTTACATTTATAAATAATCAATCCACAGAGCAGAACATAAAATCATCAGAGGCCGAGATGAAGACTGGTGCTATCACCAGAGGCAGTAGATGAATCTGTGTGTTTCATTCTAGGTTGAAAGAGTTTCTAGTGCAGGATCTACAATCCTGTTTCCCATGGATTTGTATCAAGGATCATAGCTTCAAATATTCCTTGGTCATGAAGTGAGCTCATATTTAGTAAAATCCTCATAATATTTCCCTCGTTGGGGCTTCCTCCATCCCAATACAAAGATATTTAATTGCCTTCAGCAGTATCCCCTAGGAACTTCAATAGTGATTGCTTAGTCTTGACTAATACTACAGAGTTTCATAGTCAGACTCTACCTAGATCAGGAGAAGGAAGAGCCACAGAGTATGTCATTTCCAGTGACAGCAGAATGTTGGTCTCCCATGCTAAGTCATGCAGCAGCACATATGTGCCTCCCCCAATATAAAATAAATAGAAATGTAAAAAGAAAGAAACAATTGTTAACTATTCTATGCATGTTTAATGGAAATGGTGGAAATGTGAAAAAACAAATTGTATTTAATGTTCTAGAGGTTAGCAGGGGTGTATGTCTCAGATGTTTACAGTACAGCCAGTAAAATAAATATATAGATAACTTTGCTTTCATTTATGTAATAAGAACTATCCCTTCTAAAATAAATACCAATGTTCAACATGAGAGTTAAACATACTGTATTAAAGCATTAAGACAACTCATTTAAGAGGTGGAAATGCAAATGTTTCAAGGGTCTGAGCTCTGACATATTGCCTGAATCAAGGAGCCCCTTTTGCCTAACAGTTGACAACGGCTCTCATGTGTTCCACTAGCTCAAGAGAAGACAAATCCCTGAACATACTGAGGAAGAGAAGGCCTTACTGTATGTCACCAGGCTGTATTTTTGCTATGTCCCTGGGATCCCTCCAACATATACATTCTCCTAGAATGTCCAATGAAGACAGTGTTAAATGGCCAACTTGGTTTAGTTTTGGACTTCTAATGAAGTCTGCCTCTGCATTATTTCCAGTCTATATGTGACAGCCTTTTTATGTGTTACTAATGGAACCCCCCACAAAATCCCATGGCAGGAAGTATTTATTTCTAGTGTGCAATCTTAGGTAACAGACTTGGTGTCTTACCTAACTCTAACTCTTGGCTGATGAAAGATCTCAGCCTAGGAAACACCCTAAAATACATAACTGTATTTAATGAACAGTATCCAAGGAAATCCTCACGTTTTACTGCAGAAAAAAATGAAATATAAAAATGTGTAAGACTATAGTTCATGCTGATACATGTAACTTTGATTTGTTCTTCAGATCTCAGAATAGTAAAGGCATTTGATGAATTCAGACGAGTAGAAAACATTGTTTGCCAAGATAAAGAGAGAACCAATGGGCCTTTCTCCTACAGAAGTTGCTTTACTGGATTTTATGAAAAAAAAATTAAGCCAATCCTCATTAAAATAAAATAGTATAAGTTTTTAAAAGGAAAATAAAGATAGAACCAATGTCTGTTGTGTGCATTATTGCACAGTGCTAAGAACCATCTCTCAGCAGCTTCAGAAAGAGACTCTGATCATGGCATGGATGATAGTTCCACACACAGAGCAGCTGTTATTTCATGGTAAAACAAAATCAATCTGCCCTCCATGGTGCACATGGTATTATCTCAAGCTCCCATCAGGAATCACCCAACCATTGGTCACCGCCACCTGTCTGCTTACAACTAGAAATTCCTGAGGCTGCAGTTCTCTGCTTCCTCCTCTTCTCTTTCCATGGGGAGCTGTCATAGACAGTAATTTCCGAATTGTGCCCTGTCCCTCTCAGCTTATGCCAGCAACAATTACATGTGGCATTCTTCGAACCTTACTACTACCCAACAAGTTCTATATGTGTCACTTTGAGTTGGCCAAAAGTCATCCTGATATAATCCTCTCTTATTTTTATTATTGTCTTTCTCAAATAAAGCAGGAAATCCTAATTAATTGGGTTTGTTAAAATTCAAATATACAGCATTTTTCTGGATAAGTTTATCTCCTGTCTGACAGTACTCAACATGCCCTGATCTAATACTAAATCCAATAAAGAGCTCATATGTGATTGTGAAGGCTTCAGAAGCAACAGAGCTTCTTGGACAGGGTTCCTTCTGGCCTTCATCTTCAGCCAAGAGGCAGAGCTGGTCCTCAGACCTTTGTTCACCTTACCTACCAGAGGAGAGCTTGCCTATAGGGAGTGCTCTGACTCCTGGGACTCAGGAGAGAGCTAGTCTCCCAGGAGTGCTGACACAGGCTTACAGACTCACAGGAGGAACAAGCTCCAGACAGAGACATCTAGAACATCTAACATCAGAGATTACCAGATGGTGAAAGGCAAACATAAGAATTTTACTAACAGACACCAAGACCACTGGGTATCATCAGGACCCAGTACTCCCACCATAGCAAGTCCTGGATACCCCAACACATCAGAAAAGCAAAATTCAGATTTAAAATCATATCTCATGGTGCTACTAGAGGATTTTAAGAAGGACATTAATAACTCCTTTAAAGAAATACAGGAGAACACTGCTAAAGAGGTAGAAGTCCTTAAAGAGGAAACACAAAAATCCCTTAAAGAATTAGAGGAAAGCACAACCTAACAGGTGAAGGAATTGAACGAAAACATCCAAGATCTAAAAATGGAAGTAGAAACAATAAAGAAAACCCAAAGGGAGAAAACTCTGGAGATAGAAACCCTAGGAAAGAAATCAGGAGCCATTGATTCGAGCATCACCAACAGAATACAAGAGATAGAAGAGAGAATCTCAGGTGCAGAAGATTCCATAGAGAATATGGGCACAACATTCAATGCAAAATGCAAAAAGATCCTAACTCAAAACATTCAGGAAATCCGGAACACAATGAGAAGATCAAACCTAAGGATAATAGGTATAGATGAGAATTAAGATTTTCAACTTAAAGAGCCAGTAAATATCTTCAACAAAATTGGAGAAGAAAACTTCCCTAACCTAAAGAGAGATGACCATAAACATACAAGAAGCCTACAGAACTCCAAATAGACTGGACCAGAAAAGAAATTCCTCCCAACACGTAATAATCAGAACAACAAATGCACCAAATAAAGATATAATATGAAAAGCAGTAAGGGAAAAAGATTAAGGAACATATAGAAGCAGAACTATTAGAATTACACCAGACTTCTCACCAGAGACTATGAAAGCCAGAAGATCCTGGACAGATGTTATACAGACCCTAGGAGAACACAAATGCCAGCCCAGGCTACTATACCCAGCAAAACTCACAATTTCCATAGATGGAGAAGCCAAAGTATTCCATGACAAACCAAAATTTACACAATATCTCTCCTCAAATCCAGCCCTTCAAAGAATCATAAAGGAAAAACTCCAACACAAGGCAGGAAACTTTGCCCTAGAAAAAGCAATAAAGTAATCCTTCAAAAACCTAAAAGAAAATAGCCACAAGAACAGAATGCCAACTCTAAAAACAAAAATAACAGGAAGCAACAATTAACTTTTCTTTAATATCTCTGAATATCAATGGACTCAATTCCCCAATAAAAAGGCATGCACTAACAGATTGTCTAAAAAAACAGGACCCAACATTTTGCTGCATAGAAGAAACTCACCTAAGGGACAAAGACAGAGTAAAAGGGTGGAAAACAATTTTCCAAGCAAATGGTCCAAAGAAACAAGCTGGAGTAGCCATCCTAATATCTAATAAAATCGTCTTTCAACCCAACTTAATCAAAAAAGATAAGGAGGGGCACTTCATACTCATCAAAGGTAAAATCTACGAAGATGAACTCTCAATTCTGAACATCTATGCTCCAAATACAAGGGCAGCCACATTCATTAAAGAAATTTTAGTAAAGCTCAAAGCACACATTGCACCTGACACAATAATAGTGGGACACTTCGACACCCCACTCTCACCAATGGACAGATCCTGAAAACAGAAACTAAACAGGGACACAGTGAAACTAACCAGAGTTATGAACCAAAAGAAATTCAACAGATATCTATAGAATATTTTGTCCTAAAACAAAAGGATATACCTTCTTCTCAGCAACTCATGGTACATTCTCCAAAACTGATCATATAATCGGTCACAAAACATCATATAATTGGTCACAAAACAGCCCTCAACAGATACAAAAATATTGAAATTATCCCATGCACACTATCAGATCACCACTAAGGCTGATCTTCAATAACAACATAAATAATAGAAAGCCCACATACACGTGGGAGCTGAACAACAGTCTACTAAATGGAACACAATGAAAGCATTCCTGAGAGGAAAACCCATAGCTCTGAGTGCCAGCAAAAGGAAACTAGAGAGTGCCTACATGAGCAGCTTGACAGCACACCTAAAAGCTCTAGAGAAAATGAAAGCAAATACCCAAGAGAAGTAGTAGGCAGAAAATAATCAAACTCAGGGCTGAAATCAACCAAGTGGAAACAAAAAGAACTATGCAAAGAATCAACCAAACCAGGAGCTGGTTCTTTCAGAAAATCAACAAGATAGATAAACCCTTAGTCAGAATATCTAGAAGTCACAGGGACAGTACCCTAATTAACAAAATCAGAAATGAAAAGGGAGACATAACAACAAAATCTGAGGAAATCTGAAACATCATCAGATCCTGCTACAAAAGCCAATACTCAACACAACTGGAAAACCTAGATGAAATGGACAATTTTCTAGACAGATACCAGGTACCTAAGTTAAATCAGGATCAGATTAATGATCTAAACAGTCCCATATCCCCTAAAGAAATAAAAGCAGTCATTAATAGTCTCCCAACCAAAAAAAGCCCAGGACCAGATGGGTTTAGTGCAGAGTTCTATCAGACCTTCAAAGAAGACCTAATTCCAATTCTTCTCAAACTATTCCACAAAATAGAACCAGAAGATACTCTACCCAATTCATTCTATGAAGCCACACTTACTCTGATACCTAAACTACATAAAGACCCAACAAGGAAAGAGAACTTCAGACCAATTTCCCTTATGAATACCAATGCCAAAAATACTCAATAAAATTCTTGCAAACTTAATCCAAGAACACATCAAAACGATCATCCATCATGATGAAGTAGGCTTCATCGCAAGGATGCAGGGATGGTTCAATATATGGAAGTCCATCAACATAATCCACTATATAAGCAAACTCAAAGACGAAAACCACATAATCATCTTATTAGATGCTGAGAAAGCATTTGATAAAATCCAACACCCATTCATGATAAAAGTCTTGGAAAGATCAGGAATTCAAGGCCCATACATAAACATAATAAAAGCAATATACAGTGAACCTGTAGCCAACATCTAACTAAATGGAGAGAAACTCAAAGCAATCCCTAAAATCAATCCCTAGACAAGGTTGCCCTCTTTCTCCCTACATATTCAATTTTGTACTTGAAGTCCTAGCCAGAGCAATTAGACAACAAAAGGAGATCAAGGCGAGACAAATTGAAAAGGAAGAGGTCAAAATATCATGATTTGCAGATGATGTTATAGTATGTATAAGTGATCCTAAAAATCCCACCAGACCTGAAGGGGTCTGCTACCCTATAGGTGGAACAACAATGTGAACTAACCAGTACCCCCAGAACTCATGTCTCTAGCTGCATATGTAGCAGAAGATGGCCTAGTCGGCCATCATTGGAAAGAGAGACCCTTTGATCTTGCAAACTTTATATGCCCCAGTACAGGGGAATGCCAGGCCAAGAAGTGGGAGTGGGTGGGTAGGGGAGTAGGGCAGGGGGGGGGGGTATTGGGTACATTTGGGATAGCATTTGAAATGGAAATGAAGAAAATATCTAATAAAAAATTGAAAAAATAATTCCACCAGAAAACTCCTAAACCTGATAAACAACTTCAGTGCAGTAGCTGGATATAAAATTAACTCAAACTAATCAGTGGTCTTTCTCTACACAAAGGATAAACAGGCTGAGAAAGAAATTAGGGAAACAACACCCTTCACAATAGTCACAAATAATATAGAATACCTTGGTGTGACTCTAACTAAGGAAGTGAAAGATCTGTATGAAAAGAATTTCAAGTCTCTGAAGAAAAAAATAGAAGATCTCAGAATATGGAAAGATCTCCCATGCTCATGAATTGACAGGATTAATATAGTAAAAATGGCTATCTTGGTGAAAGCAATCTTCAAATTCAATACAATCCCCATCAAAATTTCAACTCAATTCTTCACAGGGTTAGAAAGGGCAATTTGCAAATTCATCTGGAATAACGAAAAACCTAGGATAGCAAAAACTACTCTCAACAATGAAAGAACCTATACTGGAATCACCATGCCTGACTTCAAACTGTAAAACAGAGCAATCATGATAAAAACTGCATAGTAGTGGTACAGTGACAGACAGGTAGATCAATGGTATAGAATTGAAGACCCAGAAATGAACCCACACACTCATGATCTTTGACAAAGAAGCTAAAACCATCCAGTGGAAAAGACAGCATTTTCAACAAATGGTGCTGGCTCAACTAGAAGTTAGCATGTAGAAGAATACAAATTGATCCATTCTTATCTCCTTGTACAAAACTCAAGTCTAAGTGGATCAAGGAACGCCACATAAAACTTATTGAGGAGAAAGTGGGGATGAACCTTGAAGATATGGGCACAGGGGAAAAATTTCTGAACAGAACAGCAATAGCTTGTGCTTTAAGTTCAAGAATCGAATAAAATTACAAAGATTCTGTAAGGCAAAGGGCACTGTCAATTAGACAAAAAGGCCACCAACAGACTGGGAAAAGTTTTTTTACAAATCTTAAATCCTACTGGGGACTAATATCCGATAAAGAACTAAGCAGTTGGATTTTAGAAAACCAAATAACCCTATTAAAAATGGGGTACAGAGCTAAACAAATGATTCTCACCTGAGGAATACTGAATGGCTGAGAAGCACCTGAAAAAATGTTCAACATACTTAATCATCAGGAAAATGCAAATGAAAACAACCCTGAGATTCCACCTCACACCAGTCAGAATGGCTAGGATCAAAAATTCAGGTGACAGCAGATGCTGGTGAGAATGTGGAGAAAGAGGAACATTCCTCCATTGCTGGTGGTATTGAAAGCTGGTACAACCACTCTGGAAATCACTTTGGTGGTTCCTCAGAAAATTGGACACAGTACTACCAGAAGATCTATCAATACCACTCCTGGGCATATACCCAGAAGATGCTCCAACTTGTAATAAGGATACATGTTCCACTATGTTCATAGCAGCCTTTATAATAGCCAGAAGCTGGAAAGAACCCAGATGTCCCTCAACAGAGGAATGGATACAGAAAATGTGGTACATTTACACAATGGAGTACTACTCAGGTATTAAAAACAATGAATTTATGAAATTCTTAGACAAATGGATGTATCTGGAGGATATCATTCTGAGTGAGGTAACCCAATCACAAAAAAAAAAACCCACATGATATGCACTCACTGATAAGTGCATATTATCCCAGAAACTTAGAATACCCAAGATACAATTTGCAAAACTCATGAAACTCAAGAAGAAGGAAGACCAAAGTGTGGATACTTAGTTCTTTCTTATAAGGGGGAACAAAATACCCATGGAAAGAGTTACAGAGACAAAGTTTGGAGCTGAGACTGAAGGAAGGACCATCCACAGACTGCCCCATCTAGGGATCCATCCCATAAACAAACCCCAAACCGAGACACTATTGCATATACCAACAAGATTTTGCTGGCAGGACCCTGATATATCTGTTTCCTGTGAGGCTATGCCCGTGCCTGGCAAATACAGTAGTGGATGCTCACAGTCATCTATTGGATGGGCCCCGGGGCCCCGAATGAAGGAGCTAGGGAAAGTGCCCAAGGAGCTGAAGGAGTCTGCAGCCCCATAGTTGGAACAACAATATGAACTAACCAGTACCCCACCCCCAGAGCTCGTGTCTCTAGCTGCATATGTAGCAGAAGATGGCCTAGTTGGCCATCAATGGGAGGAGAGGTCTTTGGTCTTGCAAAGATTCTATGCCCCAATATAGGGGAATGCCAGGGCCAGGAAGTGGGAGTGGGTGGGTTGGGGAGCATGGAAAGGTGGAGGGTATAGGGGATTTTAGGACAGGAAATTAGTAAAGGGGACAGCATTTGAAATGTAATTGAAGAAAACATCTAATTAAAAAAGAGAGCTCATATGTGTGCTGTCTATGCATCTATGCATCTATGTATCTATGTATCTATCTATCTATCTATCTATCTATCTATCTATCTATCTATCTATCTATCTATCATGCACTCATCCATATATAGATATAGATATCTGCTTCCTTCTCTCTCCCCTCTCCTTCACTTCCTTTTACCTCCTCCTTCTCATCTTCTTCTTTGCTCCTCCTCTTCTTGTTGATTGTCCTTTTCTACCTATTCCATCCCCAGGCCTGTGACATGCTAGGCCAACCCTGTTCCACTGATCTATGTTCCATCCTACCAGGTTTTCTTTTTCTGCTTCTAAGTGGTTGGAAACACCAAGGAAGGTGCTGGTGCTGAGCCGCAACCTTGTGCACCACCACCACTTGCGCACCACCACCACCCTGAGCCTTCATTGTCACAGTATACATAGAAAAGGAATTATAACTGTCTTGATAGTCAAGTTCCTTTCCTTTTCCTTGATTTTCTTTGCTTCCCCAGTTTTATACATTGCCTGTATGCAATTTAGGATTTTTTTTGAAAAGAAAGGATGTTCTATAAATTCAGTTTAATAAAGTTAATGGCTAGGCACTGCCCACTGTGTAGTGGCCACTGTGGGGGAACCAAGATGAATGTGCCATGCTTTGTAACTTTATGAACTTCTTCATCAAAGGACTGAATATGCCCTTCCAGGGAGCCAAAGACAGGTTTCACAGTGTAATTATTAGAAGGAAGACACAAATGGTTTGCAGCCCCACACCAAAGGAGCCAGTAGTGGCCTGTGGTGAAGGCAGGGAATTGTTCACAAATGAGTTAGAACTGGTTTTGAAATGTTATATCTTCTATTTTAGTTTATTTGCTAGGAAAAAGAGGATGAAAGAAGAAAGGGAAAGTAGGGAGAGACAGGTGGTAAGAAGGGAGGGAGGGAAAGACAGGAGGCAAGGAGGGAGGAGGGAGGACTAAAATAATACTGTTAGGGTCTATGTGACCTTGTTTCTCTGCTACACACCTTTATGCTGGTTCTGAATTCTTTGTGTGGTTGTATTTTTATGAACTATAAAAGGCCACGAAGAATGCCAGCATTTAGGCAAGTTGCCAAGATAATCAGAGGACATGATGTGACCTGGTGACGGAACTAGTTTTCCTACTTACATAACGAGTCTAGTTTCCAAACTGCTGCTAAATTTGTTTGCCTGATATCCTCCTAAGAGAATATATGTTTGCTAAAATAACGTTCAAAGAAAAGCACTGTTTGAATAGCTGTGTTATACAAGATATTTCCCATTGATACAGCTTCTATATCAAAGTTAAAGTCGTGACTATTTCAAAGAGAATCACTGTCATTGTCATGTGAAGCGAGGATGAGCCAGTTTGGGCTGAGATTGGATGGGCCATTAAATTTTTAGGGACCCTGGAGATATTCATTACCTCTATGTTGACTCAGAAACGTTTCTTGGTTTCTACTGACGTTGGATTTATTAGCCCAAGAGTACTTCATCAGCTCTAACGCATATGTGTCATGGCTAAGTAAAAGTTGGTGAACAGGGAGAGCAGGAGGAGATAGGGGGTTTTTGAAGGGAAAACCAGGAAAGGGGGTCAACATTTGAAATGTAAATAAAGTAAGTATCTAATAAAAAATAATGAAAAAGAAAGAAAAAAGTTGAAGTTAAGTATTACTAATATAATTTTTTACGGTATAAATAGACTGGGAAATTCTCCAGTTCTTTTAAGGTGGTTTTAATGCCATTATTAATACTTACTGGAGACTATTGCCAGTCAGAATTATCTAAAGGAACAGAGCCATTAGGATGAATATATATATATATATATATATATATATATATATATATATATGACATTATATGTGAGATACCTTTATTATATATGAGACATATCACATTGTGAGATTGTGTATTTATGCATAGACACATAAGACATTTATTAGATTGGCTTGTGTCATGTAGTCCCAGAAGTCTAACAATAGCTGTCTCACACAAAGGGAGGTGAAACTGGCACTGAGGCTATGAGACTGGAAGTATATGTGGTCTCTATGTGGTGCTAAAGACTTGGAGGATTCCTGGAGAGATGTTGCTCTCCAGTCTCTGTTGAAAGTCTTCTGCTGTCCCTGAAGGAATGCTACAGTAACCGGATAGGTTAAGAGTGGTTACAGACAAGCAAAATGCAAGTTTCCTTCTTTCTTCTGCCTGCCACCAGAAAGTGGTTCTTCCCACCTCAAATAATAGGACTGAGAGAATCCTACACAGGAGTAATGAGTTTACAGTTTGGTTCATTTAGTCAAGTTAACAACCAGCTTTAGCAGCCTATGACAGTGATTTGAGTTTCTGTCTGTTTGACCTTCTAACTACAACCAACAAAAAAAAAATCTAAACCAAAATAAGAAACTTCTTGTGTCTTTTGCCTGGAGAAGACAAGATATAATTTTTTTATGTATTTGGAGTTTTTGTCAGGTTGAGTCAGGGGTATAAACTGGAACACTTGATGTAAAATCACAATCTTGATTTTTCAAAAGAACTTTTTGAATTTTGATGTAGTATGCTTATAGAATGAATAACATTTTGAACATCTGTCTTATATATTAAAATTATAAAAAGAAGTGATAATCAACTGTAATTTATCAAAAAGAAACTAAAATACTTTCTCCAATGTTATCACTTTCTTTTAAGCCTTCTTTTTTCTGTGGTGGTCAGAGAATAACCATCAGAAGCTGGTTATTTTCTGTTATTATGAATATTAGTCAGGGTAACAACCTACAGAATGAATTCCCCCTCTATGCATATATATACACATATGTATATATGTATATATGCATATATATACACATATATGTCTGTATATACATATATATGTATATATATACATATACATACACATATGTATATATATATATGCGATTTTATTAGAATGACACTTAACGGGCTGTGCTCCAGCTAATACATCAATAGCTCAATAGCTGCCTATGAACAGAAAGTCCAAGAATCGAGAAGTTGCTCAATCCACAAGGCTGAATGTCTTAGCTGTTCTTCAGTAATATGCTGGAATCATGAATAAGTAGGCTCTAATGCCAGCGAAGGAATAGACTTGCTGGCAAGGTGAGAGCAAGCAAGCAAAGAGCACAAGCATCCTGCTTTCAAGACCTTATAGGCTTCCAACAGAAACTGTGGCCAGGATTAAAGGTATGTATTTCTACCTCAAAGATCCAGATTAGAAGTGGATCTTCCTACTTCAAATTAAGCAAAAGATCCCTCACAGTTGTGCCCTGTATTTTCGAATTTTAGTCAATTCCACATGTAGTCAAGTTGATAAACAAGAATAGTCATTATACCATGGATCCCAAGGACTAAACCCAGGCCTTTAGGCTAGTGTGGCATATACTTTTATACCTAACATAGGAAAAGATATCACAAAAGTTTTGTTGCTTTGTTTTAGCTATAATGAGGTTGTGCCTTCTGACAAATGTCTATTTTGTGGGGATTAGTAGGAACTTTGGAACATGACATGTTTTTGTGCTCATTTTTCTCTTTATAAAATTAAGCAAACTCAGAAGTGGATGCTCACAGTCAGGTATTGGATGGATCACAGGGCCCCCAATGGAGGAGCTAGAGAAGTAACCAAGGAGCTAGGGGGATCTGCAACCCTATAGGTGGAACAACAATATGAACTAACCAGTACTCCCTGGAGCTCGTGTCTCTAGCTGCATATGTATCAGAAGATGGCCTAGTTGGCCATCAGTGGAAAGAGAGGCCCATTGGTCATACAAACTTTATATGCCTCAGTACAGGGGAACGCCAGGGCCAAGAAGTGGGAGTGGGTGGGTGGGGGAGTGGGTGGGGGAGCGGGTGGGGGAGCGTGTGTGGGACTTTTGGGATAGCATTGGAAATATAAATAAAATAAATACATAATTTTAAAAACAAGTCAAAATGTGACAAAAGAATTAGTTGGTTTTACTTATGTTTTATTCTAAGGTGTTTAGCTAGTTTCATAGTACCCTTTAAGTTATGAAATCATACATACTTAATTTATGTAGCATTCTATGATTATTTTTGCTGATGTGACATATTTCCTGATAAAAGTAATATATGAAAGGAAAGGACTTACAATGCCAACTTATAGTCCATCATTTTGAGGAAGAAACTAAGAATTCAAGCAGCAAATCACATTCAGCCCCCCCCAAAAAAACAGCAAAGAGAGAGCAAACACATCATTGCTTACTTGATTGCTTGCTCTCAGATAGTTTTCTCATCCCATATACCTACCATTCAAGGATATTCTGCCTAGGGAATGGTGCTGGCCACAGTAGGTAGGGTCTTCCTACATCAATTAATAATCAAGACAGTCACCCACTGACAAGCACATAGGCCAACTTCATCTAAGTTATACTTCATTAAGACTGTCTTCCCAGGTTACTCTTATTTGTGTCAAATTCATTAATAAATTAAACAAGCAAACAATCTTAATAAGTTAGAGCAGTGTTCATTAACATGTACAACTAATGAATACAGTGGCTACTAATGGTTATTGAACAGTGACAGAGCATTTATCAATTTCTATCCATAGTGTATATCTTTCATCTATACTAATATGTACATCTTACAGCCATTTTATACTCACTTCTCGTCTAATAGTTGGATATATTGGTTGTGATTTGGAAGCCTCTATATCAGCAATAGGATACACTTGAATGGCTTATCAATAATTTCTAAAGGAAAAGTCTATATACAAAATTCTGTGTGTCTCTCTGGCTCTGCATCCTGCTCTGCCCCTCACATACTCTCCACACTCCTGCCCATCTCCTTCTTCCTTTAACCCTGGATCTAGTGAGAGATAGAAATATTTGATGTTACTTTCCTTTAAAGTGAACTAATAAGAGAATGGGCTTGGAAAGGATTGGAAACCCCCAAAATAGCACAGTGAAAGTGGTAATCTTTAAAATAACGAAGTTTCTTGATTCTTCAGACAAAGCATTAAGAGGGAGAAAACATTCCAGTTTCTCTTTTGTCCTGATTGGTAATCACTTGCTCTCCTAAAGATAGTCCCAGTCTGTGACAATCAATAGTAAGTTGAGATTTACAGAATTCTGCATAACTTCAAAGAACACATTTTTCCCATCAGAGTCCAGTAAAATGTTAAAGTTTAAAACTGGATCCATTCTTGGTCTATTTCTTCAAATAAACAAATAAGAGGAATTAAATTGAACCAATCCTCCCCTCTAGAAAAATAAACATTTTACTCTGATGTAAATGTTTCATAATTACAGAGCTAAGAAATCACATGTTATTTTGTTAAATATTAATAATGAAATTAAAAATTATAAAACTTCACTAAGACGTGAAAAATTAAAGTACACTAAGCACCCTATGAATCACAGTTTCAAGCCAGACAGAAGCAGCTTCCTGAATGTGTGATCATCTGGCCTTTGATTTCTAGTTTTCTTTATAGTTGTGCCAATTTTGAATTATGTTCATATGTTTGTCTTCTCCATTTTAGCATCCCTAAGTGTAACACTGATGGGATTCTGTTTCAGAAAAGCTTGTGTGCAGTTATTACACCACGTTTCTTTACTACACCACATTTCTGTGTCTCATTATTTCTCCATGCTACTTTCTAACCAGAAACAACTTCATGCAGCCTATAATATATGTGTAATAATTCCTCCTTGCAGATTGCTGTTATATACTCTTTCCAATATTCAGTTTTTATTTATATAAAATATTCTTCATATTGAGTTATTATCAATAGAATATATAGTTATAAGTGGCTGTTTTAACTTGCAGGCTCTTAAGTATCTGAAGCAACTACTTTGAATTATTAACATCATGTATTAAGCTTCCACTATGAAGTGTGTGACTGTTAATTACTTTATGTTTTTATCATACCTGGAATTCCAGATTCTTCTCTATCAAGTACAGTGAGGTTCAAAATGGCCCTGTGTCTGTCATGGAAATCTTATGAGTAAGTTACTGAAAATAAAATAAATACCAACATTTCAAAATCCAATGAATATCATACATTAAAAGGAAGAAAAATATAAGCAAAACTCAAGAGCTGAGTGCTAACAGCATTTTATTGGGTTATATTGGGAAATGTTGAAAACAGTGTGTCTTGAGGTATTTGAATAATGATATAACATATGAACTTTGCTATCTTAGAAACTAGAGAGAATTTTGAAATATATAAATTTGAATACCACCTAATAAATCAAAGAAAATAAAATCATAGGTTGGATAACCTTGTCTGAGAAAATCTGATGCTGTGGAAGGAAACTAGATTAGACCAGCAGAGACTCTGGTGAACTTAGTGCATTTAGAAGTCCAGAAAGGAGAAGAGAGATGAAGTGAGTTAGTCATTATTAACAACTGGGAACTTAAGAAAGTTTAGAGGGAGGACAAACTTTGGAACATCAGTGCAGAAGTGAAAAGAGGTGGATGAGTGGTTTGATCACACAGTGGCTGCGAAGTTACATAAGCTAATTACTTATATACTAAAGACACTCACTGTCAGAGCAGAAAAGACACTTCGCAAGTGAAGAAAACAGTCTGCTCACCCACAGTTCCTGGTAACAAGGATGGATAGTGTCCCACCATGATCCAACACTCAGCCAGTGGACTTCTCTCCACCCCCACATGGAGAAGCTAAAGGGGGAGTTAAAGACAGCAGTGCCAAACTAGGCTTAGAGATCATTTCAGCCCCTAAAGCACGACAAACAATCTTCACAGTGTCAGGCTTAATGGTAAAATAACTAGACGCCTCTCTGCTAAGAATGAATACAAAGCAAGGGCATTCTTACACCTATTTAACACTACGAGAAATCCTAGATAATACAATAAGAAAATAAATACATGAAATTTAAAAATATTTTAAATTTTATTTTATTTTTAATTTATTTTATACATTTCATATTCCATTCCCCACCCCCACATCAACCCTCCCTGTGTTCCACATGCCACACCTCTTCCCCACCCCACCCCCACCCCACCTGACCTCTAAACTTCTCCAGTCTCTTGAGGGTTAGGTGCATCATCTCTGAACACAGACCTAGAAGTCCTCTATTGTATGTGTGTTAGGGGCCTCATTTCATCTGGTATATGCTATCTGTTTGGTGGTTCAGTGTTTGAGAGATCTCAGGGGTGCAGATTGAGACTGCTGGTGCTCCTACAGGATCGTCCTTCTCCTCAGCTTCTTTCAGCCTTCCCTAATTCAACAACAGGGGTCAGCTGCTTCTATCCATTGGTTGGGTGCAAATATCTGCATCTGAATCTTTCAGCTGCTTTTTGGGTCTTTTGGAGAGCATTCATGCTAGGTCCCTTTTAGTAAGCGCTCCATAGCCTCAGTAATAGTGTCAGGGCTTGAGACCTCCCCTTGAGCTGGATCCTACTTTGGGCCTGTCACTGGACCTTCTTTTCCTCAGGCTCCTCTCCATTTACAACCTTGTAAATCTTTCAGACAGGAACAATTATGGGTCAGAGATGTGACTATGGGATGGCAACCCCACCTTCACTTGATGTCCTGTCTTCCTGTTGGAGGTGGGCTCTATAAGTTCCCTCTCCCTACTGTCGGGCATTTCATTCAAGGTCCCTCAAGTTTGAGTACTGGGAGTCTCTCACCTTCCAGGTCTCTGGTGCATTCTGGAGGATCCCCTCAACCTACTATTTTCTGAGGTTGCCTGTTTACATTCTTTCTGCTGACCCTCCCTCAGGGCTTTAGTCTTTTCCCCTCACCCAATACCAGATCAGATTTTCCTCTCCCACCCACACCCCCCTCATCCCACCCACTTTCCCTTCCAGGTCCCTCCCTCCCTCCCCACTTGTGATTACTTTCTTCTCTCTCCCAAATGGAACTGAGGCTTCCTCACTTGGGCACTTCAGCTTGTTGAGCTTTTTGAGTTCTGTGGACTGAATCCTAGGTATTCTGTATTTTTTTTCTTCTTGGCTAATATCCACTTATAAGTGAGTACATACCATGCATGACCTTTTGGGTCTGAATTACCTCACTCTGAATGATATTTTCTAGTTCCATCCATTTGCCTGCAAAACTCAGGATGTCCTCATCTTAATAGCTGAGTAGTATTCCATTGTATAAATGAACCACATTTTCTGTATCCATTCTTCTGTCATGGGACCTAAAAATAATTTTTTATACAAGTGAAGAAAGAATAAAAATCTATGTTCGTGAATACTGGGGTTATCTACATAAAATCATTCTAGAGAGTTGGGTAAACAGAGCCAGGACTAGTCAGCACTTTGCCTGAGGCTGTAGAAAATAGGATTAAAATAGAGATGGCACCTGGTGTTCTCTATTTCAGTAGACTGATACAATTTGAAACTGATACTAAGTAGCATATATATATATTTGAAACACTTGTCTAAAAATAATATATACATTTATATTATCCAAATAAGGAAAATTACAAACACCAATTTAAAAAAAGATGTAGATCTAAATAATTACCAACTTAGAATATACTCTTTAGATGAATCAGCCCCTGCAGTTAAATGTCAGTTCTTGTGTATATCAAAAATAAATTTAGCATAACTAGGATCATAAAAAAATCCAAGCAATTCATACTATTGATGTTTACCAACTGATTCTGAAGTTCATACCAAAAAAAACAAAGTACCAGAGTAGCCAAGACAATGTAGGAAGGGAGGGAGAGACAGAGAGGCTAGTGACTGACAGTCACTACATAAGCTTATTAAAAGCTCGTGTAATTAAGCAGGACACTGGATGAAATACAACAAAAGAGCCCAGAAGGAAAGTCAGGCAATTGAAGTCAAATGATGTTTTTCAGAAAAGGCAAATGCAATTCAATGGAGCAAAGATAGATGCTTTAACAAATACTGCTTGAACAATTCTGTAACCTTCTGACATGAAAAATTCTAGATTGATCCTGTACCATTAATAGTTTACATTAAAATCTGAGCTGGGATTTTTTCTGGCCAGAACTTTTATAGGACTTGTGTATGTTGTCACGGTACGAGTTTATAAGAGCATCTGCTCTTTTGTGTCTGGAAAACAGTTTCCTTGGAGTTGTCCTTCAACTCTGGCTCTTGAAATCTTTCTACCTCTTCTTCCACTGAGACCTCTGAGTGTTGAGGAGATGGAAGTGACAAAGACATCCCCAAATTTTCTGCACATTGTACATTATGACTCTCATGTTAATTCCTACCCTCCATGAAGAATCTTCTCTGTTGAAGATTGAGCAATGGACTAAGCAGTGGGCATAGCAGTACATCATTAGGAGTCTTGGGCACAGATTCTCATCCCTAACCAAGAAGCTCTTTGCAATTGATAGCTACAGGGACTGAGAAAATTAGTTTTCCTCATTTAAGTGACATTGGGAATATCTGCTATAAGCCAGGGAAGGCACTATGATCAGGAATAGTTGCCAAACAGAAAATGGAATTCCTGGTGTGTGTGTGTGGGGGGTGGGGGGGGTTGGCTGGAGTTTTTTTTCAATTTTTTATTAGATATTTTCTTCATTTACATTTCAAATGCTATCCTGAAAAGTCTCCTATACCCCCCACCATGCTCCCCTACCCACACACTGCCACTTCTTGGCCCTGGCGTTCCCCTGTACTTGGGCATATAAAGTTTGCAAGACCAAGGGATCTCTCTTCCCAATGATGGCTGACTAGGCCATCTTCTGCTACCTATGCAGCTAGAGACGCAAGCTCGGAGGGTATTGGATACTTCATATTGTTGTGCCACCTATAGGGTTGCAGACCCCTTCAGCTCCTTGGGTACTTTCTCTAGCTCCTCCATTGGAGGCTCTGTGTTCCATCCAATAGATGACTATTTTTTCCTTTATGTTTTTTTATTATATATTTTCTTCATTTACATTTCTAATGATATCTCCAAAGCTCCCTATACCCTCCCCCTGCCCTGCTTCCCAACCCACCCACTCCTGCTTCCTGGCCCTGGCATTCCCAGAGAGAAAGAACATGAAACTGGATGGGTTGGGAGCCTGGTGGAAGATCTGGGAAGAGATGGGGGAAGGGAAAGAATGTGATAAAAATATATAAATGGGGCAGGGGAGGGAGCCATCTTGGGTCCCAGGTCCCTCAGAGACCAGTCTGCTCAGATCAGCTCACGGACTATGAAGGGTGAGCGAGCAGACTTCAGAAGCAACACAGGTTCTGGGACAGGCAGAAGCAACACAGCTTCTGGGACAGACCCCGTTTCTGGCTCCAGACATCTGGGCACTTTCCCCGCCAGAGGAGAGGTGTCTGCCAGAGAGGGCTCTGCCGGAGCAGGTGAGGGAGCCAACTTGTGTCCTGAATCCCTCAGAGACTGGTCTGTGCAGGTGAGAGTACAGACTGCAGAAGCAACACATCTTCTGTGACGGGCCCTGTTTCCGGCCTTCAACTTCAGCCAGGAGGCAGGTCTGAATGCCAGATATCTGTGCACTTTCCCTGCAAGAGGAGAGCTTGCCTGCAGAGAGTACTCTAACCACTGAGACACAGGAAAGAGCTAGACTCCCAGGTCTGCTGACAGAGGCTAACAGAATCACAGGAGGAACAAGTTAAAACCAGATACAACTATAACAACTAACACCAGAGATTATCAGATGGCAAAAGGCAAATGTAATAATCTTACTAACAGAAACCAAGACCACTCACCATCATCAGAACCCAGCACTCCCACCTCAGCCAGTCCTGGATACCCCCACACACCCGAAAAGCAAGACTCGGATTTAAAATCATATCTCATGATGCTGGTAGAGAACATCAAGAAGGGCTTTAATAACTCATTAAAGAAATACAGGAGAACACTGCTAAAGAGGTAGAAGTCCTTAAAGAAATACGGGAAAACACAACCAAACAGGTGATGGAATTGAACAAAACCATCGAAGACCTAAAAAGGGAAGCAGAAACAATAAAGAAAAACCCAAAGTGAGACAACGTTGGAGATAGAAACCCTAGGAATGAAATCAGGAACCATAGATGTGAGCATCAGCAACAGAATACAAGAGCTGGAAGAGAGAATCTCAGGTGCAGAAGATTCCATAGAGAACATGGACACAACAATCAAAGAAAATGCAAAACACAAAAAGATCCTAACTCAAAACATCCAGGAAATCCAGGACACAATGAGAAGACCAAACCTACGGATAATAGGAGTAGATGAGAATGAAGATTTTCAACTTAAAGGGCCAGCAAATATCTTCAACAAAATTATAGAAGAAAACTTCCCAAACCTAAAGAATGACATGCCCATGAACATACAAGAAGCCTACAGAACTCCAAATAGACTGGACCAGAAAAGAAATTCCTCCCAACACATAATAATCAGAACAACAAATGCACTAAGTAAAGATCGAATATTAAAAGCAGTAAGGGAAAAAGGACAAGTAACATATAAAGGCAGGCCTATTAGAATTACACCAGACTTCTCACCAGAGACTATGAAAGGCAGAAGGTTCTGGACAGATGTTATGCAGACCCTAAGAGAAAACAAATGCCAGCCCAGGCTACTATACCCAGCTAAACTCTCAATTACCATAGATGGAAAAACCAAAGTATTCCAAGATAAAACCAAACTCACACAATATCTTTCCCCAAATTCAGCCCTTCAAAGGATAATAAAGGAAAACACCAACACAAGGATGGAAACTACACCCTTGAAAAAGCAAAAAAGTAATCCTTTAACAAACCTAAAAGAAGACAACCGCAAGTACAGAAGCCCAATTTTAACAACAAAAATAACAGGAAGCAACAATTACTTTTCTTTAATTTCTCTTAACATCAATGGACTCAATTCCCCAATAAAAAGACATACACTAATAGACTGGCTACACAAACAGGACCCAACATTTTGTTGCTTACAGGAAACCCACCTCAAGGAAAAGGACAGACACTACCTCAGGGAGAAAGGCTGGAAAACAATTTTCCAATGTAATGATACCAAGAAACAAGCTGGAGTAGCCATTCGAATAAAACTGACTTCCAACAAAAAAGTTATCAAAAAAGACAAGGAGGGGCACTTCATACTCATCAAAGGTAAAATCTACCAAGATGAATTCTCAATTCTGAATATCTGTGCTCCAAATACAAGGGCAGCAACATTCATTAAAGAAACTTTAGTAAAGCTCAAAGCACACATTGCACCTCACACAATAATAGTGGGAGACTTCAACACCTCACTCTCACCAATGGACAGATCATGGAAACGGAAACTAAACAGAGACACAGTGAAACTAACAGAAGTTATAAATCAAATGGATTTAACAGATACCTTTAGAACATTTTATCCTTAAACAAAAGGATATACCTTCTTCTCAGCACCACATGGTACCTTCTCCCAAACTGACCATATAATTGGTCACAAAACAGGCCTCAACAGATACAAAATACTGAAATAATCCCATGCATCCTGTCAGATCACCAGAGACTAAGGCTAATCTTCAATAACAACATAAATAAAAGAAAACCAACATTCATGTGGAAACTGAACAACACTCTACTCAATGATTCCTTGGTCAAGGATGAAAGAAAGAAAGAAAGAAAGAAAGAAAGAAAGAAAGAAAGAAAGAAAGAAAGAAAGAAAGAAAGAAAGAAAGAAAGAAATTAAAAATTAAAAGACTTTTTATAGTTTAATGAAAATGAAACCACAACATGCCCAAACTTATGGGACATGTAGAAGGCAGTCCTAAGAGGAAATCTCATAACCCTAAGTGTCTCCAAAAAGAGAACTAGAGAGAGCTTACACTAGCAGCCTGAGAGCACATTTAGACGCTCTAGAACTAAAGGAAGCAAATTCATCCAAGAGGAGGAGACTGCAGGAAATAATCAAACTCAGGGCTGAAATCAACCAAGTGGGGAAAAAAAAAAAAGAACTATTCAAAGAATCAACCAAACCAGGAGCTGGTTCTTTGAGAAAATCAACAAGATAGATAAACCCTTAGCCAGACTCACTAGAGGGCACAGGGACAGTATTCTAATTAACAAAATCAAAAATGAAAAAGGAGATATAGCATCCGAACCTGAGGAAATCCAAAACAGCATCAGATTCTACTACAAAAGGCTATACTCAACAAAACCGGAAAACCTGGATGAAATGGACAACTTCCTAGACAGATCCCAGATACCAAAGTTAAATCAGGATCAGATTAGTGATCTAAACAATCCCATACCCCTAAAGAAATTGAAGCAGTCATCAATAGTCTCCCAACCAAAAAAAGCCCAGGACCAGATGGGTTTAGTGCAGAGTTCTATCAGACCTTCAAAGAAGACCTAATTCCAACCCTTCTCAAACTATCCCACAAAATAGAAACAGAAGGTACTCTACCCAATTAATTCTATGAAGCCACAATTACTCTGATAACTAAACCACACAAAGATCCAACAAAGAAAGCAAACTTCAGACCAATTTCCCTTATGAATATGATGCAAAAATACTCAATAAAATCCTCTCAAACTGAATCCAAGATCACTTCAAAACAATCATCCATCATAACCAAGTAGGCTTCATCCCAAGGATGCAGAGATGGTTTAAATTACAGAAATCCATCAACATTATCCACTATATAAACAAACTCAAAGACAAAAACCACATGATCATCTCATTAGATACGGAGAAAGCATTTGAAAAAATCCAACACCCATTCATGATAAAAGTCTTGGAAAGATCAGGAATTCAAGGCCCATACCTAAACATAATAAAAGCAATATACAGCAAACCAGTAGCCAACATCAAAGTAAATGATGAGAAGCTGGAAGCAACCCCACTAAAATCAGGGACTAGACAAGGCTGCCCACTTTCTCCCTATCTATTCAATATAGTACTTGAAGTTCTAGCCAGAGCAATTCGACAACAAAAGGAGATCAAGGGGATACATATTGGAAAGGAAGAAGTCAAAATATCACTATTTGCAGATGATATGATAGTATATATAATTAACCCCAAAAATTCTATCAGAGAACTCCTAAACCTGCTAAACATCTTCAGTACAGTAGCTGGATATAAAATCAACTCAAACAAATCAATGGTCTTTCTCTACACAAAGGAAAAACAGACTGAAAAAGAAATTAGGGAAACAACACCCTTCACAATAGTCACAAATAATATAAAATACATTGGTGTGACTCTAGATAAGGAAGTGAAAGATCTGTATGATAAGAACTTCAACTCTCTGAAGAAAGAAATTGAAGAAGATCTCAGAAGATGGAAAGATCTCCCATGCTCATGGATTGGCAGGACCAATATAGTCAAAGGGCTATCCTGCTGAAAGCAATCTACAGATTCAATGCAATCCCCATTAAAATTCCAATTCATTCTTCACTGGGTTAGAAAGGGCAATTTTCAAATTCATGTGGAATAATAAAAAACCTAGGATAGCAAAAATTATACTCAACAATAAAAGAACCTCTGGTAGAATCACCATGCCTGAACATTAAGCTGTACTACAGAGCAATTGTGATTAAAAACTGCATGGTGCTGGTACAATGACAGAAAGGTAGAACAATGGAATAGAATTGAATACCCAGAAATGAATCCACACACCTATGGTCACTTGATCTTTTGTCATCCAGTGGAAAAAAGACAACATTTTCAACAAATGGTGCTGGCACAACTGGCCATGTAGAAGAATTAGAATTGGTCCATTCTTATCTCCTTGTACAAAGCTCAAGGCTAAGTTGATCAAAGACCTCCACATAAAACCAGAGACACTGAAATTAATAGAGGAAAAACTGGGGAATATCCTCGAAGATATGGGCAAAGGGGGAAAATTCCTGAACAGAACAGCAATGGCTTGTGCTGTAAGATCCAGAATTGACAAATGGGACCTCATAAATTTGCAAAGCTTCTGTAAGGAAAAAAAAACTGTCAATAAGACAAAAAGGCCACCAACAGATTGGGAAAGAATTTTTACCAATCCTAAATCTGATAGGGGACTAATATCCAGCATACACAAAAAAACTCGAAAAGCTGGACTCCAGAAATTCAAATTACCCCATTAAAATGGGGAACAGAGCTAAACAAAGAATTCTCAACTGAGGAATACCAAATTGCTGAGAAGCACCTTAAAAAATGTTCAGCATCCTTAATCATCAGGGAAATGCAAATCAAAAGAACCACCTCACACCAGTCAGAATGGCTAAGAACAAAAATTCAGTTGAAAACAGGTGCTGGCGAGGATGTAGAGAAAGAGGAACACTCCTCCATTGCTGGTGGAACTGCAAGCTTGTACAACCACTCTGGAATTCAGTCTGGCGGTTCCTTATAAAATTGGACATAGTACTACCAGAAGATCTAACAATACCTCTCCTGGGCATATACCCAGAAGATGTTTCAACTGGTAATAAGAACATTTGCTCCACTGTGTTCATATAGCCTTATTTATAATAGCCAGAAGCTGGAAAGAACCCAGATGTCCCTCAACAGAGGAATGGATACAGAAAATGTGGTACATTTACACAATGGAGTGCTACTCAGCTATTAAAAACAATGAATTTATGAAATTCTTGGACAAATGTATGTATCTGGGGGATATCATCCTTAGTGAGGTAACCCAATCACAAAAGAAGTCATTAGATTGAACTACAATTTGCAAAACACAAGAAAATCAAGAAGAGGGAAGACCAACGTGTGGATACCTCATTCTTCCTTAGAATAGGGAACAAAATACCCATGAAAGGAGTTACAGAGACAAAATTTGGAGCTAAGAGAAGGATGGACTATCCAGAGCCTACCCCACCTGGGGATCCATCCCATAATCAGCCACCAAACCCAGACACTATTGCATATGCCAGCAAGATTTTGCTGAAGGGACCCTGGTGTAGCTGTCTCGTATGAGGTTATGCCAGTGCCTGGCAAATACAGAAGTGGATGCTCACAGTCATCTATAAGATAAAACACAGGGCCCCCAATGGAGAAGCTACAGAAAGCACCCAAGGAGCTGAAGGGGTCTGCAACCCTATAGGTGTAACAACAATATGAACTAACCAGTACCCCCAGAGCTCGTGTCTCTAGCTGCATATGTAACAGAAGATGGCCTAGTCGGCCATCATTGGGAAGAGAGGCCCCTAGGTCTTGCAAACTTTATATGCCCCAGTACAGGGGAATGTCAGGGCCAAGAAGTGGGAGTCGGTGGGTAGAGGAGTAGGGTTGGGGGAGGGTATAGGGTACTTTCAGGATAACATTTGAAATGTAAATAAAGAAAATATCATATATATATGGAATTCTCATAGGTAAATAAAGATATTAAAAATTAAATTAAAATCAATAATAAACCAACTTGTTAATTTGAAAGGTGTAGTACTTTTTAATTTTTAATATCTTTATCATAGTTTTACATCTCTGGGAAACAGTGAAGTAAGGCAAGATGCCACTACAAAACATCCAAAACATCTAAGCTACAAAGAGTAGACAATGGCAAATGCTCTCAATACACATAGTAATGGAAACCCTCACTGTTGGCAGTGAGAATGCATAATGGTATGACCACCTTGGACGATATGCTAACTATTCCTTTAAAATGTGACTATTATAGCCCTATGATCAGATTCCTAAGTTCTTGTGCAAGTTGGTTGATAATTTACCTGCTCACATAACTGCATGCACTTATATCAGCCTTGTTCATACTTGGTAAAAATTAAAAGCAATCATGCTGCCCTTCAGTGAGTAAATAATAACAGAACACACTGCACCAATACAGTATGGTGTTATTCACCTCTAAAGGCAGTGAGCAACCATGCCTTAAAAAACACAGGGAGGAATCTAACATTTACCCATCGCTGAATGAAAGAAGTGTCTGTCATGGCTGTGTGCTGCATAATCCCCAGTATGTTACATTTTGGAGAAGGAATCAAGACATAGGCAGTAAGACCAGTGGCTGCCAGAAGTCCAGTGAGGGAGGAAGGGTGAGTATATGGAACATAGTTAATATTTAGGAAAATTACACTGTTTGACATGATGTAATGATAAAAAATATAATGTTACACTTGTTGAAATTGACAGGACTGTGCAAAATGAACCTTCGTGTAGACTATGGGCCTTGGTTAGAAATATAAAACTGGCTTATCAGTTACAACACATAACTCCTATCCATGCAAGACAGTAATAATAGAGAAAACTTTAGGTGACTAGCGAGATTATCAAAATATATATTTTATCCTCCTATTTTCAAACAAATTAAAATTATGCTAAAAAGAAATTCTATTGGTTAAAAAAAAACTTAATCTAATTTGACTCTTCAAAAGAGACATTTATTCTGGGTATTTTGTGCTTTTTCTCAGTATCAAAATCCTACAATGACAGATAGAGAGTAAATCTAAATATTTGGTCATTGTTTGATTAAGCTAATAGATATTTATTAATGCTTCAAAAAATCATGTCTGTGTGTGGCATGCTCACCATCTTCCCTGGCATTCAAAATGCCTTCCCCAGGCTTTGACCATGAATATAAATAAAGGGTAAAGCAGGAAGGAAACTCTAGAAAGCAGTCATTAAAATCAGTAGGGAGGATGCTGAAGTTCAAGGATGGGATATATTTGCACATTCTAAAATTGCTTCATAGTTAGCTGTTTTTGTTTCTTCCCTGAAGTAACTGTTGACCTTGTCCACTGAGTTTTCAAGATCCATCTTCCTTGCCAAAACTGTTCCTACCCCAGCTTTTGGCAGGACAAAATAAGCTCCTGGGTTAGGAACAGCCAGATTGTCAGGACGTAGCCATTACTTTTGCCATGAGAGCAGCACCAAGCTTATTCTAAACACAACAAGCAACCTAGTACTCGAGTGGTTTTAAAAAAAAAAAATGTACCGATGTCCTTGGCACTGAGAGGATGCCCCAAATTAACAGCAACCGTCTTTGCTTTGGCTGGTAAGTAAGGCCATCTGTTTTCATGAAAGCGGAAGACTGCCTCTCTCCTTGGCCACATGAGCAGGCCACAGTGGCTGTGCAATCAAGCAATGGCTGCTATCCTTCCAAGAGTGTTTACTATTGGGCTTCATTTGCTCAATCAACTGAACAAAACACCATGGGGTCTGATGGGAATGTCAATGACAGAGGAGAAACCCGAATCACTAAACATACGAGACTGTGTGTCCCTTAGCTGTTTGTGAACACCCTTTCTTGAAAATTGTGAGAGTCTGACAAAGTCTGTATTTAAATATGAACAGAGATAATGGAGAGCAAGGTGTTTGGTGCTTCCTATGGTCTGTTGTCATATGCAGCCTTCTTGGCGCATTTGTTGTAACTCTGTTAGTGGATAGCTAAAGAAGTGCATTGTATCTTTAGGTTGAATTTTTTTTCCAGCAGGAAACAATACTATTTACATTTGTACAGTGAAAGTAATTAGTATGTATGACAAAATTTCCAAGTATTTTAGATAAGGGTTATCACTTTCTTTAATCCAGTATAGATATGGTCTGTATAGTGTAACCCTTTGTTTCTTCCTATGGAGAATGAAACCAGCACAAAACATAATATAGTACTGGGGGAATGCATTTGATTTTTTTACAAGAAACACATTTCAGTTTCACTGAGAAGTTAACTTGAATGTTGCATGTTTCGTTCCATAACTATTTGCAGGTCTCAACTGTCATATCTTCTTTTCATTTCATATTGTTCTGTCAAAGGAGAGACACACTCTACGAAGAAAGAAGTGCATTAAAGTCCTGATAACAAAGGGAAAACAGCATATGGTTTCTGTTTTCTTGTTTGCCTTTTCTGTTGGGCTTTCTATTCTCAATGAACCAGATAATTAATCATGTTCTCTAGAGTAGAAAATTGGCCTGATTAGGCCAAGGTCAGAATGCAGCTCACAGCTAAGGTTAATGAATTCCAGTCACCTTCCTAGTTGGATAACTATTGTAACCATGCAGTGGTCAACACTCAGGACACGATGTTTTATAATTGTATTAGAGAAGGTAGGTATATTTTATATTGGTTTTCTTTCGAAGAAATTGTAAAGCAGATGGGGATCTTGTACCCACAGCAAACTCTGAGGAGATGCTGGGATTATCCCAGATGATCTTGGATGACTGAGACAAATTCTACCCTCTGTTTCCACTCTACTTCCAGCACAGTCCCTTCCTCGTAGGAAAAGATCCAGTTTATTTTACTACATGGACTGCATGATTGCCGTGGTTCCAGTATAAGATAGTGCTTAAGTCAGTCTGGCTGTGGGAATAGAAAATATGGCTTCTAAATCAGAAATGTGAAGTTTTCCACTAAATAAGACCAATACAAACCCTCACGTCTTCATCCTGCACACCTTGCTCCGTCTGTAACCCATTGACCCACTTTCCCCACAGCCCAATGACCCACTCACTGTATTCACTCATCTCATCTGTTGACCAGTTTGCCTGCCACTTCGTTTTGACCCCATTATTTTCTTCTTCTTTGTTCTCCTGCTCACAATGCTAAAACATTTCTATCTTTCAAAAGAAAGACCCAAATGTTCCTTTGATCCTCTGACATACTAACACAGACTTGGCAGGGAAGCTTCTTGGGGGTCATGTTTTCCAAAGTTTCCAACCTTCTCATCTGGAGCAATTACTTAATGCAGAGTACTGGGCTTCATGGAAACTTCTTTGGCCAAGATCTAAGACCCCTTAGTCCCACATCAGGAAATCTTCCTAGGTGGATTCTGAATTTACAGGCACTGTCAACCATGCCCCTATCTCCCTGCTCCCCTCTCTCTCTCTCTCTACACACACACACACACACACACACACACAGAGAGAGAGAGAGAGAGAGAGAGAGAGAGAGAGAGAGAGAGAGAGCTTTTCCTCTAACTTATTTGGCTGCTTTCCTATCCTTTTGTCCAGAATCTTTCAGCTAGGAGTTAATGATAGAGAGGATGTGATGTAAGGCGTAATGGCTCTAGTGGTATTCATGGTTCATCAGGTGGCATTACAAAAGCATCATGTTCAATGACATTTGGAGCTCAGTGTCCAAGCAGCATGTTACTTGCCACCTGCCTTTCTGTCACAGTTCAATCTTTGCCTGCTTCAAATACTAGAAACCTAATTTTTCTTCTTGTCTTGCCTTGTTCCTTTCATAAACTTTGCACTGTGGTGGGGTGCCTGTTTGATTAATCTTTGCATCTGTGTAGCCCCCACTCAAATATGCTAGGATTTCCACCCTGACATTTCCAATCTATGTTATTTTATCTCAGCATATCCAAGGATCAAACCTGTGTTCTTGCAGGATTATGTATCTACGAAGGCTGTCATCTTATGTTTGTCCAGGGGTCTGAATTGCAGCTTGAGAATATTGTAGTCTTGTCAGATCTCAGAGACTGCCTTAGAGACTCACCATACCTCCCCAGTATTTCTCCTAAGCCATTGTTCCCTTCCATCAGGTTCAAAGCCCTCCCAGGAATCATGGCTTACCTGAATTTCAGAGGTGTTTCTCTAGCTGATCCTCCAGTCCTTTTCCCAGCTAACCCTGAATAGACAGGATAATTGTTCCACTCCTATAGACTCTTCAACATTCTTTTGTCGCTGCCAGATCACAAATGAAATTTCTTATGATTAATAGTCATGTTTTGACGCTTATTTTCTCTGGAATATGCTTCATGGATAAGCAGAAAGTATATTAATTTAACGAGTATACCTCAAAATTTTATTACAATGCTGAGATTAATGTCCAAACATACTTATTCAATATATATACAATCAGATGAAACCGTAGATAGAAGTTATGATTAATACACAGGAGGAAAATGAGTTGATGAAATAATATCAATTAATTTAGTTTTTTTTACCTGGATCTTATAATTTGGCTATTCATTACAAATGTGATTAATGTCCTCTTTAATTGTGCTGACTTAATGTGCCTTCCTAAAAAAAAAAAAATTTAAACATTGAAATCCATGTCAGATTAAATGTGATGACAGCAGTGAAATTTTTAAAGATTCGATTTTTTTCTTTTAATTTTGGGCATGTATATCAGGAATTATCTACATGAGTTCAGGTCTCAGGGACATCAAATGCCCTGGACTGGAGTTATAGATGGTCATAAGCACCCCAGTATGAGTGTTGGGAACCAAAGTCAGGTCTTCTCCAAGAGATGTGTATTCTCTGAATCATCTCACTAGCCCCAGCAATAGAATATTTATATTCAAAATAATTTCTCAGTCTGGGAATATACAGAGGTAGTGTATTCACTTAGCACGCTTAACATTCAACTGCCTAGCATGACAACCACAACAAAGATAATTTATGTGTTCTACCCTTGGCTTCAGATGAGCTAGATTATTTGTATTATGAGTGTATTTATTAAAAGCATGTGACAACAATTAGATAATTTCATAAATATCCCCATTATGTGGCATCATTATGAGTTCTGTCTTAGGAACCTACAAATCATATCCATTTCCATATTAATAGCTGTGCAAGTTAGGCAGAAGTTATTGATGAAGAGGGTGTGCTATAAAGCATAATTGCCTCTGGTGATATTTAAGCCTCAGCTATAAGTGTCACAAACTCATCATTTCCATGACACCATGTTCCCTGCCCTTCCTGCTAGAGCTGGACTTGAAAAACAGCACATTGCCTGCCTTTCTCTCACAGCTCAGAGAGGAACAACTGAACCCGTGCAGATTGTAACGCTGTAGGGAAAATGTTCTCCTACTAGGACTCTCTCCACTATTAATAAAAGAAATACTCAGGAAGCAATCAACTTGTATGCACTGTGGTAAATGAGAACATCTTTAGAAACCTACACTAGACACCTGTTGTACAGGTGTAAAGTGTTCAAACAGGACAAGAGATTTGAGCTGGGGATGATCTGGGAAGGAATGCTGCTTGCAATGAAGGAAAACATGAATTCAGGAAATCATCATTAGTTCAAGGACTTCATGCTGGCATCTTCTCCCTCCCCTGCATTGAGTCAGTCAGATTACCAAGGCTGCTGTCTCATAGTTGTCTGAACACCCTGAACTTTGCTTGCTCTGCAGAGGCATGTAATATGATTGCTGTTGTTTCTGGGTACAATGCAGGGCATGCTGGCTTCCTTCTAGACCTTCCAGTAGGATTCTGCCTGTCTGTGATAATTCCGAGGAGGTGATCGAGCATATTCCATGAAGAAAACACATCAAAGGACAGAGCTCTCCCTGAGCTCCAAAGGAGTATCAACTCATATCATAGTCTACCACTTGGGGGAAAAAATGAGTTGAATGTTTCCCAGGTTTAAAAGGAAGAACCTATCTATGATGGTTTGAATATGCTTGGCCCAGAGAGTGGCACTATTAAGAAGTTTGGCCTTTTTGGAGTAGGTGTGCCTTGTAGGAGGAAGTGGGGCGGGCTTAGATATCCTCCTTTTAGCTTCCTGGAAGTCAGTCTTTTCCTAGTCGCCTTCAGATGAAGATGTAGAACTCTTAGCTTCACCCACACTATGGCTGACTGAATACTGCCATGATCCCACCTTGATCATAATAGGCTGAACCTCTGAACCTGTAAGCCAGCCCCAATTCAATGTTATCCTTATAAGTGTTGCTTGGACTGTTTACAGCAGTAGAACCCTAACTAAGACCCTACTAAAAATTAAAGCTTAACAATCTCTTTGATAATCCGGACATTGAGTAATGGTAAGACCTGACATATCCCCTGTCGATCACATGTATCACACCTTTACCTCATGGCCCATCCTTGTTAGTTTGTACTTAGTAATAAAAAACAGATGTTTATCATCCATTAAAAGCTGCTTATGACTGATGCCATTAAAGCTCATCTCTTGGCATAACACCCCAGCCACCTGAAGGTGCCTGTCACCACAACTCATGGTAACTGTTCTGTCATTGTGGCTCCATTCTCATACCTCAGTATGGAGGTAAGGAATGGAATTTCTACTTCTAAATTCAAAATTAGATTCTCATGGGTTGATTAAGATAACAATATCTTTCAACTTCAGGTTGGATCCTGTCTCTCCCTAGAACCCCTGTTAAGGCCACTGTCCTCCATGCCTAGAATTGTCCCATCTGGGCCACCAAGCTTTCCAGGCTGTTTGGTTACCTTAGATGTAGATGAAAGTGCTGAACTCAAATTGAAGGCCTGCTTATACATCAGGAAATAGATTCACAGACCCAACTCAGATATAATGGACCAGGAAATTTCTAAATCTCTGTTGTGATGTGTCTATTTCCTATCTGGGAACCACTGAGGAAAAAAAAAATACACAAACAACCAAATATAAATAAGTAAGTCAATAAATAAATACCATATGTTATGGGGTTGTCCTTTTGTATTCTCTGCTCCCTCGAGAGTGTCTGTACTCAGATGAGGTCAGGTGAAATCTCAATTGGTCAGATAAGGCTAGAGCCTGTGATTGGGCAACAGAAGGAAAAGGCCGAGCTGAAAGCTTTAGAGAGGGAAAAGAGGAGGAAGAAGAGACGCAGAGATGGAGAGAGAGAGAGATGGAGGACAGAAGATGGAGGAAGAAGAATAAGAACCAGAACCACGTGGCCTGTAGGAGCCATAAGTAGCTAAAGATTTCATGGATGGGCAATAGAGTAATGTAGGGCATGTTTGTCCATTGTAGGTGTGCTGCTTGTGTTTATATCAATTGAGCTTTGTGTTCTTTGAGCGAGCATTTTGGGGCTAGAGATTTATCGTTATAAATCTGGCTAGTATCTTATAAGTCTAGTACAAGTGTTATGATTTTACTGGGCTAAGGGATCTGAGCGAGTGGAAGTTGGCTTTCTGCAGGCTACCCACAGGGTTGTGGATGGCCTGGGAAATGTGAGCATCTTGGCAGCAGGATGGCTGTGGGAACCAGGGCAAGAGAGCCGCTTAGACTGGCCATCAGGGTGGGTGAGACAACCAATGCCGGTGCCTAGCCAGACTTAGCATGAATCATGTTTTAAAACTTGTTCACTCAGCTCTGGAATTTTATGTTGATTCTCTGATAGGTTGTCATATCATTAAAAATAAGTTGCAACATTTATTATTCCTCTTGCTCATTGTCCTGGGGGATACCCCATGTGCAGTTAAAATTGTATCAGACACAGCAGTAAAAATTGTGAGAAGTCTGGTCCTTTGGAGCCACCTTTTGTTAGCCGTGTTTATAGTGATTTAATGATAATATTTGAGTCACTTTACCAATCAATAGTATTGTGCTATTGGTTTAAGCAGAGAGAGATGCTTAGTCGAACTGTGTCGGCTGCATCCCAGTGTTCCCCGTATGCCACCCATCACACTTCATTTCAAATCTAATGTTTCTAATCATTGCCATATGGCTGTTCTTTCAGTATCTATCCAAAACTCACCTACTACTTGGTAATTACCATTCACAGGAAAGTGCAGTGTATGGGTTCTCATGAAAGACAGATGGATACTCAACAAACTGAAAAAAAAAAAAGCCTTACAAATGAACTGTGATGTGGAACAGGCTTTGAAACACCACGATAACACCATTAACTAAGTCAGTGAATCTAGGAAAACGCTTTCCCAGGAGCTGAATTTTAAGCTCTGAGGTCACTGAATTAAGCTGAGTTGGGTCTACGTTAGTCACTCCAGAAGCTTTTGAATGCTGCAGAAGAGAAGTATAAATTGAACAGAGCTGCAGTAGGATTGGGGAGTAGGTAGGAAGCCAAGAGGTGTCCAGATGAAATATTGTGTGTCCTTTTTCTGGTCCTCATTTGGTCTTTCTCAGGCACTGACATGACATCTTAGAGACTGTAGTTCCAGTAGCTGAAGGGCCATTTTGTGCTCAGCCACTGGGATGAAGCTTTCTTCTCTCTAACCCTGCTGAGCAGTGAGCTCTTGCAAGCCAGACATCATCTTATGCTCTGGATCTTCAGGGTCTATGTTTCCAGCGGCACTGAGCTAACCTCTGTTCCTGTTCACAAGTCTCTATCACCTCTCCTGACACTGAAAGGGATGCATGACCTCACCTCTGTTGCCACAACGTTTTCCTGATTGGTTGACTTGATCTGGATCTGTTACACGTCCTCCTCTCCATCTGTATTTGAAGCCACAGTAGCGATAGTGCCTTCAAGTTAGGATAACATTCTCCCTTTGCATCGGGCTCTTCTACGTTTCTTGTTTCTATTTCTAGCTTGTGAATTTTTTTTGTTTGATCATTACATTTTCCATAATAACAAACAGAATGTTTCCCAAAACAGTTTCAAACAGTGGTAACAGGGGTGATGAAGTTATTTCCTTACATGAAAATATTCAGAGCTTAAAATATAAATAAAAAGAAAATTTAAAAAAAAAAAAAACATGCATGTTCTATCCTGGCTTCAAATCGGCCACTTTGTGAGAGTCTGGGCTTAGCCCTTCTTCGTGGTGCTTTATTCGCAACCACGCACTCAACAGAATTGAACAATATTCCGACTTCCATGGGTGTGGCTCACAGGTGAGAAATGGTGTTTGTCCTTAGGGCAGTCATCTTTGGGCAAGCATAAATTTGTTTTGCCTCCATTGGACTCTTTCTGTGACTCCTAGTCTTGCTTCTTGGCAGATCCTGGGCTAATTCTAATGACTCAGCAGTACTATAAACCTAATCCTGTCTCTCTCACACAGCATAGGAAGGGGCTAGTCTCCTGCATCACTGATGCTGTGGATAAAGGGAGTTCTACCTCATCCTCCTTTGAGCTACATCCTCAGCACCAGTTTGTTGGCTTGACCCTTCCTCCTCTTCCTTGGGATGGAGAAAGCAACTATTTCCTCCTTACCTGAGAATAGTTTGTGTCATCTATTCCATTGCCTAGCAACTTAATTGCCATTAATTGTTGCTATCATCACCGGGGTGCTGGCTCTCTACTTTTCTGCAGGTAATGAATTTGGTGCCTATCGTAGTTGCCATTTTGGCTTCCTCTTGAGTTCATAGATAGATGGTTGCCACCTGGCCAAAGATCTCATTCTCTGGCTCTCTCAAAATTCTTTCTCATTTTTTCTCCATCCAACTCTCTGCCCCTTAGTTTTAGTCAGAGGCACATCGTGATTATCTGAAGTCCTATAGTAGAGGAAAACGTAATTTATCCCTTGGCTCAAGAGCTATTTAACCATCTGTTTCTGATCCAATAACCTCAGGCTGTCTCTAGCATAAATTGAAATAGACCAAAATAAATGTCTAACTTCACCCATGGCTCGGTCCTGAGCAATGGATTAGGCAAGCCACCAGGTTTTGCATAAGCTCCCACAGTGACAATGTAAAAGGGAAACAGATCAGGGGTTACATTTGCTACTTTCTATTGTTTCATGCAAATGCATGGTATTTCAAGTATGTTGTATATGAAATTTGCTTTTATGAGCTGTCCTGGAAACCTAATTATAATTTATAATATTTTTCAATGGAAATTGTGTTCCAAAATACACAATTCACATGCAACCTTCTGAAAAAGCCTGCTCATAAGGTGTGAACAACCTGTCCAGGAAATCAGAACCATGCAGATTTTATCTTTTGTTTTTTATTTTTTGTATTAAGAATAAACAGGGCAATTTTCACGTTAAAAAATTATTGCATAGAAAATGAAAAATACTTTACAGATGAGGGTCTTTGGAGCCAGGGAAGGGCACAGGTACTTAAAATGGCATGTAAATCCAAACTCATTGTTTAGAAGTGGTATAGCATGTTTGTTGTCTTCAAAAGACCGTGTGTGTGATTCTGGTAGACAATGGACCGTTTGAGACACATCAATGATTTAAAAAAGAAAGGTTAGTAACACAAAGCAAGCATTCAAAGAGATACAAGGATATCCAAAAACAGAAATACAAATCCCACGTTTAGGTCTAAAATACAAAAATTGCTGGGTGAGACATAAGTGGCGGTATAGTTACAAAAGTAAAAGTGTCCCATTGAGAAGAGAAGAGTTTTCAGATTGTAAACCCAGCTTTGTCTCTTCCCAAGCACATCAGAAGTGAGGACTTATGTGGAGTTAAGTGACTAGGGAGTCAAGCTGAAGATGACTACAGGAGAACTCTGTGACTATGTGGATCCTTTGCAGCCCAGAGGGATCTGTTTGAGTGACAGTCTCCTCCCTGGTCCACAGTGTTGCTTACTTAGCTCCTTCGATAGCGGTTCTGCCACATAGGGGTCAGCCAGCATCTTCATCTTTCATGCCATCCACTCTAGCCTCTTAAGAAAATTCATCATCAGCCTTTCTTTTCCTGGGTCTTCAATTCTTGTTCTTTTCTGACTCTTTGAAATGAATATTTAAACATAGCAATTTAAGTCCCAACACAAGGAAATTCATCTAAGCTCTGTGTCATCGATCATTGGTGTTCCCTTCTATCTCCTTTTTGCTTTCTTCTATTTCTTCCTTCTGTGACTTTCTGTTTGTAAACTAAGTATTTAGTAAGAATGATGTCCTAGGAAGCAAATAGGAAGCTGATATGTATGAATGGAGGGTGCTGTCAACCTGGAACTAGAGTTTCCATTTGTTTCCTTTGTGAAGTGATCAATAGAAAATGACAAAGCATACATAAGGATGCTAATAACTGGAGGACTGTCAAAGGTAGGCCTCAGTGGGATGGAGAAAAAGAATAAAGACCATGGGAAAGAGATGGGAGGGAATTAAGAAGTGCCATTAACCATGGTGTGAAAGGATCCTCTGTTAGACACTTGCATGCTTATGCAGGCCACTCAATATATTTTGAACACGAAACCATAACTCCTTTACTCTACGTTGAGGAGTTGTCCACTGTCTGAGGTGGGACATAACTGACCCTCAGACATTAGGAGCTGGGTGACACGATGGAGCAGTGTGCACTTGCTTGTACCCCTGGCTAGCAGAATTCTGTTGTACTGATATTTTGTAGATAGCAAAAATGGAGTTCAGAAACCTGGGACTCAGGCCAAATCATCCTTTTCACCAGCCTGGACCTCAATTCTCCTTTTCTGTTTACGTGGTTTCAAGGCTATAATAATGAAGCAAGATCTTACAATGTGTGTCAGGGCATTTGAGACAGGAAATCAACTGCAGAAGGAAAACAACGTAGTGAGTAGAAATTACTTTTGGGGACCTCCTGACCCAAACACAGGGAAGTCTCAGGCCAAGGTCTCAAACTTAACAGGTAAATGTATCTTTTCTTCAGCCCCAACAGTTCCTTCTCATGTCTCCCAGTGAAGGTGTCCTTCATCTAGATTCTGCCTATCTGAACTTTACAGCAGGGAACGGTCCCTTTTCCATGTGATCGTTTAAATAAGTGTCCTTTTTTATGCCTAATCAAGCCATTGAGGTGTCATGGACACTGCCTTTGGTTCATTCTACATGACTGCTTTTTCCTTGGCCCCATGGATATGACTGGATAGTTCTTCTCACCTCCAGAGCAAGTCTTTACATGCTATGAATGAGTTTTTTTAACCAAGAATAATCACCAACCCAGGCTTTTGCTTTATAATGAGCCATTGGATGTTGCTCATCTATATCAGATAGTTTATTGGCATTTTCAATGACTTTGGGGGGAGTCTATATCTGTTTAGTCAAGTACTGTAGCCATTAGTCTCTGGCATATATATGAATGATCTTTACAGTGCTTCACAGTGTTCCCATCACCTATCCTGGCAGTTGGTGTAGCATGCCATCGACTTACATAGATGCGTATCATTTCCCTGGAACTCCAACATGCTTTTCATCTAGCTTCCTGTGTGTGTGTATTGGCATATGGAGGCTATGTAACATGTTTTCTCTCATTCATATTTCTCATAAAACTTTACAAATCCTGTAAGGCCCTGTTCAGTCTGGTTTTCAAAAAGCCTTTTCTTAGCATCCATCAGCATCCCTTGGGGGAAGTTAGGGAGGGGGTGTTCGGTGATGTTGAAACAGTTTTTAAAATTCTTACATTAGGTAGATAGCTAACATGTTTTGGGGGGGGAATAGTTGGGCTAAACTTCAAAATAAGTTAATCTTAATGATGATACATACGCGTAATCTCAGCTTTTGGGAGGATAAGACAAGAGGATCTTAAGGCTAAGATCAGCCTGGGCACATCCTATCTCAAAAAAGAAAGCTAAAATAAACAACATGATTTTTTAAAAAACCTAATTTTTTTCAAATAAATTATGAGAGATAATAAGAAATAATAAAGAAGTAGGGAAATGTTCACCTACCGCTAACATCACTGGATATTCCCGTGTGTGTGTATATATATATATACACACACACGGGAGATATATATATATATATATATATATATATATATATATATATATATATATATATATATATATATATCTTTTGACAGTACTTAAAGAGAGAAGTTGAGTTTGACCTTCATAGAACAACAGCATTTCCCTTTGCAATTCTAAATTGAATCCCTTTCAGCTCTTGCTTCATTTATATTTCAAACGTGTTCCTGTTTGATGTCAAATCTCTTAAAACTAATTAAGTAATAGATTGCCCGTTGAGTACATCATATATCTTTCAAGGTTAAGCAAGAATAAAACACTTTGCCTGGGTTTTCCATTGTAGAATTGCTGGAGAGGAGGAGGGACACTTTTAAAGCGATGTGTGGAGGTAGAAAAAAAAAGAACCCTGTCAGTTAAATTTGCTAGATACAGCTAGCCTTATAAATGTTTTATAATCGTTGTAAAAAATGGAAGTGAATTAATGGTAATTTAAATGTTCCTTGGGAAAATTCCCCTCTTGCTCATAGAGTTGTCTTGGAAAGGGTTCCACCTTTGAGATTTCTGGGGAGTGAAGAGAGCCATATCCTTGTCCTGGTTTTATAGAATGCAGAGAAATCCATTGTGGTTTTGAGAATGCTAATATTGTCATTTAAGAGGAAAGTTGTTTAGAAAAGTGTCCTTCTGACTACCTGTGCAACTAGTTTCATTGACACGACTATGCACAGACAGCTGAATGAGTTACAGCTCTTAAACAGTATAGCATTGTGGGGAGGGATGCCTAATGAATAGGGTTTTCTTCTGTCCTGTTTTGATTAGGAGGGTCAGAGTGAATTAGATTTCTAATTACAGACTGTGTGTTTGATAGTCAGCCTAGACATATTGGTGAATCTAAAGCCTCTTGTGCTAGTGAGCACACAAAATCCGGGGGGGGGGGGGAACTCACCACTCATCATGGAGGACATTGTGTTTAGATATGCAGGATTCTGTAAATGCTGGCCTGGGCACTTCTTGATCTTGATCCTGTCCTTCAGAACCTCCCACTGAATAGATGGAATACACATCTGAAAGGAAGAGAAAAAAGAGTGTGTTGATTTGTTTATTTTCTGCATTTGCTGAATAATGAGTAGGTTGACGTTAAATTTTATAATCCTAGAAGTTTCTAAACTTTAAGAAACCTAATGGCTTCTTCAATGTGGTGAAGTCAGTAAAAGCTCATGGGAAGTATGGTGTGGTAGGTAAAATAGTCCCACAGTATGTCACATTTTTATATAACATTTGTGCTTGTGTAACACAAAACCATGTGCAACAGATCTATGCCAATGAAAACTGAAAACAAATAAAGATGCATACTTTAGAAAAGTGATGGCAAACGGACATATTTTCAATGATAGTTTGATTACAATTTCTAATTTAAGGGCCAGAGAAGTAGAGTCAGATTCTGCCCATAAAGTCTCTTCCCTCATGAGAAATTCACATTCTTAGAAGCTGAGTTGCTGAATGCTGAGGATAGAGCACAGCTTTGAGTGTATTATGCATGTATTCCATTGCTAGACCTGCAACCCCAAACACATTTCATGGGTGTTTCAGGGATGCATTGTTGTAACTGAAGAAAATTTTGTGTTGGGCTTGTGCTACCCCAGCCAAAGAAAACAAAAAACAAAAACAAAACAAAACAGAAGCAAAAACAAAAAACCTGTCGAGCCCTTGCTGATCTTCCAGAACCAGCGTTCGCTTTCTGGCACCATATACAACAGCTCACAGCCGCCATTTTTACTCCAACTCCTCCGGGGGATCCTATGCCCTCTTCTGACCTCCATCGGCACCAGCATGCAATGTGCATCAACACACACATAAATAAAACAATATCTTTAAAGATGAAACACTTTCATAATGATTTCATACTTTTGTAGAATGACTTGAAGACCAATTTGGAGATTAAAATTTGTCTGTATTAGTAGGGCGGTGGTGGCGCACGCCTTTAATCCCAGCACTTGGGAGGCAGAGGAGGTGAATTTCTGAGTTTGAGGTCAGCCTGGTCTACAAAGTGAGTTCCAGGATAGCCAGGGCTATACAGAGAAACCCTGTCTCGAAAACCAAAAAAAAGAAAATAAATCTGTCTGTATTCATATCTACTTCCTATAATGTGACTTTACTTACATGATTATCTTTCTATCAAATGTTTGTTTGGTATGGAAGAGTTAGGTTGGAGCACTAGTCACTATCTACAGTGTGCATGTAGCTGTGGCTTCCCCTGTTGGTATTGCTGTGGTCTTGTTACTTTTCGTTGATCTGTGAGTGCTACATTTTAGCATCTTTCGGCTGGAAGGTTACAATGCAACTCAGTGATGTCCATCTGTTCCAGGATTCTGGCCTCCTGTGACACATCTAACTACATTGTCTTGACATCTGGGAGGTTTAGAGGCTTTACACCTGGAGCTATAAAATGGATACCCACACAGTACTTTTGTTTCTCAATTTGAGATATTAGGAAGCTATCTCCAAAGGTTTAGCCTAATTTTATATCATGGTAACTCAATTGGTAACTTCCTTATGAAAACCATGCCTTCAACTGCTAAGTGCAAACTTTGAGCCCTCAGTGAGGTTGAAGCCCTGAGCCTTCACAAATTCAAGAATGGCTATTGGAGAACATCAGTATGATGGTGAATTGTTGTGTTTATTTGTTTAGTGTAATCACAGTTAACAAAGTTTTTAATTTATTTTTTAAATTCATAGATATGTACTGTACATATGTCAGTTCCCTCTTCTCCCTTGAGTCCTTCCAATCTCCCTTACTCCTTCTCAAATCCGTGGCCTCTTTTCCCTTAAGTATTATTGTTACATACAGAGAGAGTGATACATAAACAAATACATAATTCAATTTAAATGTTCATCATTAAGTACAAGTCTGTGCTTCCTTTTATTTTTATACACAGAAGCATTGTAAAATATCTTCTAGGCTGTCAGATGTGTTGCCCTTAACACATCAGCGTTAACTACAGTTTGACTTCCTACAGGATGTGGTCTGTCTTTCTTAGTCAAATCGTACTGGAAGGCTAATAGAGGAATGTGTCAAGCAGATCCACATGAAGTTGTGAAGATAATGAGGCCGCCCTAATTATTTGTCTGAGACCTTCAAGCTTAATGAATTCCATACCTCCTGCTGGTGCTCTGCAATAAGTGCTTTGTGTCGGATGAGCAGGCATGCAGTTAAGATGATGGAACCCTACCACAGAGACCATGACCACACATTTTCTTGTACTTTGAAATCCAGAGGCAGAATTACCCTAATTTCAACCTGTACTAAAGATAAGCAATTATGACTTACCTATGAACTAATGAGCTCGTGGCCTGAGTTCTATCTACAGAATTCACAGGGATAGTACAAACTTATCGTCACAGCTCTCGGGGAAGCAGAGACAGGACGATCTCTGGAGCTAGCTGACCAGCCAGCCCAGCTTACACGGTGAGTTTCAGGACACTGAGAAACTGTCTCAAAAAGAAAGGTGGACAATGCCTAGGCAGCCGTACTCTAGAGCAGTGGTTCTCAAACTTCCTAAAGCTGCGACCCTTTAATATGTCTCCTCATGTTGTGGTGACTCCCAATCATAAAATAATTTCTGTTGCTACTTCCTAACTGCAATTTTGCTATAGTTATGACTCAGAATGTAAATATCTATGTTTTCTGGTGGTCTTAGGTGATCCCTGGAAAAGGATCATTTAACCCCCAAGGAATCACGACCCACAGGTTGAGAACTGTTCCTCTCAGTTATCTACTAATATCTAGCTATAACTCCACATATGTACATCCTCACGCACAAACATAAACACACACACACACAAACACACACTCACTCACAGGTGTATGAGATAATAAAAATAAGATTAGAGGTATCACCTAAATTATTTGATACTGCTTTGAAATTTCTGGCCATGGCAGTGGGCAAACTATGAAACAGCTGTAAGCATTTGAACAGTTGTATATAGCATTTCTTCTGTTATATTACTTGAATTTTTTAGAAAAAAAAAAAAAACAAAACAATAAGTCAACTGAAAAAGGCCTGTAATTCATAGACTGTTGGTAAATGAAAAACAATTGTAATTCATGATTATTTTTAAATATATAAAATGGAGATTATTTATAGTAGCAAACTTATATACAATATTTTGCATTTATTTTAATAAGATTTTTCTACCTGGCCCGAGAATGAACTGAAAAACCTGGCACTCACTGTACATATTTCAGTTCTCTATGATTTGACAGGTTTATTGCAATCATAATAGAAACTTCAAAAAAATCTCTTTTTAATAATATAACCAAATATTTCTGAAGTGCGTTAGAGACCTTGGGAAAGAAATGCAAACATACAAAATGAGCAGAAAGGACCTGAGAAGAGCGAGTCTTCTGAGACCTTTGCAGAGGAGTCATTAGTAGGAAGAATAAACTTATTAGCCAGAAATAGGTACTGATGTATCTAGAAAGTAGTGACCTCACAAAAATGATCACAAATTGCTGGGGGAAAGGAAAATGATCAAATATATGGTATGAGAATAATTAGAAATCAAGTCAACTGAACATTAAATAACACAGTGAAACAGATCTCAAGGAAGTGAGGTGGCCCTGCAGGGAATAGCACTTGCCACCAGGTCTGAACTCCTGAGTTGGATTCCCAGAACCAACAGGGGAAACAAAGAATGGACTCCTGTTAGATATCCTCTGACTTCCACATGTACCATGACACTTACCTGCGCACACACAAATCCACACACCAACACGCACTCACACGCAAACACATGTGCACATCCATGTACACAAAATAAATATAATTTTTAATTAAAAGTGTCTTTGTCTTTAGAGAACATTCAAAGAAGTTATTAACTCACTGGATGATAAAGCCAAAATTTAAGTTTCTCAAAATTATAAGAAAAATGAACACATTTTTAAATAAAACTTCATCTGGATGTCAAAAATCTCTGTCCCTGAGCTTATATAGCAGAATCCTGTCAAGGTTGTTTCTTATACAGAAAAACTGTAATAGCTGGATGGCCCAACCCGAGGAGTTGACTCTATCTCAGGTTGGCCACGGATAATTCACAAAACAGGAGTCTATTCATCAAGCCAATGTGAGAAGATTTGTAACCTTACACTTTATTTTTTAAAATGAAACTTAGATTCTTATCTTTTTAAGTGCAAGCTTGAACCTGATCCAGTCCTCAGCACACACATCAGAAGCAAAGCTTTCTGGCCTGATCAGATAATTCTAGCCCTGGAGAAATGGACAGGGGAGAATACCTTGGGCTTTCTGTCCAGCTGCTCTAGCTGAATCACTGGGCTCTAGACTCAGTTAGTGTCGAAATATAACATGGAGCGTAGTTTAGGGGGGTATTTGTCATTTACCTCTACACACACACACACACACACACACACGCACACACACACAGCCAGAATTGGAATTGATTGTCTTTGTTTAATACTGCATGAATAAAACTGGTATTAGTATATCTAGCATCTGAAGAACTAGTGAACTTGTTCTACAGAAATCATGAAAATATACTGTCATAAATATGAGAAGTAATATTTCTTGTTAAAATGGTAATTTTAATTATTTTTTGAAAATTTTGTGTACACCAGATGTCCCTAAGGAAATAGTTCAAAATGCTACATAAATGCATTGGGTTTGTAATACCATATTTCAGAAACAATATAGAAAAAAATCACATGTGAAATAAGTATACATATATTATGATGTTAATATGGAAGATGGTGGCTGAGGGAAAATGGATAATAATCAGAAAATATTGGGCAAATTGTGTATACATTTGTAAAGTGTAAAGAGTTGGTTATGGAATAAAGACTAGAAACATCAAGTATGAATTGACAGCTATGTTTGAGTGGTTACATCTGAGTATGTAACTGTGACAGTGAAAAGTATCTGCATTGTGAGACCTCCTGAAAAAGTGCAGTTGCTTATCTAAGTTACCAAACCATCTTGCTACTTAACTGCCCACAACGTTTTTAGAAGAAATGCTTCCTCCCAGAACAAAGCTGCTCCGTCCTCATTATAATGTACAGAGAACTATTGTGTTCAGACAGGAAAAAAAAAAAACCACCTCTGAGAATTAGCAAAACTCCTTGTTTCTTCCCTAACTCACAAACATGGTCATCAAGCTAATCCATTAAAATAGTTTCCCTGCCAAGCAGCTTTTCACAACAGCTTGCTTTCTCTGAGCAGTTCTGAGAGACAGAAACTCTCTGTGGAAATGGGATAGTTTTTAAGGTTGCAGTTAATTGGAAATCCCCTACCCAGATTCTCCAGCCCCAGATGATATTAGCTCTACTGGAGCATGCCATGAGCCAGCCTGGGATAATTTATCGTCTTAATTCACCCATTGATTCCAGTTGTGATCTCCACAGCAACCACAGACATTTCAGTACGTGCCCCTGAAATACTTTAAAAATGTTTCTTATTAGGACTAAGGAAATGATACATTGTTGAAGCGCTTGGAACACAATTGTGAGAAGTGAACTCTGTGTCCTCAGAACATAAAAGGTGGCCAGACATGAATGCAATCCCAATGCTAAGGAGCTGAACATAGGGAATCCTAGACAGTGGACTGGTCAAATCGATGCTCTCGGATTAAGACCCTGCCTCAGTTAATAAAGTTGACACCTGATGTCAGCTTTAATCCTACACATGAGAGAGATGTATGAATGTGCCTGCACACTAACATACATGTGCCCACCTACATGTATGTCAATCATTCACATATACATATCATTATAAAGAAAAGTATATCTTTATAATCAACTGGGAAGCTGTCAGTTGTTGGAGTTACCCTGTTTTAGCATGCTAAAAAAGGAGTAGTAAAAATACGAAAATTAGTAGGACCATTGACACTAACATGTTTGCAGTCGTTCCCGTTTGCCCTGCTCAGAGGATGTCTGACTGCAAACAGGAAGAGCTACTGATTGCTAGAAGCAGAATAAACAGGAGGTCTCCTCCCAGGGAATAGTGGTCTAGTGGAATACAGCGAGTCCCTAATGCTCGCACATAGGCTGTTGGTGTTCTCCCTCTCTCATTTTATATACATAAATGCTCTGTCACCATGGGTTACCTATCCAAAGTGGGAAGGAGAAGGAATATGGCCACTCTTGGAGAAGCACACATCACCCTACATGAACCCTCTCTTAGGATGACTGGTCACTGAGGCACACTCTTCATCTATCCCTTAAGATGCCTGCTTCTTCCTTGAACCAGTGTTTTCTCCCATTATGCTACAAGTTAAAACAGAGCTGTTACAATAGAATGAATATTTCACCTTAATAACTTTTGAATGTATCACTGAAAAACCAGAGCCTGTGTCTTAAGGCACACATAGAAGATGTTTAGGGACAAAGTTGAATGATGTAGTGTGAAGCCAAATAACATGAATCTCTTATTTTTACCCTTGTTAAAGATCCAGGAAATTGGGTTATGTGGAAGGTGGAATGTTGTAAACTGCAAAGTTGGAAGCGCTTGCTATAATACGGTAACTTGATAGTCACTTAATCATCTGGCATTCCTAGCCGACTCTTTCTATTTAATTAAATGGCTTCACTTTTTGAGAGTTCCAATTTGCTTTGTAATATTAGCAGTGACAAACATGATATTTCTTTTGAGTTATTTAAATGGGCATTATTCAAATATGTCCCCTAATGGTATCTACTGTTATTTAGTGGAGGTGTCATGGTACTTAGCGAAGGAAGAGAAATACACAGGAGTGCGTCATTTGTGAGAACAAAGCTCTTAGCTCTCATTGGTGACATTACTTGAGATCCCTTGGGCGCTGGCTTCCTTTGCAGATGGATGCATGGTATATCTCTAGTGGGCCATGAGCCTCTCTTTGGGATCTTAAGAACGGGTTTTAATATCTTTCTCTGCAAATTTCCCAGCCTCATATGGTTACAGCAACTTTGTGGATATGGCAAAGCAAGGGCAGGCTCCTTTTCTTACTTGGTTGTATCTTCTTAGTTAAGCTATGGTGTCTGTGAATTTTAGCTAACCACTGATTATAAATGACTCCCAGACATCGCATTCTATTCTTAGAGTTCCCCATCCTTGATCAGCTCAAAGTCTGGATGTCTTAAGTGGGTCCCATAATCCCATGCTCATCTAGGCAATGCTTTCTGCTATATCTCATTTCAAATGCTACATGTGCTCAGTAGCCGTAATTAGTCAAGGTTCTCTGAAGAACAGAAATTATATGTGGAATTTATTACAGTGCCTTACAGGTTATGCCCCACCTATTCCAATAATGGCTGTCTCCTGATGGAAAGTACAAGGATCAGGTAGTTGTTCAGTTCATGAGGCTAGATTTCTCATTTGGTCGTCAGTATATGCCAGAATCCCAAAGATGTAGGCTGTAATACTATTGAAGAGATGAACTTGTCAGCGAGAGTGAGGCCAAGCAGGCAAAGAGCAAAGATTTCCTTCTTGGATGACATTTGTATAGTCCTTTATATAGGCTGCCACCAGAAGGTGTGGTCCAGATTTAAAGTAAGTCTTCCCACTTCAAATGATTCGATAAAGGAAAACCCCTTATAGGTGTACCCAGCTGCTCGGGGTTTAGGTAATATCACACGTGGTCAAGCTAACAACCTAGAATAGACATCAAAGGTAGTCCAGGCTACAAAGCATTAGGACTTCTTCAACACTGCCCACCATTTCCCATAGACACCATGCTGTGTCTCTTAAATACAACCCTGAGGTGAGCATCACTCCTCAACACTGGCAGAGATGCACATGTTAAACTCACTGGTCTTTCATGCTCAAACCTCTGTGTGTTGCAATCAACTGATTGCTGCAAAATCTTCTTTTATGTCTGTCTTCTTGGTGTCCAATAGCTTAGTTTACCAACATGCCTCCTTCCCTGGCACTTCCCTGTGCACAGTCTACACATATGTATATGTTCATAATCCTCCACACTTGGAGGGGCCTGTTCTGGGAGAATGGTTGCTCCTTTCTACAGCTTCTTCTATAATTTGCCCTTAGTAGGCATTTTCTTGTACCATTCACTCCTCTGTGGTCTTCCCAAAATGCATGTATGTCCAGTGATGTGTATAGGTGTGGAGGAGAAGGAATGAGTGAGAAACATGGACATAGACACAGCACAAGGTCCATGTTTAGACACACCGGAGGGTCTGAGCACACTTGGGGAGGCAGCCCTGCCATCGGGATTATTCCCATGTTCCTCCTGAGTGCCCTCTAGCTTTTATTTGTTCCTTTATCAGATCACAGTAGATCCTATCATGTACATAGGAACTCACTCTTTTGTCTCAATAATGAATAGCTTGAAGCAGAGAATTTGTCACATTTAGATACTTCATGTCAGTGGTACTGGGCAGAGTAGTAAACATGTGGGGGGTTGTTTTTTAAAAAGTGAATAAAAATGCAACTGCACTGTCATGTGAAATAGCTTGAAGCAGAGAATTTGTCACATTTAGATACTTCATGTCAGTGGTACTGGGCAGAGTAGTAAACATGTGGGGGGTTGTTTTTTAAAAAGTGAATAAAAATGCAACTGCACTGTCATGTGAAAATCAGCATTTTTAAAAAATTGGGAGAAAGGATGTTTCTTCCATTCTCTAAATGATGTTCATTCGTGGGAAGCATTGGCTTTAACCAGGCAAGGTCAACTTCCTCATTTACATTCAGAGGACTGCCATCTCTAGTAGCTCCCTTCAATTTGTAGTAGATTATAAGTGTGAGCATGGCTTTTTACCAGGTCTCCTTTGTGTGAAGTCAAGGAAACTAGACACTGGCCTATGCCTGTGCTTGTCTGTGCCCCTGCCCCTGCCCCTGCCCCTGCCCCTGCCCCTGCCCCTGCCCCTGCCCCTGCCCCTGCCCCTGCCCCTGCCCCTGCCCCTGCCTGAGGGGACCCTGAGAAGTAGTCAAGTGGACCCTGAGAAGTAGTCACTACCCAGTGTCAGATACCAACTGCAGCATTCCCTCAAGGCAGTGGTCCTGTGAAAGTTTTCATTCACCCCCTATGTGTTGACCTTGACCTGGGTACCAACTTTCCAGCCCACACTGACAGACCAGCAGGGTGCGTTTTCAGGGTTCCTATTTTCTTATTCTGACAGTTTTTCTTCAGGACCACAACCCTACATGTGGTCTATGTCAGCTGCTGTAAGGAATGAAGTCTTCTTTACAAAAGCAGTGTTAATAAAAGGCAGAGCACCTACATCTGTGCCTAGAGCTTTCAAACTCCATAGACTGTGCTTGCCCAGCACCCACAAGACCCATGGGACTGGCAACACCTCATTCTGGGAAACAATGTTTCTGCCTCTGACATCATGATGATGATTTTTATGGCAACAGGTGGAACTCAACCCCTGTTCATCATTGCTAAGGGAACGCACAAAACTGGGCAGCAAAGGGCAGAGATATCTGAAGCTTACTCTGCATATGCCTCACTGCATGTTATAAACTTCTACTGATCCATGATGTTCTTTCAAACGACTTATCTTCCCACAGGCCTTTCATGAGGTAAAGCCTAATTTGCACAGTCTCTTATATACTGTGTCTCAATGAGTTGTGAGTTTAAATTTTACTTTAGTTGGTTATCTTCAAATGAACACAGAACTTTGTATGATGAACCACTATTGTTTTAAACTATATTTCTGACTCTCTAGAACAGTGATTATTTCTAACAGTGTCTTCAGCTATTTTGCTTTTCATTCAGGAGATGTTTGTGTTTTAAAATGTCTCTAATACAAACAATGGGTTTGGAGATCTGTTGCACAGAAAAATGGCACACTTAATGATAATCTATTTTTGTCTTTCAAATAACTGTAAATTTAAAAGGTCTAATCACACAAAAATATAGTAAATAAAATGAGAACTATGTTAATTTGCTTGATTTAATAGATTGTTTTACACATTACATATACATCAAAATATCCAATTGTATCCCATCAAATTATCATTTGTAGATTAAAAAATAGCAGTAATCCAAAAGGAAAATAAAGGTATAAACTCAATTAGATAATATAGCATATTCTTTTATTTAAAATTGCATACAACTTTATATATTTTCAACTACAAAAACTGAATTAAGTTGTAAAATAACGGTGTGCAGAGTTTTTCATTGCTAGATTTCGGTTCAAAGTAGTTTTTAAATCTAGGAAGCATTAGATAAAACATGAGGCTGCTAAAGAAACAAAACATAAGTATTTGTGGGTACTTAGGTATATTACTTACCTTAGGTGGATATTATTAGTAACATCTTAATAAGAAGTCTTTATTGAAGCATGTTCTAAACAACTTCAATATTGTTGTTGCCTTGAATTTAGTAATGCAAGTGGAGACAATATTTTTTAATCTATAGCAAGGCTACTGATTTTATTAATACAGGACATATATCTTTATTTTTCTCTTTCTCAGTAACAAAAACATCCCACAATTTTGTTTTATTTCTTTGAACAAGGGGGCAAGGAAAGGTACTTTTAAAATGAGTTATTGAAGATGAATCTCTGCTCCATCCATGTTATTCTGTTAAATCTCCAAGTTTTTATATCGGCATTTGGCCCTAAAGTCACAGAAAGTCTTTCTTATTAATGAATGCCTTGAGTTCAATTCACTAATATTTTGAAAATATTCTCCAAAGAGAAGCAGCAGAGTGCCTCTGTACATGGGCGTGCAAGTTCTGGCTCTTGGCTTTGTTGCTCTTGATTTCTTTTTCAACTGTCTTTACTACTTTCACGCACTTGAAGACCAATATCTTAAATGAGTTTTAGTCTCACCACAACACCTCCATTTGTAAAATTCTACTGGATGAAGGTGTCACTAGCAGCAAGCCTCTTCAGCACACCCATCAAGTTGACCCATCTTCTTGACTGTTATGTAAGTCTTTCATGAACTCCTGTATAGAAATTGGTTTCCTCCTCATATTTGACTCATTGTCCCCCAAAGCCATTACTTGTGGGCAGTTCCACAGAACTGGACTATGCCTCAGTTTCCTGGTTGCCACCGAGTAAGGCTTCTTCAGTCCTTTGTACTTGGATAGGATGATGCAATGTTGCCATGCATTATTAACTCTACTTAGCTGATGATTGTAGCTTTGACCCAGTTTCAATAATTTATGCAATAATTTGGAGACCATAACAGAAACATATTTTAAAATGAGATCAAATATGAATGTTAGCCAGAGTTGGCCATGCCCCAGTCCTGAAATCCAAGCCAAGCCCTCATCTGATGCAGCCATTTGTCTACATCATGCGCCAGAGAAGCTGTGGTAGCAAAGAGCATGGTGACAGTTATGTCCTTAACAAATCTCATGGGGACTCCTAATAGATAGAACAGCACTTGCTGACCAGCCTGTGCTTGGTGGATCAGTCATCAGTGCAAACAGTATGAACCAACAACAAACACAAGACATTCTGAATAACTTCAAAATTAGTTTTGCCTTAAATTCACTGTTATACAGGCTTCTGTTCGCCATTCATACATAAGCAGATTAAAGTAATTTCCTGGAATTTGTTGTAAATGCCTGTCTTCAATGAGAAGCTAATTTTTTGTGTCTTTGCCTTTTCTCCCCATGTCACTTCTATCAGCTCCCTTGGCTTTTTTTTTTTAATGAATCAAAATGAGGGGTTTATTAAGTAAAGGCATGAGTTACTAATTAAAGAAATGTGGGTTTTATTGAAAAGTAATAATATGTGCTTATTTTTAAGTGTGGGAGTTGAAAGAAGAAGGCACAAGAAAAGGACAGTCGTATACTCAAAAGGAGACAGAATCCTCAAAAGAGAGACTCATGTGCTGGACTTAGGTGTGAATGTCAAGGCCAGAAAGGAATGTTAGTATTTTGAGTGAGTAAGACTATGATTTAGTGTCCTCTACAGCATTAACCTCATCTCTGATTGACTGTAGCTCCATGACCTCATGTTTTCCTATTGCTCCAACTAGGGGAGACTTGCCCTGAATTTTACAAGCGGATTACTTTCTCTGCATCTTCACTTGGCTGCCTTCTCTTGGTATCAATGTCACTTGGTCTCAGAAGCAACAAGTATGTTACAACTGTCTTAGAAGTTGGGGAGATCAAAATTCAGCATCTTTACCATGGTTGCCACATGCAGTCCTGGCTGCTGAAATCATGGGCCTATAGGATAAGTGCATTGCAGCAGTCACCTCTGCTGATATATGAAGTGTTTCCTAATTCCTTTAGGAGCTGGGTCACTGTTTGCAAGAAAACAAGTTCCCATAGTTATCAAGTGATAAGTTTCTGGTGCTCCTTTGAAAGGTGTCTAGGCAATCCATAACTGTTAGTCTTCAGGCCTGATCTATGTGCTTTCTTTCTTTTTCTTTCTTTTTTTTCTTCAAATCACTCTCTGTAGAATAGAATGAAATATTTTCCTTCTTTCTTTCCTAACCTTAATTCCTATTATAGATAATTTCCTTGTTGCTGTGTCCAAGTGTTTGACTATAGTTTAAGGAAAGAAATTCAAAAGTTTAAGAGGAACATTCTACCCAAGTCATAGCATCAAGAGGGCAGGGGAGGAGAGAGGATCTGGGAAGCAGGCATCTGACTCTCTTCCTTTTGAATATGCACTTGGGCAGCAGAAGCTATAGGAAATACCACAGGGCTATAAAACATCAAGGCCGCCTCCTATATCCCATAAGATATAACTATGGGCCCACTTCCATCATCAAGAGTCCACCTCCATAGGACCTTCTTAGAAAGGCCTATTGACAAAGCCATGAGTCTATGGGGGTCATTGGCCATTCAAGTCATTCCCTTCTTCATCTTCCCTCCCTCCTCTTCCCTCCCTCCCTCCCTCCCTCCCTCCTTCCCTCCTCCTCCTTCCCCTCCTCCTCCTCTTCCTCTTCCTTGTCTTCCTTGCCCTGTTCTTCCTTCTCCCCTCCCCTCCCCTCCCTTCTCTTCTCTTCTGGGATCCACACCAGAATCTCCAATATAATAGAAAAGTACTGTGCCATTGAGATACATCTTCATCTCAGAATAAAAAATAAAAATAATAATCAAGGATTGGTGTGAAAGCTTGCAAATATGTTCCTGTGGGTGATGAGAGAATATACACAAGTATTCTCTCTCAACCATAGGAAAGATTATAAATATGAGATTTTTTTGATGACTAAGAAGGAAAAATTACGTCTCAAACTAAATATTTTATCGACGTCTTTTGCCTAGGTATTGTGTAAGTTATTCATATTCACATACCTCTTTGACCTCTGTTTTCTCTCTCTCTCTCTCTCTCTCTCTCTCTCTCTCTCTCTCTCTCTCTCTCTCTCTCTCTCTCTCTCCCTCCTCTCACTCTCTCTCTTAATCTTAAGTCTCTATGTCACTTCTGGGAACACTTGGTGGTAATTTTGTCATGCAAGAAATTGGTATCAAACCTAGAAGCCATTTTGTGTGTCCAGAGAAATCGCTTCCTACAGTAGAATCAGTAGAGGTACATTGCTACGGATCACTCCATTGCTGGGGTGGGAATGGTCGGAAGGACAGCGTCCAGAGCCACACGAGGCGGGGAACTCAAGACATGGTTCTCTAGAAGTTACACAGAAGCTGAATAACATCAGAAGAGGGGAGAAAGGAGTCTTGCTGACTGAGAGCCTTTGAAGGGCTAAGCACAGTGTGATGCTATCAGCCTGGGCTTAATGGAGATCACCATGGTGAGGCTGTGAGAAATGGAAGGAAGGATGGAAACAGGATTTGTGAAGGCTGTTGGGGATGCCCTTGAAAGAGAGATGATACTTAGAGAAGGAAACTGGTAGTAGATGTGGAGATGATAGATCATTTTAGGATATGATTAATAGTTTTGTATAAGTTATGTAGACTGGGAGGATTCCAACTAAATGTATGTCTGATTTTCATCTTTGGCTATCGGGGAAGCTTAGGTAAAGACTTTACTTTCACAACAAATTTTTAGATAGATGCAACACTTAGAAATAATATGCTTAGATTTTCAGGTCTCAGAGTAAACAAAAAATTCACATGGGAACTAAGAAAGTTATAGAGATACATTTTAAAAGCTGAAGGCAAAAGTGCATTTTCTCTATCATTACATCAAACATATATTGATGTGCTAGTGTAACTAAAGAATCATTTAAAATTAAACAATTTCAAATATACACCCATGAAGAAAAATATTGTAACTTTTGGTGTGAGGGTTTGAATTAGGGATTTTTTTCTAGATACTTCATCTTTATAAATTAATATGTTATAATCTTTAAACCACTGGGTTCTAACTTAATGTATTTCATGTAAGAGTTATCTATTTTTAAAATAACACTTTTCATATAGATGTTCTTTATTCAAAAATAATAGAATATCACACGTGGATTTTTTTCTTCCATTGATTTCATAGATGCCTGAACCCAAGTCTTCAAGCATGTTAGGGAAATGTTCTCGGTGAACTAAACTCCTGCCCCAAATGTTTTCTCTTGTTGCATTTGTTCTTGAGAAAGGGTCTCTCTGTATAACTCTGGCTGGCCTGATACTCATTATGTCCAACAGGCTAGTTTTAGACTCATAGTGATCTGCCTTTTTCTGCCTCTGCAGTGCTGTATTGGAAGCATAAGATATCACACTAGTCTCTCAAACTGTTTGCTGAAAGACAAGAAAACTACACTTCTTAGAAGTTATATTGAAAGAAAACTACTATTCTTTAGGGTTTCAACCAAAATACCAATCATAAGAATTCATACTAGAATAAAGATTGATCAATACTTTCTTTATAAAGTAGACTGATTTGACATGTACAAAAAAGTTATGCATGAAGTACAGCCCTTACAGAGGCTCTTGTCTTGTGAATACTTTAAACTGTTATTGACATTTTCCAGCTATTTGGTTCCCTTCTTGCAACTTAGGAGCCCACATGAATTCATTAATTCTCATTGCAGTTTGTAATTTACATTGGTGTTGATTCTGTTATATATCATAACAGCTTTGTCTTATACCCACTCTTATAATATCTCCAAAATCACCCTGAACATTATCTGCTCATCACTCTGCTTGCAGCAGGGTCCCTAACACTCAGTGATGAGCTTTCTCCATTCTTTTGCTGGTTCTTTATGAAGACATTGCATAGTTGAAACCATAAGGTTGTGCTTTTGAAGACTAACTCTGTTTAATTTAAAAACATAACATACTCCTCCATGTCAGTTTTCATTTGTATTCTAAATGGACATCTTGATAGCTTATCCTTTACATAACCTAATTATATTTCATTTTCTGAGTGTACAACCATTTGCTTATCCATTTATCTGTAGAAAAGCATCTTGATTGCATTCTGTGTTGAGAAATATGAATAACATTGCTGTAAATCACATTCGTGTACATACATTCTGTAGGCATAAGTTTTCAACTCATTGGTGTCTTGGGGTGAAATTGCCATGTGTAGCTTTGTATGTGACTGCTAGAGTGTCTTCTAAAGTGACTACACAGTCCTCCAAGGAATACTAACAGTTCTTGCAGCTCCTAAGATTTTATTCAGTTCTTCTTGTGACTGTCCAGTGTTTTCAACTTTATTTGTTGAAGAACCTGTCCTTTTTTCAATAAATTGTCTTTGCTAGTTCGTCAGAGATAAATTGACTCCACTTGTGTAGGTATAGTTCTGAGGACTGCATTCACTCCAGTTGATTTATTAGGCTGCTCTGTCTCAAATACTATGTTCTTTTTCACACTGTAATTTTACAACAAACTTGAAGTTCAGCCTTGGACATGGTTCTTTGTCAATATCGTACACTGACAACTCTGGTTCTTTTGCTATTTATTAGTGCTCCAGAGGGACAGAAGCTACAGAATGGATGAATTAAAGGGAAACTCTTTGGGTTGGCTTACATGAGACAGCCTGGGCGATCTGATGCTGACTGTCTTCTCACTGGAGAGGCCAGGAATCTCTAGACACTCAGTGCCTCCTCAGACTAACATGGAGCTACATGCCTATATTTGAGTACTATATGTACAACTGCAAAAGACTGGGCAGATGTATGGTAATGGTTCTATATGAGTACTGAAATAATATTTCTCTTCTCTGGGTAAACCAAAGTTATCATCGACCGAAACCCAATTGAATTCCAGACCTTTAAAACAGTATTCTTTTAATGCATTAGCTGGTAAAGACTTGATTATCTGGTCCACAAAATGTTCTTCTGTACATTAATAAATGTAAATAGTTATTCTAGACAGGGTAATGCTACCATGGCTGTGGATTGTGCTCTTCCCTGGGGGTTTTAGTTCAAGTGCTTGGTGCTGTTCCATGAGCTGTGCAGAAGTTAATTTAGGTCATGATCAATATGAGCAATTAAAAAGCTGTGCAAAGTGGTTAAGGCTTTGAGTTTGTTTAATTATTTTAAACCCACTATGGGAAAAGAAAAGGTTGCTTTTTCCTCTTATAGTTTATCCCCAATTATTTCCAACATTTAAAGATTTTTCTTCTTTTTGTGCATTACAAATCTGCTTTGCGTAAACCAGTTCTATTAGTCTAAAAATAGACGCTTTGTAGAATATTATTAACTTTTCTGCGTGGGCATTTGTGCACATTCTGTGCCGTCACTCTCTACAGCAAGACAAGAAAAATACCCTCAGGTTTTCTATCTTACTGTGGCAGCATTCTGCAAAAATGAGAAGAAATGACTGCTTAGACCACAGGTGATACAAAAAAAAATACAGTGATTTTTTTACTCTTTTGGGGAGATTAGAGGCAGAATCCATCTTATAAGAATGACTTATGTAGGTGACATCACCATTTTCTCTCCTGTGACTGTCTAGGGCAGGACCAGCCAGGAGTGCACAGTGGCAGGAGCTGTGAACAGGTCCTTCCAGCCACCATCTGTATCCAGGAGGCTGTTCCACAACCCTCTGTGCACAGGTCCTGCCAGGAGAGAGCTGGTTTCCCAAGAGTGCTGAGGCAGGCTTACAGGCCTACAGGAGGGAAAAGCTCAAGCCAGAGGCAGCAAGACCAACTAACACCATAGATAACCAGATGGCAAAAGGCAAGCACAAGAAACTTACCAACAAAAACCAAGGCTACATGGCATCCTCAGAACCCAGTTCTCCCACAACAGTAAGTCCTGGATACCCCAACACATTGCACAAGCAAGATTTGGATTTAAAATCACATCTCATTTTTACAGGACTTTAAGAAGGACATAAATAACTCCCTTAAAGAAATACAGGAGAACACAGCTAAACAGGTAATGCCCTTAAAGAGGAAACACAAAAATCCCTCAAATAATTACAGGAAAGCACTAACTGAACAGGTGAAAGAATTAAACAAAACCATCCAGGGTCTGAAAATGGAAGTAGAAACAATGAAGAAATCACAAAGGGAAACAACTCTGGAGATAGAAAACCTAGGAAAGAGGTCAGGAGTTACAGATGGGAGCATCAGCAACAGAACAAAAGAGAAAATCTCAGGAGCAGAAGATACCATAGAAAACATTGACACAACAATCAAAGAAAATGCAAACTGCAAAAAGCTCATAACCCAAAACATACAGGAAATCCAGGACACAATGAGAAGACCAAACCTAAAGATAATAGGTATAGAAGAGAATAGAGATTCCTAACTTAAAAGGCCAGTAAATATCTTCAACATAATTATAGAAGAAAACTTCCCTAACCTAAAGAAAGAGATGCCCATGAACATACAAGAATCCTACAGAACTCTAAATAGATTAGACCAGAAAATAATTCCTCCCATCACATAATAATCAAAATGCCAAATGCACAAAAACAAAGAATGTTAAAAGCAGTAAGGGGGGGCTGGAGAGATGGCTCAGCGGTAAAGAGCACCAACTGCTCTTCCAAAGGTCCTGAGTTCAAATCCCAGCAACCACATGGTGGCTCACAACCATCTGTAACGAAATCGGATGCCCTCTTCTGGAGTGTCTGAAGACAGCTACAGTGTACTTACATATAATAAATAAATATTAAAAAAAAAGCAGTAAGGGGAAAAGGTCAAGTAACATATAAAGGCAGACCTATACAAATTACACCAGACTTCTTGCCAGAAGACTATGAAAGCCACAAGATCCTGGAAAGATGCAATATAGACCCTGAGAGAACACAAATGCCATCTCAGGCTATAATACTCAGTAAAGCTCTCAATAGCCATAGATGGAGAAACCAAGATATTTCATGACAAAGAAAAAATTACACAATATCTCTCCATAAATCTACCACTTCAAAGGATAATAAATGGAAAATTCAAATACAAGGAGGGAAACTATACCCTAGAAAAGGCAAGAAAACAATCTTTTAACAAACCAAAAAGAAGATAGCCACATAAACATATTTCCACCTCAAACAAAAAAGATAACAGGAAGCAACAATCACTTTTCCTTAATATCTCTTAATATCAATGGGCTCAACTCCCCAATTAAAAGACATAGACTAAAAGATTGGCTATGTTAACAGGACCCAACATTTTGCTGCATACAGGAAACACCCCAGGGACAAAAACAGACACTATCTCAGAGGAAAAGACTGGAAAACAATTTTCCAACCAATGGTCCTAAGACACAAGCTGGAGTAGCCATTCTAATATTGAATAAAATCGACTTTCAACCGAAAGTAATGAAAAAAGATAAGGAGGAGCAATTCTCATACTCATCAAAGGTAAAATCTACCAAGATGAACTCTCAATTCTATACATCTATGCTCCAAATGCAAGGGCATCTACATTCATTAAAGAAGCTATGCTAAAGCTCAAAGCACACATTGCACTACAAACAATAATAGTGGGAGGCTTCAACACCCCACTCTCATCAATGGACAGATGCTAGAAACAGAAACTCAACAGGGACACGGTAAAACTAACAGAAGTTATGAACCAAATGGATTTAACAGATATCTATAAAACATTATCTTAAAACAAAAAGATATACCTTCTTCTCAGCACCTCATGGTACCTTCTCCAAAATTGACCATAAAATTGGTCCAAAAAACAAGCCTCAGCAGATACAAAAATATTGAAATAATCCCATGCATCCTATCAGATCATCATGGACTAAGGCTGATCTTCAATGACAACATAAATAATAGAAAGCCAACATTCACGTGGAAGCTGAACAACACTCCACTCAATGATACCTTGGTCAAGGAAAAAAGAAAGAAAGAAATTAAAGACTTTTTAGAATTTAATGAAAATGAAGCCACAACATACCCAAACTTATGGGACACAAAGAAAGCAGTCCTAAGAGGAAAACTCATAGCTCTGAGTGCCTCCAAAAAGAAACTGGAGCGAGCATACATGAGCAGCTTGACAGCACACCTAAAAGCTCTAGAACAAAAGGAAGCAAATTCACTCAAGAGGAGTAGACTGCAGGAAATAATCAAACTCAGGGCTAAAATCAACCAAGTGGAAACAAAAAGAACTATACAAAGAATCAACCAAACCAGAAGCTGGTTATTTGAGACAATCAACAAAACAGATAAATCCTTAGCCAGACTAACTAGAGGGCACAGGGACAGTATCCTAATTAACAAAATCAGAAATAAAAAGGGAGACATAACAACAGATCCTGAAGAAATCCAAAATATCATCAGATCCTACTACAAAAGGCTATACTCAACAAAACTGGAAAACCTGGATGAAATGGACAATTTTCTAAACAAATACCAGGTACCAAAGTTAAATCAGGATCAGATTAACAATCTAAACTCCATATCCCCTAAAGAAATAGAAGCAGTCATTAATAGTCTCCTGACTAAAAAAGCCCAGGACCAGATGGGTTAAGTGCAGAGTTCTATCAGACTTTCAAAGAAGACCTAAAACTGACACTCTTCAAATTATTCCACAAAATAGAAAGAGAAGGAAAACTACTCAATTTGTTCTATGAAGCCACAATTACTCTGATACCTAAACCACTCAAATACTCACCAAAGAAAGAGAACCTCAGACCAATTTCCCTTATGAATATCAATGCAAAATACTCAATAAAATTCTTGCAAATCAAACCTGAATCCAAGAACACATCAAAATGATCATACATCATGATCTGGTACACTTCATCCCAGAGAGGCAGGGATCATTCAATATATGGAAATCCATCAACTTAATCCACCATATAAACAAACTGAAAGAAAAAAACTACCTGATCATTTTATTAGATGCTGAAAAAGCATTTGACAAAATCCAACAACCTTTCATGGTAAAATTCTTGGAAAGATCAGGAATTCAAGGTCCATACCTAAACATAGTAAAAGCAATACACAACAAACCAGTAGCCAACATCAAACTAAATGGAAACTTGAAGCAATCTCATTAAAATCAGGGTCTAAACAAGGCTGTCCACTGTCTCCCTACCTGTTCAATATAGTACTGGAAGTCCTAGCCAGAGTAATTAGACAACAAAAGGAAATCAAGGCTAGACAAATTGGAAAGAAAGAAGTCAAAATATCACTATTTGCAGATGCTATGATAGTATACTTAAGTGACCCCAAAAAGTCTACTAGAGAACTCCTAAACCTGATAAACAACTTCAGTGCAGTAGCTGGATATAAAATTAACTCAAAGTCAGTGGCCTTCCTCTACTCAAAGGATAAACAGGCTGAGAGAGAAATTAGGGAAACAATACCTTTCACAATGGTTACAAATAATGTAAAATACCTTGGTATGACTCTAACTAAGCAAATGAAAGATCTGTATGACAAGAACTTCAAGTCTCTGAAGAAAGAAATTGAAGAAGATCTCAGAAGATGGAAAGATTTCCTATGATCTTGGATTGGTAGGAATAAAACAGTAAAAATGGCCACCTTGCCGAAAGCAATCTACAGATTCAATGCAATCCCCATCAAAATTCCAACTCAATTCTTCACAGAAAAGAAATAGAAAGAGCAATTTTCAAATTCATCTGGAAATACAAAAAAACCCAGGATATCGAAAACTATTTTCAACAATAAAAGAACCTCTGGGGAAATCACCATCCCTAACCTTAAGCTGTACTACAGAGCAATAGTGATAAAAACTGCATGGTATTGGTACAGTGACAGACAGGTAGAATTGAAGACCCAGAAATGAACCCACACACCTATGATCACTTGATCTTTTACAAGGGAGATAAAAACCATCCAGTGGGGAAAAGACAGAATGGATAAGATAAAAAAAAAAAAAAAAAAAAACCCAGGTGACAGCAGATGCTGGTGAGGATGTGGAGAGAGAGGAACACTCCTCCATTGCTGGTGGGATTGCAAGCTGGTACAACCACTCTGGAAATCAGTTTGGTGGTTCCTCAGAAAACTGGACATAGTACTACCTGAGCACCCAGCAATGCCACTCCTGGGCATATATCCAGAAGATGCTCCAACATATAATAAGGACACATGCTCCACTATGTTCATAGCAGCCTTATTTATAACAGCCAGAAGCTGGAAAGAACCCAGATGTCCCTCAACAAAGGTATGGATGCAGAAAATGTGGTACATTTACACCATGGACTACTACTCGGCTATTAAAAACAATGAATTCATGAAGTTCTTTGTCAAATTAGTGGAACTAGAAAACATCATTCTGAGTGAGGTAACCCAATCACAAGAGAACACACATGGTATGCACTCACTGATAAGTAGATTTTAGCCCAGAAGTTGGGAATACCCAAGGTACAATTCACAGACTATATGAAGCCAAGAACGAGGAATACCACAGTGTGGATACTTCGGTCCTTCTTAGAAGGGGGATCAAAATACGCATGGAAGGTGATACAGAGACAAAGTTTGGAGCAGAGACTGAAGGAAAGGCCACCCAGAGACTGTTCCACCTGGGGATCCATCCCATATACAATTACCAAACCCAGACTCTATTGTGGATGCCAACAAGTGCTTGCTGACAGGAAACTGATATAGCTGTCTCCTCAGAGGCTCTGCCAGTCCCTGACAAATATAAAGGTGTATGCTCTCAGCCAAAAATTGGACTGAGCACAGGGTCCTCAATGGTGGATCTTGAGAAAGGACCCAAGGAGCTGAAGGATCTTGCAGTCCCATAGGAAGAAAAATAATATGAAATAACCAGTACCCACAGAGCTCCCAGGGAGTAAACTACTAGCCAAGGAATACATGGTGGGACCCATGGTTCCAGCTACAAATGTAGTAGAGAATGGCCTTGTGGGACACCAGTGAGAGGAGAGGACCATGTCCTTGTGAAGGCTCAATACTCCAGTATAGGGGAATACAGGGACAGGGAAGCAGTTGTGGGTGGGTTAGTGAATAGGGGGAGGGAGGGTGGAATAGGTTTTCAGTGGGGAAATGAGGAAAGGAGATAAAATTTGAAATGTAAATAAAGGAAATATATAATAAAATATTTTTTTAAAAAATCAAAAAGGTATGACATGCTTGCTGTGGTTAAAGTTATGACTTGTGAATCCTCCTGTGTAAAAGTTATTTGATGTACACTTTGGAAATCTGTATGGTACCAAACTCTTCTTTTTCTAACACAAATGGTACAATCCATATGTCTGCACATTAATGCATAGAAGAGTGGATGGGTAGACATGTAATCTGTGTACAACAAGAATTAAGGAGCCTCAGGGGGGAAAAAATAAAGCACAGGAAAGTGAAGCAATGGCATAATAAAAGTTACTGTAGGTCTGTATCAGAAATGTAACTTCAACGTTCATTGAAAGTTGTGTATGGATGGCTATGTGTGTTTATATATGTATATGAATGTACAGGGAGAGACATATATAAATAAATAACATATGTGGTAATTTTCTCTTTCTCGGCTCATGCTCATATAATTTATGAACTCTTGATATATCCTTCTGCTTCATAGGTATTTCCTTCCTTGGCCTACCACAAGGAATCTCCCCGTGGCCGTTCTGTTTTGTGCCCTAGCTGAACTACTCCATTACAGAGTGCTGTTAATGAAAATTGCTTGCTTGGTAGACATCAAGTTATATGAGAGTCGAATTGATGGCCTTTGAGTTTGGTTTCTGTATTTAAAATATCAAGAATTTGATTTAGATTGGTTTTGGTTTTTTGTTTTGTTTTTTTGTTTTGTTTTGTTGTTTAGATCTTTGTTATTTTTGTTTATTTTGAATAACCTCCATTAACGGTTTGTGTTTCTGTGTCTCACCCACCGCCCTAGCAAAGACTTGTTTATAACTGCTGTTTTGAAGAACATAACTGTGATTGAGTTATTTGAGCTTGCCTTCCTTTTGTCTTCAAGCGTCTCCAAGTGCTGGCCTCCTCCTCTTTGTCTGGGTGATGTAAGACCAAGTGATTGCAGTTCAGGTCCTTTTAAGTTTACCAGACAGGCAGCAGCCTCAGTAAAGACGTGCTAGGGGTTTTTTTTCATATTATTTTTATACAGTATATAATAATCTAATATATTTTTTTCTTCCTTGGCACTTCTCAGGTCTTCTCACCTCCTTGCCCACACAACCTCTCCCTACTGTCTGCCCATCTCTCATCTCTCCCAAATAAAAAAAAAATAAAAATTAAAGCAAGCAAACAAGAAAGCCAATGAGAGAAAAAGTAGCAAACCAGAAGAAAGCCCATTGAGTCTGTTTTGTGTTGGCCAACTACTCCTGAGCATGGGGCCTCCCCTGGAGTGTGCTTTATAAACCCAGTGACACTCCATCAGAGAGAACTAATTTCCCCTTTCCCAGTAGATAACAAATGCAAATAGCTTCTTAGTTAGAAGTGGGACTTTGTGTCTAATTTCCCTTCTCTCTCTGGGATTTTCCTGGTGAGAACTTTATACAGTTCTTGTGCATACCAAGAACATCTCTTTTAAATCTCACATACTGCCTGTTCATCATCCCACAGTTAGCCATAAACACAACCCAAAGGACCTCATAGGTACTGGTGAGCCAGGTGACACTTAACACCCAATTTAGTGAAGATGATTTTTATTAACTCTTTGAGATCTTAGTGGAAAGGAAGCCCCATTACATAGGGAAATGTAACAAGAAGAAAGGGAAGAGATGTATATCAGCAGGCATATTTCGTAAATACATGGGTATGCCAGAGAATGAGTATAGTTTAGCAAAATGCTGTTACATCCCAGCATACTTAGCATTCTCAACAACCACAGTACATTTTAAAGCAATAGCAACTGAAAGGAATTTGTCCTTGTTAATCCCTATACTGTCTTCTCCTTTGCTGGATACACACACAATTCAGCCTAGCACATACATGTATTGTTGCTGTTTCTTTTAATGATCAGCACACCATTCTGCTCATTGGCAATATTGCTACAGTGTTCTTAGTGTAAACAGAACATAATGCGACAATGTTTTCAGAGTAAACAGAACATAATGCTACAATATTTTCAGTATAAAAAGAACATTATTTATACCAACGGCTAGCAGATGAGAGATATGTCTGATTATTGGAACACTGGGTAACTATAGCCAAATGAAAGATGAGAGTATAAAACACTAGATACTTTCTTAAAGAGAGACCAAAAGGGGTTCTAACAAGGGAACAATAAAGTCAGTTAAGGTTGCTATTTGTCCAGATATACTATGAAGATGTGGTAAAATGGGTCTATGAGATAGTGTGTTCCATCAAGGTAGAAGGTAGTCCATGTTGACATCCACTCTCCCATCAGAGGAAATCACTGCCACACTGTCTCTTTTATGCCACCACCGTCATATATATGGCAACCAACTGTGAAATTAAAAGTGTCTCCCACTAGCAGTTGTATCCAGTTTGATAGTTTGTATCTTATCAAAAACTGTTTCAATGCCTCTCTGGTGACATTTCAATGATAATTGAGAGCAGGTTCCCAGAGCTTCAGGAGGCAAGTTTGTGTTCGGATGCTATTCACTCAGCCAGTGTAACTCTTCCAGGGTATCAGTCCATCCTGGGAGCAGAGGTCTTATTCTTTAGAGAAAGGAGACTTAATTTTAATATTCCGTTTATGAATATAATAGGTAGCCTGTTTTTTTTTAAAGAAGGGTAAGCACAAAAATTCCTAGCCAATAATAGTCTTACTAATTTAAGTCAAATTGTTAAGGAAATGTGAAATTATCTATCAAACATGGAGAACAGTAGAAAATTACTTGGTTTTCACTCAAATCCACCAGTTCCTATTGCCCACTCATTGAAGTTCTTGCTTTAGACCTGCACGCAGCCTCCTCACCTAGTTCTCTATTCACGTTGCTTTCTAGACCTTAATACACACCCTGTGACTGTCATTGGGCAAAAGCAGTGCTCTGAATATTTCTAACTTGCCTTGCTGAAAAGCGTTTTTCTGAAGACCCATTCCCAGTAACTTTTCCAGATTAAAAGTGACTTCTAGCTCAACTTGGCATGTGAGGGTCAGATGGCACATGTAGATTGGTTGGATACATGTGGTTCAGAGAACATGGGTGATGAAGGCAAGCAGCCATGTCAGTACCAGAAGGGCCTTTGTGAAGGAGCTATACATAGTGTTTGTAATACTCTTTCAACTTTCAAATCTATTTCAAATAAATGGTTTTAGACAAACCTTTAGCAACTGATCCTAATCTGTCATGCACCTTGATAGTTCTCCAATGGGTGCCAACTCTTCCAACCTCAGCAGCTGGTTGTGGTATTGGCATTGAGTTGATTCTTAAAAGGTACGCACTTTCTGATAGTATAGTACAAAGAGAAAATCTAAATGCACAGAAACTTTAGAAAATATGATGTGTTAGACAGAGGATGAGTACTCTCTCAGTGTACTGTGCAGTTTAGGCAGACAAGGGTACATTGGTCACCCAGCCCTGGGGACTCTGAACAGTTGAAGCAGAAAATGATGGTGCATAAAGGAAGACATTTCTGATTTATTTGGTGGACAGTGGAAAACCAGATTAGACTCTCAACTACAATGGAAGAGAGCTGAGTTGCCAAATGTGTTTCTTTTCCTGTCGGTGTGATAAAAATCTTGACAAAGCAACTTTAAAAAAAGAAAGGGTTATTTTATATCACATTTCAAGGTATAGTTGCTCGTAGAAGGGAAATCAGAGTAGCAGGAGCTTAACACAGTTGGTTGATCGCTGGCATTGACAGTCAAGAAACAAAGGGCAATGAACTTGTGCCACCAAGCCTCACCTTGATCTCTCTTTTTACGTGGCACAGGATTCTCACCCAGGGGATAGTCATGCTAGCGATTAAGGTGGGTTTTCTCACCCATTGTAATCAAGACACTCCCCCAAAGACACACCCAGAGGCCCATCTCCCTGGTGATTCCTGTCAGGCTGAAACACTGATCACCACACTCGTATTAGAAGGAATTTTATCTTTAGGATACATCATGATTGTTTAATTGGGAAGAGCACATGCGAGGTATGGGTTGTTCTGTTGTCTGAAGATTCCCATTGCTCGCTGGGGTAAACCCAAATTCCTTAGTTCAGAATAGAAGGCATACTCATGAAGACCAGCCTGCTTGCAGGATTTAGCACCAACTCTCCCTCACTTCCAGAAAACCTTTCACAGCCAGTGCCAGCATGCTCAACTTTCACGCATGTACACTGATACCCAGGAAGGTGAAATGCATCCCCAAAGACACTTGGTCACAGCTGGTCAAACTAGAGATCGCACCAATGACTGCCTGCTGGATTCTCATTTCGTGTTCCTTTTATTATTCACAGCCCATACCCCAAATGCAGACTGCAATCTTGTCCGAAAGCCTTATGCTGATTACACAGCTCTGCTTGCACCCCTCACATGTGGACATGTCCTCAGGTTCTTCCCACCTAAAATCCCTCTATCCTTTAATGACACTCCTTTGTGCAGTTCTGTGATATGAATCCTGCCAAAAATTGTTCTTCCCATTACCAAATACCTGGAATATTCTTTATGTATATGAGTACACTGTACCTGTCTTCAGACACACACCAGAAGAGTGTATCAAATCCTATTATAGATGGTTGTGAGCCACCATGTGGTTGCTGGGAATTGAACTCAGAACCTCTGGAAGAGCAGTCAGTGCTCTTAACCACTGAGCCATCTCTCCAGCCCTTGGACTATTCTTCCTGCATCATTCATACCACCCTTTCTATTTGGACATTATTGGGAAGATAGCATGATACATCAGGGCGTATGCTAAGCTTTGGACAAGATTACAGTCTGCTTCAGACATAGGTGCTGTGTGATCTCAGTCTATGATCCTATGCTATATGAGCTTCAGTTTTCTTTTTTTTTTTAATTAGGTATTTTCCTCAATTACATTTCCAATGCTATCCAAAAAGTCCCCAATACACTCCCCCCCCCAGTCCCCCACCCACCCACCCCCACCCCTTGGCCCTGGCATTCCCCTGTACTGGGGCATATAAAGTTGGCAAGTGCAATGGGCCTCTCTTTCCAGTGATGGCCGACTAGGCCATCTTTTGATACAAATGCAGCTAGAGTCAAGAGCTCTGGGGTACTGGTTAGTTCATAATAATGTTCCACCTATGGGGTTGCAGGTCCCTTTAGCTCCTTGGGTACTTTCTCTAGCTCCTCCATTGGGGGCCCTGTGATCAAGGGCAAGCCAAGAAAGTGAGGGTGTGTGTGTGTGTGTGTTTGTGTCTATGTGTCTCTGTATCTGTGTGTGTCTGTGTTTCTGTGTGTATGTGTTTGTATACGTGTGTCTGTGTGTCTATGTGTCTGTGTGTTTGTGTGTGTGACTACATGTTTGTGTGTCTGTGTGTGTCTGTTTGTGTCTGTGCATGTATCTGTGACTGTGTGAGAGTCTACTGTGTTTCTGTCTGTGTGTCTGTGTCGTATATCTGTGTGTGTGTCTATGTGTCTGTGTGTTTGTGTGTGATTCGAAGGCAAGGCCCATGCTTTAGTCAGGAATTAACTGTGAAACTGCCACTGTAAGTGGGGCATGTTGCTTAGCATCAGAGTTAGACCTTACAAGGCTGTGAGAGGTAGGAAAGGGCAAAGCTGTAAAGAGTGTGAATCAGTGGAGCAGTCACTCCCTACCCTGCGTTAGGTAGGGCACAGCCTACAAGGAGATTTAGGCGCTGAGTGTGTCCTTGCACTGGTGTGAGGCCATGAAAGGATAGCTTGTAGACAAGTGGGTGGGAATGCCACTCTAAGATGTCCTCTAACATATCCTGGGTAGTTGCAGTGAGTCCACATCCAGCACTTAGCAGTGAGCTGGGGACTGCTTTTGATCAGTACCAATGAAGCTAAGCTGGAGACACAAAACAAGAGAACAGGAATAACCTGTACATTGCTCCGTCCTTTGAATTCTTCTTTTCTACTTTTAAGACCTCTCCCCCTCCTACTCTCCCCCTCCCCCTCTCCCCCTCCCCCTCCCCCTTACCCTCCCCCTCCAGCAGTAATATAGTAGAAATAGGAAAGAAGATCACAAACCAGACAAGGCAGATCTGAAACCGACGTTGACGACATTGCTTTTTGTTTTTCTTTTTGGTTAATCTATACTTAATATATATTTGGATAATATATATGCATTACATAATAACTGCATATAATTATGGGCACACACTATATGTGTATACAATGTGTACCTATAAATCATTCTGACCCATGGCTCCTGTAACACATGGTACTCACCCAAGAACACATGACCTCTTCCCAGTTTCATTTTCCAGACCTCACCAAAGGTTTATATTTTAGCCATGTCATCTGGCAATGGAGAAAGAAGTAGAGATTTTGGGAAAAGAATCTCTGAGACTCTGTCAGTCTGGTATACTGTGACACAGAGTATGAATATATTACATATTAATAGCATTAATGTTAGAAATATGTAAGCAAAAAATGGAGTTAGAAGTGGAAAGGCATGTAAAGGCAACCACTGTGGTATCAGAGGAGACTGAAAATCTAGATGGAGCCATGGCAGCAGAAGTGGCCAGAACCAATGAAAAGAATAAAGTAAAAAGAACTAAATTACCACCAATTTAGCTTAAAATCTGAGCCCTAAATGGGAAGTTCGGGCTATTGAAATCTGCTGAGAGCCAGAGAAATAATCTGCCTCAGGGAAGACCCCTTCCTGGTTATCCAGATTGTCAGCCCTCCAAACATACATATGAGTAACGTGATACTGACTGAGAAGGTTGTATTTAGGAATATAAATGTCTGTATGGACATTCATATGTGCATGTAACAAGAATTAATGAAAGTAAATCATAAATTTGAGGGAGATTGAGAAGGAGTACATGGGAGGAATTGGAAGAAGAAACAGGAGGTGAGAAATGATGAAATTAAAGTATAGTATAAAGAATAAAATATAAAAGAAACTCTTAACTGGCTTCCATTCACAGATTTGGAACTGGACAACCCCTCATGCCATAAGACTGAGTTTTCTGGAGAACTGAAGAGTTTGATTTTATAGATTAAGAAGAAGTGAAGAAACCAGAAAAAAAAAAAAAAGAATAGAGATTGGAGATATCAATGTTACTTTCCTTGTAATTGAATGAAGCTTTTCATCATTCTGGCAAAACCTGTTCTATTAGACGTTATCTGTTGTCTCTCCTTGTCCCAATTTCATGGAAGGTCAGGTACACACTTAGATTGGACCTGGAGACCTGAAAGGGATAATTCCATCTTAGTTTGGTCAATTTTGCCCAGAGCAGAAGCTCATAGCAAACCAATGGTTGCCTATAAAATTGGTTAACACTAATAAATAGGGATGGGTTCTGGAGCTCTTTCTAATTAGATATTTTCTTTATTTACATTTCAAATGTTATCCCCTTTCTTAGTTTCCCCTCTGAAAATCCCCATCCGCTCCCCCGATCTGCTCCTCAACCTACCCATTCCCATTCCCAGTCCTGGCATTCCCCTATACTGGGGCATAAAACCATAACAGAACCTAGGACCTCTCATCCCATTGATGACCGACTAGGCCATCCTCTGCTACATATACAGCTAAAGCCACAAGTTCCACCATGTGTTTTCTTTGATTGGTGGTTTAGTTCCAAAGAGCTCTGGGGGTATTGGTTAGTACATATTGATGTTCTTCCTACAGGGCTTCAGACGCCTTCAGCTCCTTGGGTACTTTCTCTAGCTCCTTCATTGGGAAACTTGTGCTCTGTCCAATGGATGATTGTGAGCATCCACTTCTGTATTTGCCAGGAACTGGCAAAGGCCTTCAGGGGACAGCTATATCAGGGTCCTGTCAGCAGGCTCTTGTTGGCATCTGCCATAGTGTCTGGGTGTGGTGGTTGTTTATGGGATGGATCCCCAGGTGGGGCAGTCTCTGGATGGTCATTCCTTCAGTCTCTGCTCTGAACTTTGTCTCTATAACTCCTTCCATGAATAATTTGTTCCCCCTTCTAAGAAGCATTCTAAGCTTCTGGGCTAATATCCACTTATCAGTGAGTACATATCATGTGTGTTCTTTTGTGATTGGGTTACCTCACTCAGGATGATATCCTCCAGATACATCCATTTGCCTAAGAATTTCATAAATTCATTGTTCTTAATAGCTGAGTAGTACTCCATGGTGTAAATGTACCACATTTTCTGTATCCATTCCTCTGTTAAGGGCCATCTGGGTTCTTTCCAGCTTCTGGCTATTATAAGTAAGGCTGCTATGAACATAGTGGAGCATGTGTCCTTATTACATGTTAGAGCATCTTCTGGGTATGTGCCCAGGAGAGGTATTGCTAGATATTCCAGTAGAATTATGTCCAATTTTCTGAGGAACCACCAAACTGATTTCCAGAGTGGTTGTACCAGCTTTCAATACCACCAACAATGGAGGAATGTTACTCTTTCTCCACATCCTCACCAGCATCTGCTGTCACCTGAGTTTTTGATCTTAGCCATTCTGACTGGTGGGAGGTGGAATCTCAGGGTTGTTTTGAATTGCATTTCTCTGATGATTAAGGATGCTGAACATTTTTTCAGGTGCTTCTCAGCCATTCAATATTCCTCAGGTGAGAATTCTCTGTTTAGCTCTGTACCCCATTTTTAAATAAGGTTATTTGGTTTTCTAGAGTCCAGCTTCTTGAGTTCTTTGTATATATTGGATATTAGTCCCCTATCAGATTTAGGATTGGTAAAGATCCTTTCCCAATCGGTTGGTGGCCTTTTTGTCTTATTGACAGTGTCTTTTGCCTTACAGAAGCTTTGCAATTTTATGAGGTCCCATTTGTCTATTTCTTTATAGGAGATGAATATGTAGGTTCATTTAGTGAGCCTTACTCTTCTATTAATAATGGAATTTACCGAGCACATATACACATGTGCACATGTAGCAAGTCGATTCATAAGAATACAGGTTTTAGAGAAAACTGTATGGATGCCTGTTCACAGTGTTCTAGCAGAAACCTTGAAACCCATGTGGATCAAATTAATATGATGACATGCCCAGTTTTTAAGTGCACATACCTGTTGACTTATCCACTCTTGTTATCCCATCTCCAGGCTCCTGGAGCCCTCAGGGTAAAACTACCCTCAAACCTCAGAGATACACTAAGTCCTTCCTCCAAAGAATTAGACTCTGTTCCTTCCAGTGCTGATTGGCATTGGCCTTTGACACCAAGGGAAAGGATCTGGACCTCCAAGCCTCTGGAAATGATCTTTAATTATATTCCTTCATGATATGTGTCCATCAGAATACACGCACCCCGCTCGCATGCTTCAGATCCTAATTGTACAGGCTTTTATTTCGATCCATGTAAAAATATTTACCTTAATCAAAGCAGTCCATTATGGATCTTAACATCCTTCAAGTGCTAATGAAGTACATTCAGAACTTCAGTAAATTTTTCTTTAAAGTGATCCTTTCCAACAGTGGAAAGCCTTTCATCTTTGAAAAATAATTATAGATTGTTCTCTAACATTGCAGAAAAACATATCAATCTACAGGCGAACAATTTGGGACCTTTTAGATGTGAAGTGCTTGGCCTGGAGCATTGCGAGCAAGATGGCTTCTTCCATCTGGAGCTAGTACAGCTTCGACCACTAAGGAGTGGCAACATTCACACTCCCCGCCCTCTGTGAAGGCAAAGTGACTTCCACAACTCGGACCAGGGTTGTGCTTCTTTCCAAGAATTTTTTTTTCTAATTCTTCTGTGCTAAAGGAGCTGTGGTTGCTATGCCATCAGCTCCGTTGCTATGGGGGAAGCTTTGAGTGTTTGCCAGACAATGATTGGTTATATCAGAGCCCTTATGTTTAGTGGTTGACATTTTTCAGTGTTGAATTAGGCTGTTTTATTTTAATTTGAAGGGTAATCTCAATAATGCTGATCTGCGTTGAAGGGGCTGATATTAGATATAAAAGGATTCCTTCTCAGAAAACACTAAAATCCCAAATGGCCTATGGAGGAAACACACATGTCTGTAAGAGCATTCAGAATGAAACAGTGATATATTTAGAAACTTGCCTGTGTGTAAGACATGTGACTCTTAGGTCATGAAATTTGGAGAAAGGAAAGGGGGTGTATATTGGTGTCTCTGCAGCTATACTAAACAGAGAAATTATTTCAAATTGGAGGTGGCTGTATACTGCTAACTTCAATGACAATTCTCAAAATCAACACAATTGCTGACATTTGGGGTTCATTTTCCATCAACACTGCTCTAGCATTATGTCCCAACAGAAATAACCTTTGAAAGCCAACATCCAGGAGCTCCTGTACCCTGCTGCTTAGTCAGTAAGCTGTTTAAACAGGACAAGACACAAGTCTGTAACTTTTCCAAATAAACACTCACAAGTGGGCTCACGAAGAGAATGTGAAGAAGCCAGCTTAATATTGGGTAGTTGAGATTTTATTACTTAGAAGCACGTTACGATCAGATTTTATAATCATCTGGTTCCTATGGCAATTGTACTCTTCAATGCCAGATAACACTGGAAGCTAGGTTTATAAGCAAATATGACATTTCCTTAATAAAATTTATTTTAGAAAATAATTGAGCCATATTTCTGAAACATTTATTCTCCACTTCCTAGTGAGTTTACATTTTCATTTCAGTAATTCCTCATTCTACAAATACATTTCATCTTTCACATCTGGGATATTGCATGCATTTGAGTTACCCTGAATATGAATACAGTTTAACATTAATTTCAAACAATTATTTATAAAGGATTTTGTTTAGATTACTGTTGCTCTAGTTCTCTGCTCGCTTTTAATTAAAATGTTTTTGTTTGGTTTTGTTCTCATTGAACCGTCTGTATTTTTGTAAATTCTGGACATTAATATCCTACCATCTATGTGACCTGAAAACATTTATCTATGGTGATTTAGAGTATAGCTCTTTATGAGGTTTTCATAGAGATTCCTCTGAGTATGAAAGGAGATACATGTTGAGGTTTGATGTGTCACTATGTATTGTAATGCTAAATAAATACTGGCACCCAAGATCTGGTAGCCTCAGGAATGAGGAAATCCTCACAGACACCAGGTTATGCTATGCAGCCTTGCTCCTTAATTTAAAACTATTATGGGTTGGATAAAGATGCCAACAGTCTATAGCTGGGCAGAAGAGAGGTACGAGGGTCTTCAGTTCCCCAGGGCTTGAGGTCTGATGAGAGATCATGAGTGTAAGAGTAGAGAGGAGAATAGGGGAGAGGACACCATGGGGTAGGTAGATTGTGAGAACATGGCCATGAGTGCTGTTCATTTGGAATGAGAATGGCCCAGATAGAACAAGTTATATCTCAGAGGAATACACAAAATAGCTTAGAGGGTTGATATCTGCCAGCTTTAGTGCTGTTAAGACTTATTTATTATAAATATAATGGTATTGTGTCTTTTATTTGGGAACTAAGTGATCAAGGGTGGAATAGAAACCCCCAATTAATTTTTGCTACAATAGACATATGTCATTTACCATAGTCCCCTGATCCAACTTTAAGTACTACTCACATGTTTACCATTATTCATGCATACATACCATTATCCTGCATGTCAGCTACATTTCACTGCCAACTTCAGCCATCAAGTATGGCTTGTAAGTAATAGGATCATTTGTCTCCATATCTCAGATGTTTCCCCTGTCCTTATTTTTTCATATATGTCAAAATTCTTTTCTCCTTTCTTTAAATTTACAACATCTAATTTTTATATTGAAAAAAGTTTTTCCTACAATATATCTGGTCATGCTTTTCTGATCTCCAACTCCTCCTTGGTCTTCCCCAATTTCCTACCCATACAACCCCAACTTTTCTCTCTGTGTAGAAAATAAGCCTGCAAGAACAGAAAGGAAGGAAGGTCGGACAGAGGGAGGGAGGGAAGGAGGAAGGGAGGGAGAGAGGAAGAGGGAGGGAGAAAAGAAACACACATTCAAACAAAACCCACAAAAACACAAAATAGAGAGCAAAAGAGTAATAAGACCAACAAAAAAAAATTGTCCAAATGTATGAGACAAAAAAGTCTACAGAAATCCTATTATACCATTGAGTTCATCTTGTTTTGTCATCTACTGCTGAGGCATGGCACCTACCCTGAAGTATGGTTTACATACCCAGTGAGACTCCACTGGAGAAAACCAAGTTTTCCTTTGTGAGTGGGTGTTTATATCAGTCCTGCCATACCTGGAAGACACTGTTTCCTTACTGTAATACATCCTGTCAGGCTCTGGCGATCTTCCTCCATCCTCTTCTACATAGCACCTGAGCCTTGAGGTGTGGTGTTGGTAAATACATCCTAAAATCTCTCACTGGAAAACCTGTCCAGTTTCAGGTCTCTATGTTCGTCCCATCTATGGCCAGAAGGAGCTTCTCTGGTGATGGCTGAGTGAGACACTGGTCTATGGACGTAGCAGAATGTCGTTAGGAGTCATTTTATTGAGGTGTTCCTTTAGCCAAATAATTGGCTTTTGGTTTCCCATAGCCTGTGGCCTCACCAATCTTATGGTTCTATCTTTTGTATTTTATTGTAGGTCTTGATTATTCTTTTTTAAAAAGTCATTAAACCGATGTCCAGGTTTGTTTTGCTAGCTGACAGATATGTGTGCGACGGCCCTGTATGGCCCTGAAGCCTCTGTTTACTCTTGGCCCCTCAGATTTTGTGAATGAAATGGATTTGTATTTAAACTTACCCATCTCTACTCTTTGGAGTTCATTAATAGTCTCTCTTTTAAAAATTTATTTTACTTTTAAGATCCACAATTTCCACTTACAGTTTCCTTTTAATAATTTGTTGGGTGAATTGTTTTCACTTTATTTCAAGAGAATCTGCGGTTAATGAAATGGTGTTAGAATAACATCTTAAAATCACGAGTCACATAATTCAACATTTGGTTCATCTCATTATGCTAATTTTATGTCACATCGACAGAAGCTAGCATCTTTTTTTAATTAGGTATTTTCTTCATTTACATTTACAATGCTATCCAAAAGTCCCCTCATACCCTCCCCTCCTCCCCCCCCTCCCCACTTCCACTTCTTGGCCCTGGCGTTCCCCTGTACTGGGGCATATAAAGTTTGCAAGACCGATGGGGCTCTCTTTCCAATGATGGCCAACTAGGCCATCTTCTGATACATATGCAGCTAGAGACATGAGCTCGGGGCAGGAGGGGGGGGGGGGTACTGGTTAGTTCATATTGTTGTTCCACCTATAGGGTTGCAGACCCCCTTAGTTCCTTGGGCACTTTCTCTAGCTCCTCCATTGGGGGCCCTGTGATCCATCCAATAGATGACTGTGAGCATCCACTTCTGTGTTTGCTAGGCCCCTGCATAGCCTCACAAGAGACAGCTATATCTGGGTCCTTTCAGCAAAATATTGCTAGTGTATGCAATGGTGTCAGCGTTTGGAGGCTGATTACGGGATGGATCCCCAGGTATGGCAGTCTCTAGATGGTCCATCCTTTGTCACAGCTCCAAACTTTGTCTCTGTAACTCCTTCCATGGGTGTTTTGTTCCCAATTCTAAGAAGGGACAAAGTGTCCACATTTTGGTCTTCGTGCTTCTTGAGTTTCGTGTGTTTTGCAGATTGTATCTTGTATCTTGGGTATTCTAAGTTTCTAGCTGGATATAAAATTAACTTAAACAAGTCAATGCCCTTTCTCTACACAAAGGATAAACAGGCTGAGAAGGAAATTAGGGAAACAACACCCTTCACAATAGTCACAAATAATATAAAATACCTTGGCGTGATTCTAACTAAGGAAGTGAAAGATCTGTATGATACAAACTTCAAGTCTCTGAAGAAGAAAATTAAAGAGGATCTCAGAAGATAGAAAGATCTCCCATGCTCATGGATTGGCAGGATCAATATAGTAAAAATGGCTATCTTGCCAAAAGCAATCTAGAGATTCAATGCAATCCCCATCAAAATCCCAACTCAATTCTTCAACGAATTAGAAAGGGCAATCTGCAAATTCACCTGGAATAACAAAAAACCTAGGATAGCAAAAACTCTTCTCAAGGATAAAAGAACCTCTGGTGGAATCACCATGCCCAACCTAAAGCTGTACTACAGAGCAATTGTGATAAAAACTACATGGTACTGGTATAGCAACAGACAAGTAGACCAATGGAATAGAATTGAAGACCCAGAAATGAACCCACACACCTATGGTCACTTGATCTTTGGCAAGGGAGCTAAAACCATCCAGTGGAAAAAAGACAGCATTTTCAACAAATGGTGCTGGCACAACTGGCAGTTATCATGTAGAAGATTGCGAATTGATCCATTCCTATCTCCTTGTACTAAGGTCAAGTCTAAGTGGATCAAGGAACTCCACATAAAACCAGTACAGTGAAACTTATAGAGGAGAAAGTAGGGAAAAGTCTCGAAGATATGGGCACAGGGGAAAAACTCCTGAATAGAACAGCAATGGCTTGTGCTGTAAGATCAATCCATTTATGGGACATCATAAAATTGCAAAGCTTCTGTAAGGCAAAAGACACCGTCAATAAGACAAAAAGGCCACCAACAGATTGGGAAAGGATCTTTACCTACCCTAAATCAGATAGGGGACTAATATCCAATATATACAAAGAGCTCAAGAAGCTGGACCCCAGAAAATCAAATAACCCCATTAAGAAATGAGGCTCAGAGCTAAACAAAGAATTCTCACCTGAGGAATACTGAATGGCTGAGAAGCACCTGAAAAAAATGTACAAAATCCTTAATCATCAGGGAAATGCAAATCAAAGCAACCCTGAGATTCCTCCTCCCACCAGTCAGAATGGCTAAGATCAAAAACTCAGGTGACATCAGATGCTGGTGAGGATGTGGAGAAAGAGGAACACTCCTCCATTTTTGGTGGGATTGCAAGCTTGTACAACCACTCTGGAAATCAGTTTGGTGGTTCCTCAGAAAATTGGACATAGTACTACCTGAGGATCCAGCAATACCTCTCCTGGGCATATATCCAGAAGATGTTCCAATATCCAATATATACAATATACTAAGAAGAACACATGCTCCACTATGTTCATAGCACCCTTATTTATGATAGCCAGAAGCTGGAAAGAACCTAGATGTCCCTCAACAGAGGAATGGATACAGAAAATGTGGTACATTTACACAATGGAGTACTACTCAGCTATTAAAAAGAATGAATTTATGAAATTCCTAGGCAAATGGATGGACCTGGAGGGCATCATCCTGAGTGAGGTAACCCAATCACAAAAGAACTCACATGATATGTACTCACCGATAAGTGGATATTAGAAGCTAGCATCTTAAGAGAGTAACAAGCATCATATTGGAGGCTAGCCTGTGAGACATTTTCTTAATTAGTGATTGATGAGGGGAGGGCCCAGCCCATTGTGGATGGGGCTATACCTGGATTGGTTGTCCTGAGCTCTATAAGAAAGCAAGCTGAGAGCTGGCGTGGTGGTGCACACCTTTGATCCCAGCACCCAGGAGGCAGAGGCAGGCAGATTTCAGAGCTGAGAAAGCTAGTAAGCAGCTCCCCTCCATGGCCGCTGCATCTGCTCCTGCTTCCGGGTTCCTGCTCTGTTTAAGTTCTTGCCCTGACTTCCTTCAGTGATGAACAGTACTAATGAAGTGTAAGCCAGATAAGCCATTTCGTCCCCAAGTTACTTTGATCATGGTGTTTCATCACAGCAATAGTAACCCTGACTAGAACATATCGTGCCATACCTTTCCTCGTTCAAGTTTTTCCTTTGTTTTTGTGTTGCTCTTAACTATATCCCGGGCCTCTGATTGTATTTAACTCCATTATTTTTTACAAGTGCTCTCTCTACTCATGGTTAGCAAGCATCCTATTTTACTGGATGGGGTTGGAGGGGAGGCTGTGTCTCCAGTGCCTTTCATTTGCTCAGCTGGGGCTGGTATTGAATTGGAACTTTCTGGCCAGGCTCTGAACACCTCTCCTGAGCGAGGAGCCGCTTAGATCTGCAGGGACAGAGGTTCCTGAACTAAGCTACTTACTGTCAGAAGTTAGAATTTTATTGAAGAAAATTTAAGACGATGTCTGAAAAAGAGAATCATGATGTAAAGTGTCTACAAAATAACAGCAACAAAAATGGAAGAGACAAAGAGAATGCCTTCAACAGCCTTCTCTTGCAGACTTGCATCAGACTGAGTGGAGGGACCCCAGTGGAGGTGTTTAGGGGAAGGACTGAAGGAGCTGAAGGGGTTTGTAAACCCATAGGAAGAACAACAATATCAACTAACCAGATGCCCTAGAGCTCTCAGAAACTAAAACACCAACCAAAGAGTACACATGGTTCCAGCCACATGTGCCGCAGGGGATGACCTTGTTGAGCATCAATGGGGGGGAGCCCCTTGGTCCTGTGGAGGCTCAGTGCCCCAGCATAGGGGTATGCTAGGGTGGTAAGGCAGGAGTGGGTAGGTGGGTGGGTGTTGGAGCACCCTCATGGAGGCAGGGAGGCAGTGGGGGTTTGCAGAGGGAAAACAGGGAAGAGGGACAACATTTGAAATGTAAATAAATAAAATAACCCATTTTTAAAAAATGGGCCCTAAGAGTTTTCCAACTGTGGTGGCAACAAAGGAAGTAATAAAGGGTTCCCTTATTCCTGTCTTTAGTTTTGGCCTCTGGAGCAGACCAAAGCACTTCATTTTCTTGACAGTAGCAGTATTGCCCTGTGGCTTGGAAGATGATTTATATAAAAACATTGACAATGGGAAGGAACTGTGACCACCACCTGGACTGACTCTTCTGCAATTGTGAGCATAGAAGCAGCGAAGTAGACTAAGTTATAACAGCACTCACTGCTTTCGCCTGCTGTGGTGGTCATTTTCCTTTCCTGAAGATCCCCTCCCTAACATATCACTTCCTCACTTTGTCCCAGATAGGATTGTAGCAGGGACAAATAACACTCAGTATCTTGCTGTAATTGCTTGAAAGTCATCCGCACTTTGTCTTTTCTGAGTGGCACTATTACATTTGCTCCACATAGGCAGTATATATGGAATTCACTATAGATGAAAAATGTACTTCTGCAGAGCATAGTAGAGGGTTATTCAAAAATGTGTCTTCATATCAATTCAACATTCAGGCAAGTTTATAAGGAAAGGTCAGGGGTTATGGATTTGCAGCAGAATTTATCACGACTTGATTGTGATATATTCATATATATTTTGGTTTCATATACTTTGCTATGGCTGCAAATGAGAGAGTGTCCTGCTGGCCTTTGGTGACACTCTTCAGGGGACAGTTTATCAGCCATCGCTGTTTGAGAGTTACTGAGTAACAGACTCAGACTAAAACACCAACTTGAAAGAAATAATATATACTCTATGGTTATCGTAAATATAATAAATGTTAAAAACCTATAGTCACTACAAATAATTCTATGAGTTGACACCATGAGATATTGTAGTTAGTAGATGGTACTTTTAGCTGCAGGGCTTTGGTTTTTCATTATTAAATGGCTTTAGGGTAGACTGATGGTAAATGTTACCAGTCTTAGTGACCAAGCACTCAATCTGATAACTGAATTATGCTAATTATTCAGGGGAAAATGAGATTGTGGGTTGATTTAGAGGCCAATTTAGACTTTATTATTATTTCTCTGACACTGGATATGTTGTTATACAATCAGTTATATGACATTTTTAAAGACTAACTCAATTTGAGACATTTTAATTAGAATTGGGGGTTTCAGATTCTTTACTTAATGATCGTTATAATTGACTTAGCGCAAAAGCTCTCGAGAATGATTTTTAATTGTCATAGCATAAAAGAAATCGTTAAAATGTTGAACTTGCCTAAAGTAGCTTAATGTCAGAAGAAAATATACCTTTATGTAACTTTACTTCATTCTTAAAAGCAGGAACATTTCTATCTTCCCATTGGTCCCCTATAATCCCTGGATCCCCATAGCTCCTTCCACTCTTGTACCTGCAGTTTGATTATGTAGGCAAAACCGTAGAAATACTGTTCCAGTCAGCATCCTGCAGAGACAGACCTAAGAGGGAAGAGGGGAGGGGGTATTCATCAGGGAATTGACTTACAGGTAACAGAGAAATACTTGCAAGGTGGAGACCCTGGGGGCTGTAAGTGTGACTCTCAGTGCCAGAGACACTAGGGACTGATGTCCCTGGAGACAGACGCTCTACAACCCCAGACGGCTGCTCCTGCATGCTCTGGAGTTCACAGGTCAACGAGCTCAGAACCGTGCTGTCCAAAGGCAAGAGAAGTATGCCCACCCCAATAGAGCAAACAAACTGCCTTTTGCCTGTCAGATCCTCTGCTGGTTGGACAGCAGCCTCCTTTACTGGCTCTTGAGATAGTCCTTTATTTACTCAGGCAGACGCTAAACAACTCTGAGGCGCTCTAGCTTTGGATCACCTAGAACCAGTAGGTAAATGGAAAGAATTGAATTCGTGAGCTATGATGGCTCAAAGACTGCTTTTTTTACCGTTATCATGCCAGGCCTAAGTCTGAATGAAGACAGAAAAGCTTTCCATGCCATCCACTACTCCGCCTCCAACACTGGAAACAGTGCTTAACACATAGTAGGCACATAACATTCACTGAATGGAGGACATCATTTCTTTAAACATTGTGGAAAGGAGTACCCGTGTTTTACAGAGGTAACCCTTGTTTTACAGACCCAGATTTCCTGCCAGGCTGCCCTGCTCTACACTAGCCGTGTGTGGAGCCTTTTCCTCTTCTCTGCTCCCTGCCTTTCTTACCAAACTCTCTTCAAAGTTAACAGATTCGACTGATGAAGGAGAAACTCCAACCTATAAAGTGTTCAATTGGTTAACTCATCAGTGACAATCACGGGGAGTTCAGGGGGTAGCTGGCTGGAAGCAGAATTACAGTTGGTGGTCGTGGGGCCACCATTGCCAGCTGGCATATTCAGGCTTAGAAATAAGACTCTGCTCTCCCTGGCAACTCAACAGTTGGCTCTCATACTTGAACTAGTCACCAACATGTTTCAAAAATTAATAAAGCCTGTTCTATATTTTGGCAGGAAAATTGATTATTTTTTTAAGAATAAAGGAAACTAAATCTAAAACAGAATAAAAATAGGAAATAATGATACACAAAGAACTATAGTAAATCCAGGCTCTGAGATTTTTGTGTGAGTCTTTGGCCCGATAACTTAATCTCTTTGTGCCTCAATTTTGGCATCTGCACAATGGCATGGTGGCAATAACACCATGCGAACATCTGTCCTGAGACAAACACTGGGTGATGAAATAGAGACCTCGTCTCTCTGTGTTGCAAGTTGGCCAGTTTCTACCCATCTGTATCAAACTGTAAAATGTCAGTGAAAATAGCAGCTACCTCAGGGGAATGATGAACCCAAGGTCTCCATTGTAGTGTGTTGGGAGCAGTGTTCGAAACATAGGAGCATTACATACTATAGCCATCCTTGCTGCATATGCCAGGCTCCCTGGGAGAAGGCATGCGCAAAGGCAGAGAGCAGACAATGAACTAACGATGGCAGTGGGACTGTCTGCTTGGCCATATCTGTTCTGAGAGTTTAAGGATTTCTCTCTCACTTTGGGAGAGTATGTATTGTACTTTAATCAGGCAGGAGAGAAGCCTACACGCCAAGTGATGGAGAGGCCATTCAATTAGCAGGAAATTCCAAGATAGGTTTGAATGTATTTTACGTCATTTTTTTTAAAGCATGTTTGTGCTTTGGAAAGAGGCACAAACCCACATGGTTCTGAAAGTGGATTGGGGAAGGAGAGCCTTCCTAATAGGAATAAGTAGATGGTCCCCACTCCCTTTTAAAATATCGTGGCTGGCTGTGGCAGTGATTCAGTATGCAAAGTGTTGGCCTTGCACGTTCAGGTCCTTAGCTCCCTGGACTTCTTGTGTGTCTACTACTTATTCATGACTTATTGAATAGTGTTGCTAATTAATCAGCAGATTATCTTCCTTATATTTAAAACCTCTGGAAAGAAGCAAAACAGGGCTTTTTATTCTGTCTTGTAAATGTTTTCACAGATTAAACTCAGTCTTAAAGCATAATCAATGAAATGAGTAAATAAATAATAAATACATAAAAATAAAGAGATCAAGATTTGTTGAGATCCTGTGCACACAAAATATGGTACTGCTTTTTATGTGTTGTTTACCTCTCTATATAATCACCTTTGGTAAGTGAAAATATGAATACAACCATTTTCCTGAGCTAATTGCGTTACCAGCCTAGCCCATACCTATCTCCCACATTCAGTATGGAGTATCTCACCACCTCCAAGACAAGCCAACTAGGCAGTGATATCCAAATTTACCACTTAATCATATTTATAATTTCTTTCTGCTTACTTGCCTCCGCTAAAATGCGAGGTCCCCTGGTGTATTCCCACACTCTAGCTGTGCCTGGGATGTGATAATCTATCCTTGAGGGATGGTGTATGTGAGTGGATGCACGAATGAGTGAAGGGTGAGCATGTGTGTTTCCCTAAAGTTCGGGATCAACAGGTATCCTGTGAACCAGAGCATTGAAATCCCAAGAGACCTAGTTACTCTGCTAAGTCAGACATCTTGTAAGAAACAGAGGTAAGACTGAAGGGGCTTCTCAGCTGGGTGTCCTCTAGCTTGTCATAAATGGAGTTTGCTAAAATGTAGGCATTCCATAAAATATAATGCATATATAGTTTGCATTTCCCTTTCCATACACTCTGGCAATGTTTTTTTTTAAATCTTTTAAAAACTGGTTGGTTTATAAAGTAACTTCTATGAAATGAATGGCATTAGATATATTAGTTTAAATTCTGATGTCAGGGTTAAAGAAAAACCTCAGCTAAGAGTAAATCAGAAAATTATTTTTAAAACAATTTAATGGATTTTATTGTGGAAAGATCCCAAAGATATTTCAGCTCATGGAAATCACAGGATAACAGTTAAGAAGGGGAAGCAGAAGACAAATGAATTTCTGGAATTGTTTTCTATGGACTCCCAGGCTGCCTGCTTTCACCCTTTCTCCAGAGCTCATCAGTATTTGCAGTCGCTGCCTGTACAGGGCATGTTGACAAACCCCTGCCCAACACACTCTAAACTTGACTGAGGCTGCAATTTATCATTTGTTGCTTGTATGCTTGCTTGCGGGTGTTTTGTTTGTTTGTTTGTTTTGTTTTGTTTGGGGGGATTGTTGTTGTTTTGGCTGGCTGGAAGGCTGGCTGGCTGGCTGGCTGGCTGGCTGGTTGGTGGTTGATCTTTTGAGGGAGTTTTCCAGAGGAAGCCCAGGGTAGCCTGCAGTGAGTTCATCATCCTGCCTGAGCCTCATCGGTGGCATCGTGCCACCAAGCACACCGTGGCCACAGTCTCCTTGTCCTCTTTGTGTGCGTCACTCTTCCTGACCTAGTCAACAATGGCCAGAAGCGAGCACTGAATGTTCAAAGAGCTGACAGATGGTTTCCTTGATCATAGGAGACATTCAAATATTAGGTAGACACCAGAGAAGAGGGCTTAGCAAATATCCCCAAAGTTGCTACACCTAGAAAAGGGGACAGTTTAATAATGGCAGATGAGTCATTGAGTCAAACAAGTTATGTTAAAATTTCAGAACCTCCACATATGTAAAGTGTATATTCAGTGTGTGTGTGTGTGTGTGTGCGTGTGTATAAAAATAAATTCATGTAAATCTTCTAGCACTCAAGTACCTATAGTTATTCTTCTGCTCTCCGTGTTCTAGAATATATGGGCTAAATAATTGCTACTTGGCCAAAGCAGAGTGTAAGGGGGGAAATACAGCCTCTTGGGATAAGGAAAGTGTGAGAAACAGAGAAGCAGTTCTGCATACTAAGGTCAATTCCACCGCCAAGCAGCAAATGCCTGGAGGAAGTCAGTCCCCTAGGCTCTGTGTAAGGAAGATGGTGAAGACCCAGGAGCATGCCTAATGGCAGCCCACCTGCTGGCTGAATCAACTTGGAACACTTTCCAAGTGCAGATTCCCCTGACTTATCCAGGAATGTCCTGGCTGTGTATAGCTGGGCCAATGGCATGTACCTGTAGTCCTAGCTACCCAGGGGACTGACACAGAGGACACAAGGCCAGCTAGCTAAAATAAGATGCCCTCTCAAAATATTTGACTAAAGGTGAAATTTCACAATCCTGTATTTTAAAGGAGATTTCCAGCCAGCAATGATAACCAACTATATTTGGGACCCAGTATACCCTACACAAGATAGCACTTAAGATCCCTTTAAATGTTGAAAATAGATGTTTGCCTAATAATTATATAACTTTTATAATGATCTGTTTGTAATAAAACTTATTTTTGTTCATTTCCTGATATCTTTTTTTTAAGAATTTCCTCGGGTCTCTACTTTTTAAAAACTGCACTGTTTAGTTAAATATCTAGACTCTGTTTAGCTCAAAATGAAGTCTCAATAAATATTTATGAGTAGATAAGTGGTCAAACTCTTTGTTTTAAAAATCAGCACTTATTTAGTCCTCACATATATGGGAAGGCATTCCCCCTCGGACTTCGATTTACTAGAATATTGAGAATACTAAACAGGCTTGTAGTTTATAAATCAAGGCTTCGAGTCTTTAAATTATAGCTGGTAATAAAATCTCATTTTGCCTTCTCTGGGATGAGGAAATGAGATGTGTATAGTTTATTGCATTTCCAAGGTACCTTGTTAAGTGCTGTGTTAATACAGTGTGGCTGAGTTACTATTGCTTGAGTATCCCACTACCAACAGCCTTTGAATACCTCTCAGCCTTCCTAGCCCAGAATGGTATTAACAAGATGATGTCATGAATGACCTCTTTGACCAGCCACTATTCAGTTTGGAAATGGAAGCCCCATAGTACTGGGTAGCTGGCCTCCCAGGCAGAAGCCCCAGGATATAGTTTTGTCTTTGACAACTCTGAGAAAGTGACCAAACCACATAATCTCTATAATCTCAAAGCCCTGTTCTGAACCATAAACTCTGTATGAAAATTCTTACAGTGGTTAGGTTAAATCAGCAGTCACATTATTAATCTCAATGGTGACTCTAACTATAATTCTACTTGCTGCTTACATGTACTTTCTCCTTTCTCTTCTGAAACTATTTTTATATGCCAGCAAGGCACACAGAATTATTTTTGCTTTAAAAAACAAAAGTGAAGCAACAGGAGCAGATCTTGGTGTACCCCCCCCCCCGAACATTAAAACAGCAGGCCATTTGTGTGATGAGGCTTTCTGTGTGTGACCTGCTAGAAAGGAGAGTCACAGCTTCCCACACAGCATGTGATGTGGTCCCAGGCAATCCCCATCCCACAATGTGGCCCAGATATAGTTTGTCACCTTCTAAGAAAGAATCACCAATCATCCTATGACTGTCCTGGCTTAGGCATCAGCAAAGCCCTGGCTGCACACTTGGGAATAGTATGCTGTGTTGGATCCTGCTGTGAGGTCAAAGAGACAACGGAAATAATGGCAGTTTTTACTCCTTTTTAGACTATGGTTGGTTAGTTGGAGTATTGTATTAATAAAACATGTAGTTACCAGGAAATGATTAAAATCATATGCATATGCTGTGCCTTACAAATTCAAGTACTTGATATTTGTACTTTATAGCTTTTAAAGATTTGTGTGCATTATCTTCAATTGTGTGTGTGGTGTGGGGTGATCTTTGCACATGAATGCAGGTGCCTGCAGAGGCCAGAGGTATCAGATCCCTGGAGCCAGCATTACAAATGACATGGACTCTCATATGTGTGTGTTTCAGTGCGTGGGGAGGGGGAATGCTATAAACTTAAATCGAGTCCTCTACAAGTGCAGAATATGCTCTTAACCACTGAGTCATTTCTCCTAGCCTCCCTTTATTATTTTTAAGGAGAATATAATTGATATTCATAGACAAGCATTTTCTAGCTTATCAAACCTATTTATAATAATGATATTTTATTTTGGCCTGGTTGATTTGATTTTCTGCGATGCATAAAGACGCCGAACACAGCCTCACCACCAGCACCACCACGTAGATTTCCAATACAACTCTTCGTCACACTTGGTTGGATTTAATGGCTGCTGGTGTCACTTTTTTACGAGATCAGCCCTCAGTGAGTTTCTGCTTCAAATGAGTCATCATGGCTAATGATGGCATTTGTTATATTTCAGAGCTGTTGAGCATCTCATACTAAGAGTGACATCTGGTTAATGCTATCAAGGACAGCAACAATCTGAAGTTGAGGTCTCCTCCTGCATTGGAAGCGTGGAAAAATAAAAACAGAGAGCATCAAAGGTAAACTTTATTTCCTTTGTGTAATCCACTTCTGCAACATCCTGTAAAGATGCACTGTGTAAAACAGTTTTTCACTTTTTATAGCGTGATGTATTTCTGCCTGGCAATCCTAAAGCTATTAATAGGCTGCTGAATTTGATGTCCTTTTTTTTAACTCCTTGGCTCCCTGTACATATTTTAATTAAGATGGACTTCACCTGTGTAGTAATTGTCAGTCTAAGATGTCAGGTCTGTCAAATGCAATTTTCAGGACTCTGTAGGCTAAAATACTGGGCGTGAGGCTAAGCGTGGAATAGAAGAAGATGATGGCACAGCACATGCTCTGTGTTTTCTTAGCTTGCCGGAGACAGTTGTATTCAACAGCACAGGCTTGCGCACTGATCTAAATCTGGAGATGCTGAAGCCCATGCTGCAGTCTCCTCTCTCTTCCTGCCACGTGTTCTGTTAGAAGGGAAGGCTGGAGAATGTGTAAGTCAAATGCTTACCTGTGTAATGTCAGATCAGAGGGGGATTGATAGGGCTGGATACATCAGTCAGCTACTCTCCCATTCGGGTTACATGAGCAACAAAGACAAGGACTTGAAAATGGCCCTCGACTGGAACGATGACCTCACGGGTCAAGCTTGAGAACAGCTGGGCCTTCTTACCGGCACATGATGATGTAATTTTCAACCAAGGCAGGAGGATAATACGATTGAGTCTAGCACAGAAAGTGAATCAGTAAGAACACAGATAGGCTAACAAATCTGCCTGGGAGTCATGGGAACTGACTCTTCAGAGAGTTTCTATGGAAGTTTGGATGCTGTCTGGAATTTGTACCTGAAAGGCATGCAGGAGGATTGCCCTCTGAGTCTGCCAGGAAGGACATGAGCTCCCCTGGTTTTAGGCTGTGTTAGCACCACCTGAGGCAGGAGACAGAACATCCAATTATCTGGGAAGGCCAACCTTGTAATGCAAAGAGAATCTAACAGAGAACAGAAATGCCCATCTCTGCAGCTGTGGCCACAATCGCAAGTGGTCCAGAGGTCATTATTCAGCCAATCAGTGACTTGGTTACATTCCCCCTTTGCTTGATTTTGATGCGGGTCATTTTTCTCCCAGATGAAAGGTCTAAGAAGAAAGCACTTTGTAATTTGAAGTTCTATCCAAATGTCAGGGAGCCAAAATGAAGTGTTTTAAGATAAAATTTTTGTCGATAGAGCTGTGCTCAAAATGAGACATGCATCTTGGCATACTGGTTTTTTTTTTAAATAAATATATGTATGTATTTTGGCATACTGGTTTTTTTTTTAAATAAATATATGTATGTATTTATATTTGTATGCAATATACATATAAAAAACTTTATTCTTCCCCCTTCCCCCCCCCCGACCTCCCAGTCTCCTGCTCCTCCTTTGCTTGTTCCGCCTCCTTTGTTCAGTAATTTAATGGAATGTCAGCTTGAGGGGTTTGGGGAAGTTAGTTGCAATGGTTTTCCTATAAATGTGTTTGGAGCTTGCTGAAAAGCATGGCACTGCTAACAGTTGAACAGTCCATAGCTGTTCATTCTTGCTGACTCCTCCCCCTCTGAAGCAGGTTAGTATTGAAGGTAGTAGGGAAGCCAGCATATGTGTCCAAATAGATAGATAGATAGATAATATAAATATATACATATATTTATACATAATTAGTTTCAAAGTGTGGTGAGCATTTTAGGAAGAGTTATAACTAATGTAATAACATGTAATAATATCGTAGCAGTTACTTATTCTCTCTCTCCCTCTCTCCCTCCCCCCCCTCTCCCCCTCTCTCCCTCTCCCCCTCAATCCCTCCCTTCATCTGTCTCTCCCTCCCTCAGTTAATTTGAGGGGTTGGTTCTCTCTCATTCCACCATATTCCACTTTCTGGCTAGGCCATCTCTCCTCCACCACTTCTTTCTTCTTTTCTTTAACAGTAGAATGTCAAACAGTAAAATAAAGTTGGATACAATCAGCAGTCTTGCTCTAATGTATAAAAATCACACTAGAAATTGTGACTAGGAAGGAACAGGTATTAAATAAACAATTTACAAGCAGACATTAGCAAACATCTCAACGACTGCAGAGTGGTGCACAGCATTCTAAGGAAAGCAATGAACATGGAGAGCAAGGGGCAGTGGCAGGGGAAGGTGACAGACAGCTGCACCAGAGAAGCTGTGTGGAGTGGCATGGCAGAAATACCAAAAGGAGTAGACAGAGCCAGGCCCTGAGTTGACAAGTCATCACTGACAGTGGTAGGAGAGAGCACTGATCAGATCAGATGGGACCCTGAACACCGGATGAAAATGGTGTGAATGCCCCAGGAATCTGATGCATGGCAACTCTTCCTTTGACTGAACTTAAAACAATCTCATCTCTCACTGGTTTCTGCTCTCCGTTTCCTTTGACTCCTGAATCTTTCAGTGTGAAAACTCTGACTATCACTTGTTTTAGTTCAAATCAAATATTCACATATTTACTACTCCACAGTTGTACAAATTGCTAATTCAGAAGTTTTTTAAGCCTGCCACTCAGTTTACCGTCCCATTTTTACCCTTTGGCTTTGTTCGCCAGTGGTCTGACTCACTACCTGGCAAATAATATCTGTGGTCTGTCAAGCCTCGAGTTGCTTTTGTAGGTCTATGTTTGTCCAGCATAGATCAGTCCAGGATGAAGACACAAATGTACATTTTTAACAAGCTTTGAGTGGATGCTAACCCATTTGTCTGGAGAGCTGACTTGGAGAAAAGTGCTATACACTGGATGAATCAGGATGGCAATATCATGATCCAGGGTGTCACTATAATGTTCATGTTACAGTTTGAATAAAGAGACAATAGGCTTCCTTGCCAGCACACACTGTGAAGAGTTTTATTAGCTTCAGACATATCTGAATCTTAGGATGGAATGAGATCTAGTCACATACAGGGTTCCAGGCCAGCAGTCAGTGCTACATGGTCAGACCTTGACTCATAAAAGGGAAAAGGGATAAATAATATGAAATCTTCGGTTTTAAGTGAATCATTTATTTATTTTTATATGTGTGAGTGTGTGCCTGTGTGTATATATGTGCACTATGAGACTGCAGTGCTTACAGAGGCCAAAAGAAGGTGTCAGATCCACTGGAACCAAACCCAGGTCCTCTGCAAGAACAGTAAGTGCTCTTAACTTCTGAGCTTTTGCTCCAACACTAAAATAAGGTCTTTATATCATAAAATTTTTAATACTAAGTTCCCAGATATATCTTCTGTCCAATACCATATTGTATACTTTGGAAATACATAAATATTAGATGGATAGTTGGATGGGTGGTGGGTGGGTAGATGGATGGATGAATGGATGGATGGTTGTTTATAAAATGGATGGAAGGATGATGGGTGGGTGGGTGGGTGTCTCTAGTTTTATGTGGAGTTTGTTGATTCACTTATACTTGAGCTTTATACAAGGAGATGAGAATGGATCAATTAGCATTCTTCTACGTGCTAACTGCCAGTTGAGCCAGCACCATTTGTTGAAGATGCTGTCTTCTTTCCACTGGATGTTTTTTGCTCCTTTGTGAAAGATCAAGTGACCATAGGTGTGTGGGTTCATTTCTGGGTCTTCAGTTCTACTCCATTGATCTGTCACTGTACCAGTACCATGCAGTTTTTATCACAATTGCTCTGTAGTACAGCGTAATGTCAGGCATGGTGATTCCACCAGAGGTTCTTTCATTGTTGAGAATAGTTTTTGCTATCCTAGGTTTTTGTTATTCCAGATGAACTCGCAAATTGCCCTTTCTAACTCTTTGAAGAATTGAGCTGGAATTTTTATGGGGATTGCACTGAATCTGTAGATTGCTTTTGGCAAAATAGCCATTTTGACTATATTAATCCTGCCAATCCATGAGCATGGGAGATCTTTCCATCTTCTGAGATCTTCCCTGTCTTTCTTCAGGTACTTGAAGTTCTTATCATACAGATCTTTCACTTCCTTAATTAGAGGCATATGAAGGTATTTTATATTATTTGTGACTATTTTAAAGGATGTTGTTTCCCTAATTTATTTCTTAGCCTGTTTTATCCTTTGTGTAGAGAAAGGCCACCGATTTGTTTGAGTCAATTTCATATCCAGCCACTTTGCTGAAGTTGTTTATCAGGTTTAGGACTTCTCTGATGGAATTTTGGGGGTCACTTATATATACTATCATATCATCTGCAAATAGTGATATTTTAACCTCTTCCTTTCCAATTTGTATTCCTTTAATCTCCTTTTGTTGTCAAATTGCTCTGGCTAGAACTTCAAGTACTATATTGAATAGGTAGGGAGAGAGTGGGCAGCCTTGTCTAGTCCCTGATTTTAGTGGGATTGCTTCAAGTTTCTCACCATTTAGTTTGATGTTAGCTACTGGTTTGCTGTATATTGTTTTTACGATTTTTAGGTATGGGCCTTGAATTCCTGATCTTCCCAAGACTTTTATCATGAATGGGTGTTGGATTTTGTCAAATGCTTTCTCAGCATCTAATGAGATGATCATGTGCTTTTCATCTTTGAGTGTGTCTATATAGTGAATTACGTTGATGGATTTCCGTATATTGAACCATCTGTGCATGTCTGGAATGAAGCCTACTTGATCATGATGGATGATTGTTTTGATGTGTTCTTGAATTCAGTTTGCAAGAATTTTATTGAGTATTTTTACATCGATATTCATAAGGGAAATCGGTCTCAAGTTCTGTTTCTCTGTTAGGTCTTTTTGTGATTTAGGTATCAGAGTAATTGTGGCTTTATAGAATGAATTGGTTAGAGTAGCTTCTGTTTCTATTTTGTGGAATAGTTTGAGGAATATTGGAATTAGATCTTCTTTCAAGGTCTGATAGAACTCTGCACTAAACCCATCTGGTCCTGGACTTTTTTTGGTTGGGAAACTATTGATGACTGCTTCTATTTCTTTAGGAAATATGTGACTGTTTAGATCGTTAATCTGATCCTGATTTAACTTTGGTACCTGGTATCTGTTTAGAAACTTGTCCATTTCTTTCAGATTTTCCAGTTTTGCTGAATATGGGCTTTCGTAGTAGGATCTGGTGATTTATTTGGATTTCCTCAGATTCTCTTGTTAAATCTCCCTTTTCATTTCTGATTTTGTTAATTAGAATACTGTCCCTGTGCCCTCTATTTAGTCTGGCTAAGGGTTTATCTATCTTGTTGATTTTCTGAAAGAACCAGCTCCTGGTTTGGTTGATTCTTTGTAGAGTTCTTTTTGTTTCCACTTGATTGATTTTAGCCCTGAGTTTGATTATTTCCTGCAGTCTACTCCTCTTGAGTGAATCTGCTTCCTTTTGTTCTAGAGCTTTTAGGTGTGCTGTCAAGCTGCTTGTGTGTGCTCGCTCCAGCTTCTTTGTGGAGGCACTCAGAGCTATGAGTTTTCCTCTTAGGACTGCTTTCATTGTGCCCCATAAGTTTGGGTATGTTGTGGCTTCATTTTTATTGAACTCTAAAAAGTATTTAATTGCTTTCTTTATTTCTTCCTTGACCAAGGTATCATTGAGTAGAGTGTTGTTCAGCTTCCACATGTATGTAGGTTTTCTATTATTTATGTTGTTATTGAAGATGAGCCTTAGTCCATGGTAATCTGATAGGGTACATAGGATTATTTCAATATTTTTGTATCTGTTAAGGCCTGTTTGGTGACCAATTATATGGTCAGTTTTGGAGAAGGTACCATGAGGTGCTGAGAAGAAGGTATATCCTTTTGTTTTGGGATGAAATGTTCATAGCTATTAAATCCATTTGTTTCATAACTTCTATTAGTTTCACCGTGTCCCTGTTTAGTTTCTGTTTCCAGGATCTGTCCATTGATGAGAGTGGTGTGTTGAAGTCTCCCACTATTATTGTGTGAGGTGTAATGTGTACTTTGAGTTTTAGCAAAGTTTCTTTAATGAATGTAGATGCCCTTGCATTTGGATCATAGATGTTTAGAATTGAGACTTCATGGTGGAAAACTTTACCTTTGACGAGTAAGAAGTGGAATTCAGTTCTTTGGTAAATGTTTTTTTTCCTTGAGTTTAGATTTTGCAGCTGCAGCATGGCCTGAATGTTTATTCACAAAGAGGACAAAAGTGCCTTCTGGTTTCTTGTGTTGAAATGTGTTCATAGTCAACATTGCAAGTCTTCCCTCTGCTGTATCTTTCAGACCAGGATTGGCTTGTTATATTTGTCCCACTTTGCTTGATAAAATAACTATCCCTACTGTCTGTTTTCTTTGTACTAGTTCATTTATGCCAGAAAGTGGACTTTTTTTTGCCTACTTTCAAAGCTCATTATGAATTTTATTCTGTATGGTTTAAAACCAAAGCCCCATATTTGTTTTTGCTCCTACGTACTCCATTGTATATTAAACTTGAAAATACATACATGAAAATACATACAAGTATATATTATCACAGTTAACCATAGATTATGATGGACATGAGTCCTTTATATATGAATTTCATATTTCATTTTAGTAGAAGAGAACTAATAACTTCATTTTTATTTTATATCATGCTTCATGTTCAAGCCTAAATGTTAATTAAAGCATAGAAGCACTAGGTTCAAATTTGTTTCATGAATTTTACATTCCATGGATGTATTTGCTTGACTGAGCCTGAGCTTTGTTACCTCAGTTAGAGAAAGAAGAGTTTAGGGTGGTGTTATGGGGGTGCTTCAGTAGGTACAATTCTTGTCACACAACATGAGGATGAGAGTTCAAATTCTCACCACTGATGTAAAGCTAGAGTAGTCCATGTCTGTAATCCCAGCACTCTTGTGTTGAGATGAGAAGTAGAGGCAGGAGAATCCTGGGACGCTCCTCGTGGCTGTATAACTGTGTATACACACACACACACACACACACACACACACACACACACACAGAGAGAGAGAGAGAGAGAGAGGACAGACAGAGGGAGCACACACTCAAGACACACACACACACACACACACACACACACACACACACACACTCCATGATTTTAAGAGAGAAGATGGGAGGGCTAGAGAGAGATCTCCATGATTCAGAGCACTGGCTTCTCTGCCAACACACTTACTGATTGGTTCCTAGTGCTCTTATGGCAGCTCATAACCAGCTGTAACTTCAGTTCCAGGGGATCCAATGGCCCTCAACTGTCCACTGTGGCCATTGAGTATGTACATGGTATGAAGATGTGCATGCCAGAAAAAAAACATATAAATAAGAATAGAAAAGAAAAAAGGATAAGAAGGAAGAGGGAAAGATGCTCAGATCAAAATCCTTGAGATTCATTCCAGGACCTGTCGTCAATCTCAGGGTACAGAACTTATGCAGTGTGACCTAAATTCAGTGTCAAAAGTATGAAAGCATCAATCTGTTAACTACACACAGTTAAAAATAGGGATTAAAAGATGGGGTTTAAGATACAGAAAGATTGACGTTCAACACTCAACTTTTTCACTTATCACATGGCTGCCCTTAAAAAAAAATATTCCAAACCACATTATATGCTTAAGTATCTCTACCTTTTAAATGATTATTACTACTGTTATAATTACAACTATGATTATCACTTGTGAGCTTGTTTTGAAAACAAGGAATAATCTACCAAAAACATCCAGAACTTGGTTAAAGCTATCACTTATAGTCTCTCTAATAACCTGTTCAGATTTCCAGAACGACTAAACCCAAACTAAAGTGTCGGAAGTGAGTTCATATTCCATTCTCTTCCATGAGGCTGAGTAAAATTTTGCTTGAGACTTTAAAAGATGAGTACACTTCAGGAAAGGGTATCTATATTTTACTCTTGTGAGTCCTTAAAGTCTAATGGAAGAATTCAATGCATATTTTCATCTGAATGGGATGTCTCTGGCCATTCCCAGGACTAGTGAGTATAGACAGAAAACCATGCCTTGTACCTTGTCAAGAGTCATGTCTTCACTGGAACATGAAGGCACACGTCCAGTATCTCAGCACTTAGGAGGCCAAGACAGAAGGACTCCAAGGCCATTCAAGATTGTATAGCAAGTTCCAGACAGGGTTGCCTGTGTTTCCCTCTATCTACTTCCCAAAGGAAAATGAATGCTTCCTTCATCTTTGAGTATAAAACCTGCAAAAGGCATCCTCTGTCCTCTCTTGTAATCTACATACACCATTGGGAAGAATTAACCTAGAGATTCTACAAAAGGCAGAGTCACCCTAAACAAATGGCAGCATGCTTGCAATTCAGATCTGATTACAGTATATTGCAAAGCTGTTTCTTTTTATTTCTTAAAATAAAAAGTACATTTACATAACCAGTTTGCCAGATGCAGCTTCGTCTCCAGGCAAAAGAACCCAAAATTTGGCTGATAGAAGATTCATTTGCTACAAGGTTCATGTTCATGTTGCACATTGTCTCTCTGACATTGGTTAACCCCAGTTCTTCATCAGAACTTCCGAGTGACCCGCTTGATAGACCATCGGTGAAGCTGTGATGTAATATTTCAACCTCGGGCTAGAATTCCATCCTTTTGGATTTTTTTTTCAACTTCAATATCCTATACATTTGCTGTGAGCGGCTGTTTGCAGATGATTCTTACTGTTTAGTCATCTGCCCCTTTTATGTCAGAAATAATTTAGAAGCTGGAAACTTCTGTGCTCTCTGGAGAGCTTGATTAATTCAGACAATTGTAAGAAACAGAAGTCTAATTGTGGGATGTGGTGTGGTGTGTTTGTCGTGTCTCAGAAATGTTACCATCAAGATGAAAACCCTGCATATCTGGAGGTTTACGGGAGGAAAATAAATTATAGATAGTCAGAAAATAGGTAAGCTGGTAAAAAATGTAGATGATTCATAGATAAATAGATGAGAGATAAATAGAACAAGAGAGATCATAAAAAATATCAGATACAGTGTGTGGTATAAATTATGTTATTTATTTAAACAACCCAGTATTTCCCACGAGAGCAGCTTTTTCGCTACACCAATTACTCATAATATATAAATACATTAAACTATATGACTATGTTTTTAAACAAACCATAGTGGCCTTTATTGCAGGTCATTGCTTTTAGGTCTTTCTTTACCTGTAAGAGTATGCAGGAGCTACATTTACTAATGCAGCTTGCCAAGAATAATGAGAAAAAAAGGAAAACGGAATTGCTGGCTGAGTTTATTTCATCTTTGTGTATTCTCAACATATGCTAAGGATTTTCACCCAAAAGACCATATTCACTGAAAGCTAAATTTGGGGAAATGGTGATACTATACTAAATAACTAACTTTAGAACAGCTATTTCCTACTCTTCTAGTGCAATCTGGGAACTGAACCTCAAATTTCATACATGTCTAACAAAACTCTAGGATCCTCATGGACCGTCTCTCTGACATTTCAAATACTGGGGACTTTTTATTGAGACCGTTCTTTTTGTTGTTGTTGTTGTTGTTTTGTTTTGTTTTGTTTTGTTTTTAGCTCTGGCTGTTCTAGAACTCACTGTGTACATAAGGCTGCCCACCCCCACAACTGGTGGTCCATATGGGAGAACCAAGCCTAGGCAATCGGTCCTGAATTTCCTAAGAGCTGGCTGAGCAGGGACAGGGGAAGCAAGTCAGTCTTGGCTTGAGGTCCTGCCCTCAGAGTCCTGCTTTGCATTCCTCCTAGGCTTCCCTTGATGGTGGACTGTGAGCTCTAAGCTGAAATAAACCCTACTCTCCTGAAGTTGCTCTACAGCAATAGAAAGTAAACTGGGATGCAGTGTGAGAGTCGAGAAAGTTGGGAGTGAGTCACGCTTCGGTGATGGATCCTAATTTGGTCTGCGCTATTGGATGTTCTGTGTACAGTTTGGGGTCTATTGGTAGTGCCGTTCGTTGTGCTGCTTAGACGAGTCACAACCACAGAAGATTCCCTTTTTAAGCTGGGGTTCTTTGCTGTCCATGAAGGTGTTGCACGTACGGTAAGCACAGGCTATGGCCAGTGACACGGGGGTCCTCCCTTTAGTTCTTCACATAGGAGTAATCCTTTACTCTGGCAAGGACCATTTCCTAATCAGACTCCCTGAGTCTTAATAAGAAATGCAAGTGCTTTGATGTGCAGTGTATACTGAGATTAAATGGGCATCCATTTAAATATCCCTGGGGGGTGTCAATGACCTCTAAATGTTACACACACGAAAGTATTTCATGACAGATTTGAGAAAGGTTTTGAGCCTTTGGAACCATTTTTACTTAAGTAACATTATCGGTAAATAAATGTGCATTGGTATGAAAAGTTTCAAAAATGTATCCCTTTTGAACTTTAAAGTTACTGCTTTTTTTGACTCTAATATTATAATTTTTTTCCTCTCAAACCTGATTCTAGCTGTAGACATATTTATTTATTTATTTATTTATTTATTTATTTATTTATATTAGTTATTTTACTTATTTTCATTTTAAATGTTATCCCCCTTCTAAGTTTCCCCACCACAAATGCCCTTATGCCCTCCCCTATGCCCCTGCCTCTATGAGAGTGCTCCCTAACCCACCCACCCACCCACCCACTCCTGCCTTAGTGGCCTAGCATTCCCCTAACTCTGGGTCATCAAGCCTCCACAGGACCAGGGGAAAATCTTACTTCATCATTTTCCCTTTTCATTTTTCTCCCTTCTGCCTTTTCCATGCCCTTCCACCAGTCCCTCTCAAATAAATGTCCTCTTTTCTTTCACTGTGACTGTTATCTGCTCAGAGGTTAATTCTTCCTCTCTCAGCGGCCCTTGCTTGTCTGTAATTCTTTGTTCGGAGGAGAGGTGCCTTGAAATTCCCTTCCCCAGTAGCATGTCTATTGATGTTGTGCTTGTTCAGGTCTTGCTTAGGCAGCCATATTGTTGAGGTATCATGGTTGTAGCTTCTCAGACATTTCTAGAAGACAAATTTTCTCATCTGGTGTCCTGGTCCTCTGGCTCTTACAATCTTGCCTTCCCCTCACTTCTGCAATGTTCCCTGAGCCTTAGATGTGAGGATTCAGCACCCACCCACCATAGTCAGTTCTTTGCTTTTGAATACTCATGGTTTCCCGTTACAGTCTCCATCTGCTGCAAAGAGAAGAGTGTGTGATGAGGAGTAGAGATGCACTTATCAACAGGCACAAGGACAAGCATTGAGAATGCCCTTTAAGGAGTATGCTGCTCTAGGGAAGTGTTGGCAGTAGTCTTTCCGCTAAGATCCATGACCTCACATGCACTAGGTCTCCAGTTTCAGGCAGAATTTCCTCCTGATGATGTCTAATCACAGTGTTGTTTACTGCCAAGGTATGGGTACCATCACTATATCTTTTGGGGTATCTTACCATGCTGGTCATTATTGTGGTTCGTAGACATCATAGCTGGGTTCAACTATTGTTTGCTTCTTGATTGCATAGACCCTGTCTAGATGAGGAAAGTTAGCTCTCTTGACAGGAGACTTTTACCTCATATCCAGCTCAAGTCCTCCAAGTCCTGAGTATGGAATACATGGTATCACATGGTGTCTTGTCAGTAGGGCTTTACCTTCAACTTCTGGAAGGAAAACAAGGGCTATATCAATACCCTATATTGTTTTAGGAGTCTCTTGGACTGCCCTGACAAAAAACTAAAAGGTTATTTCTCATGCCTAGAACTGGAGTTTTTGTTAGGTGGTGTATGACTCTTGGGAGGGAGTGTTATCAGCTTAAATGGCATAACTGAATTTAAACTAGATATATTATATATCATATATAATACATAGTGATCTACAATATATGCAATTATATATTTATGTGTATATATATTTAATCTGTTTATATATTAAATATATAATTATATGACATAATGTATTACATATTGTATGTTGTGTATTATATATTGTATATTACATATTACACATCTTTGCTGGTTCTACCCATTTACTTCTAAATTTCATTTCTTCTTTTCTTTAAAGATGTGTATATGACCACATTGTCATTATCCATCTGTCAGTTGAAGGACATTGGATTGTTTCCATTCCTTACTAGCTGTGAACTTCTTTACATATAGTTGTATGGGAAAAGGTGCTTTAGGCAGGAGTGCTGATGTGCTGAGGCCTAGTAGGATATGAAGAAGATGATGCCTAGCCCAACCTCCTACCCAATAGGACAGATACTAACAGGAATAGAGGGTTGGGTCTTGACCTGGGAAGGGCCATTCTGTAGGTGACAGGAGAAGATGGTGCTAAGATGCATGGGATTGGGAAGTTTTGTGAATGCAGGCTAAGAAGGAAGTTTTAGGATCCGAATGGGGAATGTTATCTTTTTTTATTACTGTGGGCTGAACCCAGAGCCTCAAATGTGCTGGGTAAGTGTGGCGTCTTCAAGCTACACCCCAGTCCCCAAACGAGGAGGTTTAGTTAATATGAACTTACCGTGATTTTAAGCTTGGAATCTTCTGTCCTTCAAATGTGTCGTCCATCTTCCGAGATAGTGAGATGATGAACCTCAGACACCCAGCTCACTCGTGTAACTTTTTGAGGGACTGTTGGTGCAGTGTCAGCATCTTAAGACCCATCATTGACTTTCCCCTCCCCAGCTGCTTCTCAGACCCTTCATTAGGTCTTGTTTGGGTTTTCTGGTTCTTTCTGACCCCTCCCTTCCTAAACCTCTGGACCAGCTCCCTTCCCATTACCTCAGCCGTTTCATTAATACCCTCACCCACATCTATGCCCAATGCGAGCCTCTGGCCACAGTTTCATTCTGCAAGCTGTTTTTGTATTAGCCTCTCCCAGATATCATTCCAGACATGTTGTTTTAATTTTTAACTAATACACAGAAACACAGAAGTTGAAAATACTTCTGGGGGTCACATGCAATGTGCAACATAGTATGCAGGGGGTGATATCTAAATCAGGGTAAGCGCCGTTATATTTTCAGTCATCTGTCATGCCTGTGGGAAAATTATTGTAAATCCCTCCAGCCTTTCGAAACGTACGGCATATAATCATTGTCAGTCATCATCACTTGATGCCATGGTGCCGGAGAGCTCTTTGCTTCTGTCTGGTTGTGATTCAGTGCCTGATGGTCACCCTTTTCCCACGCCTTATCCCTTCGCAGCTATGGAAACCACCATTTATTTTTAGCTTCTCTGAAATCGACACCATTACATTTCATGTACAGGAGAGGTCACATGGGTCTTCTCTTGTGCCCTTCCCCACCCCCATTTAGCATAATGACCTCTAGTTCTATCCAGTTGCCACAAACAACATGGCTAAATACTTTTTGTGAATGAATAATATTCCATTGAGTGCAAAGACCACATTTTCTTTATCTGTTCGCCGACCGATGCGTACTTGCATTGTTTTCAATCTTTGCATATTATGAATAGAACTGCAATGAACATGAACAGACATAATTACTTCCTACTCGATATCATTAACACTACTCGGCATAATTATTTCCTTTAGTGTATGTGCCTGGCAGTGTAACAGTAGTATTTGCCTAATTCCTACATGTGCCAGACACGATGCTAGGCATTCTGCGTCCCTTTGTTTTTAATGACAATTTCTGACAGTAGGTGCTATGATTATTCCTGTTTTTACAAATGCAAAAAAAAAATGGTCTTGAATTTTATAAAATGTAACCCAAGTAGGAAGGGTTAGCTCCGAAGCCCAAGCCAGTAGCACTATGTCCTAAGGCTCTGTGTGAGCATGCAACAGTAACAACCAGACTCGAAGACATAAACCTGGACGGGTTATCATGGGAATAGGAGTTATTCTACGTGGGCAAATGTTGAATCAAGAATTTTAAAGACATGGCTAGATGCCCCTGTACTAAGTAGTTCTGGTGGGCAGATTGTGACTGTTTCTTGGCATTCAGATCTGTCTGTAGAGATCCTGGCACCTCCAGGGTAGGAGCAATATCTGTGTTGCTTTCATGACCATGTTAGGTTCCCTCACTCAGGATCTGCCCTCTCCACAAGGCACGTCATGCCAGTTCCATTTGGTCGCCTGCCTGGAGAAACCCTTACCCAAGCGTTATAACCTCTCTTTGAGGACCTCTGTGTAACACTTAGGGTGTCACCACAGGCACTGTAGCTGAGCATCATGCAGTGACTCTTCATCTGGCTCTCGGGGCCTGATGAGGTATCCCACCCACTTGTCAGAGATGAGGGAACAGAAGCTCATTGCTGGGGTGGGAGTTTCCTTCCTGCCTAAGGGGTCATCTAATGCATCTTCAGTCTATTCAGGCCTAGGATCTGGTAATTGCTCGATGAACATGTAAGGTACACATAGTAAGAGCTCAATAATACATGTAAGACACACGTTGACTATGACATCTGTGTATAAACCTCCTATCAAAACAATTGAAAACTCTCAGGAGTTAATGCTTCTATGTCACCCTTATCATCCCGGCCAACCAGTGTTGCCAGAGCAGATAAAGCTATTTGTTTTCCTTATCCAAATATTTTCATTTTACGTTGTTTTCCTGTACCATTTCGAAGGTGAGATGTTTTCTAGTAGAATGTAAGTGGATTCTGCCCTTACAGTAGGACGCCATACTATGGCAGAGATCATTTCTGCCCTAGAACCATGTGATATTTCTACGTAAAGACCCACCTAGTAAAGAGAAGGTGCAAATGAAAATAATGTCACCAGCATTTTTTTTCTTGAAATCTGGCCATGTAAGAGGGAGTGTGCATTATAAGTAGCATTTCGTTTTATTATTATAATACTTAACCCAGTGCTTTTAGTATTCTTGTTTTACCAACCATCAAGGAGAAGACCAAAAGGTTCAGTCATGTCCCCCTATGTGCACACAGTTAGTAAATAGGACACTAAAATTTGAACCCAGGCACCACAGCTTAGAATTTCATTTTCAGACACTCAGCTAACGAGTGAGCAGCATATACCCTGCTATATATCAGGCATGCTTTTTGGACCTAATAGAGAGTCCATTAGTGTGTACTTAACAATTGTACCGGGTGAGAGTTCAATCAAGATATTCATTGGCTGATGTATGAAAGTATACTCATATCTTAATGGCAGTTGAGTCATTTCAATTAAAAAAAGATGAGTTGCCTAGGGCATCCACTTTTAGTTTTCAGATGTGACATGCCATACCAATTCATCCTCAATTAAAAGAAAGCAATTGCAAAGTGCCTGGGAAATAGTCAATTACTGTCTGTGTTGCCCAGCTTCAAGAATCAGCGTTCTGCCAAACACAGTAAACGGGGAAGAAGAAGGCATAAAATGCTATTTCAGGGGCCTTTGAAGTGTTGCCGGGTATTATTGACTGTATTGTAATTTAGATTTTGGAGTCTTAGAATTTTAGGTCTAGATGAGAATTTTGGATTCTCGGTGCCAACTTGCTACCTCATGCCAGAAGCATTCACACACAACATTTTAAAAATAAAATCTTTGACAAATATTCCTCTAGCATTTGCATAACATCCTTAGAGTTAGTGATGGCTTTTTTTTTTTTTTTTTTTTACAATTCTGTGTAGGAATGAGCCTATGGCTAGTATAACATTAGGTTAGCTAGCCAATGGAGCCCTGTAGCAGTCACTGTGCTCTGTCTTTTCATGCCTATGTTTCAGGGACTTGTTTTACATCATTATCAGAATTCTTCACATAGATATTATTTCATTTTGACTCTGTTCCTCTAAAGCAGAGGTCAGCAGATGTTATCTCCCATCTGGCCCATCTCCTTCTTGCCAAAGCTAATGTTTTCCTGGGGTATAGACACACTTGCTCTCTTAGGTCGTGTTTGTTTTAGGGTTTTGTTTCTCGTGTTGTGTAATGCTCTTTTATCTGTGGTGCCGAGGGTTGAAGCATGGGAAGTGTGAGGAATGAGCAAGTATTCCAACACCAAGTATGTGATAGTGTCTGTGGTTCTTGGTTTTTATCTGCAAAGGCCAAATGAGGCAATTACAACAGAATGGCATAGTCAAGAAAGCTCGAAGTGAGCAGTAATTGAGCTGTCGCATCTCTGTAGCCTTTCTTCAGAGACCAATTAACTAGTTTTGGGGACACACCTGTGCTTAAGGATGGTCATTGATTTCAGATGCCTCCTTCTCCCTCCATTTCCAAAGCCAAAGCTTTCTTCCTCTGTAGTCTCTTCATGTCAGGCGTTTCTCCTGAGTGTTTCCTAGAGTACTGAGTACAGTGTTTCAATGGGAAATCTGTGGGCATTCGGGGAAATCACAGAATGCAAAAACAATCATAATTAATTAATTAATCATAATAATAATAACTACTTTCCAGTGTTTCTCAATACTTAATTCCATTTTAATTCACTTGGACTCATTAAAATACCTTGGTCCACTATGGCCCAAATTGTCAGGTCTTGCATCTGTTTCTAATTTGGTCACTGACTCTGACCTCAAGCAGAACCCTCCACTCAGAGAGATGCTGACGGCCTAAGGAGGAATAATTTGGGGGCCATGCTAACACCATGCGTCCATTTCCTGATTGCCATGCCAGCTTTAACCTTTAAGAGCCCACTTATCTTGGTAAGGATTCAGCCCTTAGTTGTGGGGGTCCCTCTCCAGCTGTTTTTCCTCCACTCATTTGAGTAGCAGGAGACCCTTCCAGAGCATGTAGAAAGCAGGAAATGGTTTACAAAGGGTAAGTCTGTAGTCATATATTCTTGTGAAAGCAGCAGTTGTAGCAGGCAGATCATTACCTACAGGGACACAGAGTGCTCTCCATGATCTTGGTGGCGTTCTTGAGGGAAAATATTGTGTAGCTAACAAAGGGAGGAAAATTCTATTAAAAACACAGCTTATCTCAAATCCCCAATGCTTTTGAAAAACCTCAGCCTTATTGTTGATGATTCTATTCTGTGGTTTCTCTTGACAGACGATTTTTACATGGTTTATGGATTATTTATGGTTTATTTTTATATGGATTTTTATATGGTTTAAGTCTTAGAAAATGTGTTTTCTATATGTTTCTTTTCACAGTGACTAGATGGTTTAAGTTAATTGAATAAACCAAGAAAAAAAAAAACAACAACATGTGGTTGGGATTGGGATTGTAGCTTTAAGTTCTTTATTCTGTCTTTTAGCTCTCACTTTCAGAAGTCACTATTACATCAGAAGAGACATTAACAGTAAATAGTATTATAATGTCTAGTTTCCTGTTTTGAAGCAAATATGTGGTCCTCACAACTAGGTTCGGTTGTGTTGTTTTGATAGCATGTTTAACTCTGAGAAATCATTCTCTCTGGCTCACTGGGTCGATGATCCCTTATAGTCCTTGCCATTGGCTGACATTTTTATTCTACAAATGGAACTAATTAAATAAGTGCTTCCCAAGGTACTTGTCTATTATTCTTTTTCTGAGGTCAAAATCTTCCTTTACCTTGGTTTTCTCAGACTCTCTTGTCCCTGTTACCCTTATGCCTGCCCTGCCACATTTTTGCATGAAGCTTGACTAATCACTACTGGCAGTTCTAGTAGTCAACTACTGGCCCTGGGACAAGTCCCTGGCTGATTGAGAGAATGGCATCTATCTTCACTCACAGTATTGGAGGATTTGCCGTCACACACAAGGGATCTTTTTGCCTCCATGATAAGAAATAAAAAATCAAAAGAAAAGAGACGGTGAGCCTCTCAGATTTAAAAAAAAAAAAAAAGACACTTGAAATGAGTAAAAGATTCAAGAAAAAAGGGGGAAAAGCATTTATTTGCCTGCATAGGAGGACTGAATAGGTCCTTTTGTTGAATTGCTGAGGTAGTCCAAGTCTGGTAATTTTTCCATTAATCATATGCACATAAGGGTGTTTTTGTTTGTTTATTTGTTTGTTTATTTGACATGTTTTTGCCATGTAGTCCATACTGGCTTCAAATTCACAATCCTCCTGCCACCACCTCTCAAATGCTAGGAACATAGACAAAAAAAGAAAGGAAGGAAGGAAGGAAGGAAGGAAGGAAGGAAGGAAGGAAGGAAGGAAGGAAGAGGGAAGAGAAGGAGGGAGGGAGGGAGGGAGGGAGGGAGGGAGGGAGGGAGGGAAAACTTGTAAAGTTTTCTTTTCATAGGTCATTGAGTTTCTTTCTTATGTAAAACGGGATCACTGGTCAGTGTATCTTTGGGAACCTGAGGTTGTCACATGCACCTGCCCGGTTTGTGGTTTGTGTCCTCTGAAGAAAGAGTAGGCATTATGAGGAAAGGGGAAAGGGTGTGGTTCCTTCTATACATCCCTGATAAGTAAGAGGCCCTGCTTTTAATATACTGGATAACCTGAGAGGTCCTGTCTGCTTTGGTTTGATTGGCTCCCTTGCTTATTTGCCTGTACAGTCAGACACATTGTGGTCAGGGATGTGTGCCAAGCAAACCTGTCTATCTCATGACTGGATGAATAGAGAAAACCCGGAATGTCTGAAATTCCTATCTCCCGTGCAGTCAAGGCTACACCCCCACTGACAACATTCCCCATCAGCCCCACATAGTACCTTGGTCTTGGTCCCAGCCTTTACTTCCTGGTCCTTGATAGTCATTCCAAATGCTCATTATAGCAATAGGAAATTTCCTGTTATACTGAGAGGAAAATATGACGTAATAACCCTTTTCCTTGTGGAAAAGTTACTATTTTTGTTTTGTTTTGTTTTGTTTTTGCAAAGGTATTACAGACTTCCAGTCTATTTTCTGTGGTACACAAGAACATACTTGTTATGGACAATATGTGGCCATGTGCATGGCTTTGGATTAGCTTGAGGATACACGGCCCCTGTTGCTTGTCTGAGTTGCCACCTTGCAAGTCAGTGCCACTTTAGTGGCTTCCTCTTGTTCTGCAATTTCCTTGGAAATTCCTATGGATATTATAGTACTCTGGACCAGATCACCAGGAATCCAAAAATATTGTCATGCCAATTAGTGTTCCTTAGGTAGAACGGACAGGCTGCTGCTCTAAGTGTGGAAGCCATGGAAACCTGTTGGCTGGAGACTTGAGTAGTGCTGTGTCGACTCTTCTTGAAGGATGTTCCCATTTCCCCTGAGGGAGGAAGGTGCAGTTCATCTGGAACAGCTCCCTCAGAAGGGTTTATACTTTTCCAAAGTTGCCTTTGAAACATTTCTTTGATAGTTATATATCTGGGCTTCCCTGCTTTGAATTATTCTTTTTTAACGTACAGCACCACGCATAACCACTTTAGAGTTGCTGTTGGGAGTAACACACCAGACTGGTGCTAAGTCAGACGATAAGTCATTTTAGGATTTTTCAAGCAGCTCTAACTCCCTACAAAGATGCTCAAAACTCGAATTCTTACATTAGGATCATAGAAATAGTCAGTAATATAGAGAAACACATCCAAGTATCCATTTATAACACAGAGAGAGAGAGAGAGAGAGGGAGGGAGAGAGAGAGAGAGATGCACACACACACACCTGCATGCACCCACATGCATGTACACATACCTCTCCATTTGGACATTTGTATAATTGAAGCAAATAGATAAAGAGATGGTGTGACTGTGCAGGGCATATTTATAATGGTCCATTTGTGCACGGTATCTAACAGGTTAACTCTGAGATGGATCATAAAAGAGCTTTGCATTTTCCTGGGAGCTGTGAGCATGGCCGTCATCCCAGTATAACTGTGAGTAAATGAGTTTGTGTGAGGCTCATACCCTTGGTGCTATACTTAGGGGCGCTACCAAACCATCCCAGGGACAGAATGTTTAATAACCGTAGAGAAACTCACTGTCTCCATCTTTGCAGGGACTTTTATTTATTTTGCAATATGCTTTCCTAACCTGACCCAGGAGAGGTTTCACTTTACAAGACTCCAGCTGTGTCCCTGCTCAACACAGGCTCTGCCAGCCAGGTGCTTCAGAGAGCAAGCATCCAGCTAGGAGCCTGGACCAGCTGTGCTGGGATTGATCCCTGCCACACAGGAAACAACACTGACAGCCAGAACTGGGTCAGAAAACTGCCTCCCTCATCAACTCATGCCAGCTCCAGCTTGTGTCCTCATTTACTGCATTGCTGACGCCTGTCCCCTGTTCTCTGTGGTCCCAGTCCTGTGGCCTCAGTCTCAATGGCCCTATAGAGGTTTGTAAGCATCCACCTTGTGGCCAGAACACCACTCTCTACTCTCTAATGGTTTCCTGGTTAGACTAAGACAGAGAAGTCCATTCTTAGCCAAGACATGAAGCAGTCAGCATCTAGCCGTGGTTTGGCATCTTTGCTCGACTTCTTCCAACATCCCTGTGATTAGAATTCATGTCTCATGTTCTAAACTATTTCTCTCCTGAATCGATTGGTTCATCATTGTCCACAGCTCACCTTTACTGGGATTGGTGCAATTTTCCTGGCCAAACATGTACTTATAAAGCTACTTCTTGGGACTCTGTCCTAGTCAGGGTTTCTATTCCTGCAAAAAACATCATGACCAAGAAGCCAGTTGTGGAGGAAAGGGTTTATTCAGCTTACATTTCCACACTGCTGTTCATCACCAAAAATGTTAGGACAGGAACTCACACAGGGCAGGAACTTGGAGGCAGAAGCTGATTCAGAGGCCATGGAGGGATGTTACTTACTGGCTTGCTTCCCCTGGCTTACTCAGCCTGGTTTCTTATAGAACCCAGGACTACAAGCCCAGGGATGGCACCAACCACAATGGGCCCTCCTCCCTTGATCACTAATTGAGAAAATACCTTAGAGCTGAATCTCATGGAGGCATTTTCTCAAGGGAGGCTCCTTTCTCTGTGATAATTTCAACTTGTGTCAAATTGACACACAAAACCAGCCAGTAGAGACTCCACTATCCCAGCTCTGCCTGTACAGGTAAATACTGGGCCGGGATACATAAGGTAATATTGGTTGGATCTCAGCAATCCATAATTACGTAAGCGGAAACTATTCTTCCTTCCCTAATACTAGAATGTGCCTCTCCTTTGTTGGATTTCTCTGCATCTGACCAGACTCAGCTCAGGCATCCATTCTCTACTGGGTCTACTGTGGTTTCTCCTCTTGCCTCTGAGTTAGGATGCATGCCCTCTCTCTGGACCTTCAGAAGGCCCATCACAGATGTCAGACATGTACTCATATGAATTAAGATTTCCTACATGTATATCTATCATACCTGTCACCCACTTCCATAGTCTGTAGAACTCCCATGACTAACAAAATACCTAGCACTATATGCAAACATTCAAGAGTGCATCTCAGACTTGTGTCTCTGCATCCTCTATGTGTGGTGACTAATCCCTTATCTTGTTCCTTGTTGCTGGATACAAACCCTCAAGGTCCATTCCACTCTGCCATTTTTTGCTCACTGGCTTCTGTATGTAAGGTATGACATCATTCACCAACCTGGACCTAACGTTTGTGTTGCCCTTCAGTACTGGCCACTGATGGATGATCGCCAAGAAAATCCATTCAAGTTTCTACTGGTTTTGACAATGACCAGGATCCTGGGACAGACGCATAGCTTTTTTTTTTTCTTTTTCTTTTTGCTTACAGACAGGAAATAATGTGATTCTCCTAATCTCTGACCCCTGGGGAGAAATGCCAAGTGTATCAACCTCCCTTCTTAGTAGAGAAGTACAAATGATTGAATGAATTGCCTTTAATACCTCTAATGATGATTAATGAGATGATGAAATATTTTATGGAGAAGGTGTTTTGTAAATCCAACATCACTGTTTGAAAACTGAGCTGAATACGGTGTCAGCTAAGATCCACCCTGTGCCTATCAGGAGCTCTTCTGAGCCTATGAGTCGGACACACCGACCTGCCATGATGCTGTGTTCTCAGGCCGTCTACTGTGCTTTTCTTTCCCTTGGCACATCAAATTTAATAGAGTGATGTTGAGTAGGTAAGACATACATTCCCGCTTTTAGAGACAGGAGAATTATTCAGACATCCCCCCCCTCCAATAACTCAGCATCCTTGTAAGATTTCTGCAGGGATATCATCATCAAAGGAAAGTCTCCTTTGTGAACAGGATTTTGTTATGCCCCAAAATCTCTGCAGGAAGTTGAGATCAGAGGAAAAGTATAAGAGAAGGGGCTGGTGGGCCTCACTTTTTGTCTGTACAGAGTAGTTGCTGACCAAGTTGTAGTCAAGTTTCCCTAGCTCTTTTGGGCCTTGGTCTGTTCGTTCAGCAGCTCTGGCTACCTCTGTGGAGATTAAAGAGCAGGCCAGCATGTCTAACTGTTCTGCCCAGGTGGACACTTAGAATCACATCTCGATGAGGAAGCGAACCACCAGGAGGGTCACGTGTTAGATCTCGACGCCAGGATGTCATCTCTGGCCTCCATTCTGAGTGTATTCTAACAAGCATACTTTCTAGGCCTTCCTCTTGTCTTCCTGCCCCTCTTCTGTGCTTCCGTGTACAGAGTAAGAGGCTGCCGAGGGACCTCCCTCTCCCACCCACTGAACATATGGCTTCCTTTTCCTATATTCAGATTAACAGTCAACTTGATCCTCTTACCCAAGAATTCCTGAACTTGGGGTATAAGGAGAGAGGGAGCCTGAGACCTGCCCTCTCTGGTCACTAGAACGCTAAGCCCCCTTTGCACCAGCTTCCTACTTAGACTGCTCCCTTAAGCTACCTATCTCACACTTCCCACATTGCCACAAGGGTGAAAGGAGTGGGGGAGTAGTTTGCAATAACATTTATTGGTGTAAACCTGAAATGCAAAAGGGAGGAGTCAAAAGAGATATTCAAATATGAGAGAGAGCTGTTCGCATGGGCTCTCTCACCAGGGATGAGCCCACCAACAGGTTGCTCAATCCTAAGAGGTCAGCTCTAAACACATGTACATAGAAGCACTACTTAGGGACCACTGAGGTGGTTTGCCCTCACAGGAGCATTAGGAGGGTAGAGCTCTTCTCTTCTTTCCCATCTTCCCGACTGGGGCCATGGTTTACCCTGGGAATGAAGGGCTGCCATTGTGTCTCATTTCTTTCAGCCTCATTTCATTCCAGGTGGGGGTAAAAAAGAAACCAGACACCGTGTTCTTCTTCCCTTCACTTCATGCCCATTTATAAGACATAAGTTCACCCTAGGAATTGATAGCATTCCCAAGTATGTAAGGTCTGGGTCACCCTCCCCCATATTATTGACATAGAGGTTTTGCCTCCAGAAAGGACACCAAAAAAGCATAAAGAAAACATGCTCACACACACACTCACACATACCATCAGAGACTACTACGGGGAAAAGCAAGCCCCTACGTCCTGCAGCACTGAAAAATGTACAGCGGAGAGTTCCCAGGAACAGAGATGATGAACCTCAAGGATGAACTTCCAGCTCTGCCAGAGGGAACTCACTTTATTTAGAGCATGGAGAACTCCATGCCTAAGGATGTTGTCTAAAGCAGTAAACATCATGGTGGGAGCAATTAAGGAGGCACTCGAGGACTTTTGATGTAAGCAGCAAAAAGCAAAACAGCAGGTCAAGCAACTCAAGGGAGAGAACAATGCAAAGAGAGAGCCACAAGAACCTCCTAGGGCCCTATAACCCTCTCAATCTGAAAGCTGTTTGCTGTGCTAGGCTGTAGTCACAGAGGCGAATTAGGACACAGTACAAGCCAGCCTAAAAGCCTGTCTAAACCACACACGTGTCAGTCAGCACAGGGCAGGATGTGTCCTGGTATTAGAAGCTTATCACCAAAATCTAAAGCATTAGCTACTCCTAGCCAGAGGCAACTTCTGTAAAGTAAATGAAGAAACAGACTCATATCTGCCTGAAAGTCTGCAAACATGCCTAGGACAGTACCTTCTCAGAGGGCTGGGGGGATGGAAATCCAACCTAGAAGTGAAAGGGGAAATCTGGGCTAGCACTCGCTGACAAGAAGTGGAGGTGAACACAGAAAGACTTAATCTGTGATAACAGCCAGTAAGTCATTTATAGATCATACAATAGAGAGTGAAAAGACGCATGGTTGAGAAAGTTTTCTATAATGCCTGCCCAGTATGCTGACTGAAGAGAAACCTGTGGGTAGCCAAACTACACAACAGGAACAAGCTGGGCACTGTGGCACACACAAAATCCTATTGCTCAAGAAGCAGAGATAAGAGGGTCATGAGTTCTGGGACAGCTTGGACTACATATTAAAACCCAGAGCCAAAGGGAAAAAAAGACACTAGCTTAAAAGCAAGAGGCTAGCTAGTAAGGCAGGGGATGGGCCTCCAGCCACTAAACATAGAAATCCCAAAGACAACACTACCAACTCTGTAGAATAGAGAAGTTACAGATAGATCTGCTACCATGTGTTATGCAAAACTGTCAAGATTTCAACAAAAATTAAAGACACACAAAGAAGCAGGGACAAGTCGCCCTGCGTTGGTTTGATAGATATGTAATACAAAGCATCAGAGATTGGGAGGCTTAAAAAGCAGAAATGGTTTTCTTAAAATTCTGGATGGTAGGGCTGGGGAGATGGGTCAGCCATTAAAGGCTAGGCTCACAATCAAAACATACATCAGAACTCTGGGTACTGTCATTCCAAGGTTAAGACGCCATCAGAACTGCTTCCTTAGGAAGCCTGGATGGGTATCTTGTTCTCCTCCCACCAGCAGCTTCATGGATTTTTACCCTTGCATCTTACTGGCTTAGAGACCAAGCCAATCAAACCATTTGTTTTTAGTGACCTTCTTAAAGCCCCCGTGTACACATACAGTTGCATTCTGAGGTACTAAGGGTGAGTACTTTAGCATGAAAGTTTCTGTCTGATACTGGTCCGCCTATAATAGAACCACAGCAGAATAAAGGCAGGAAATGCCTTCTTTTTGAAGGCAGAGTCTCATGTAGCCTAGGATTGCCTCTAACTCACTTACATAGCCCAGGCGAGTCTAGAATTCCCAGTCTTCCTGCCCCAGCCTCCTGAATGCAGGAATTACTGGTAGAGATATCCATGTTCAGTTTAGAAAATTCCTTTTGCAAGAGCCTAAATGGCTATTCTAGCAGACCCTGCCATCGGAGCAGTTACCATGAACATTTTCAATGAACTAATGTAGATAATTACTGAAGAATAAAAGGTATGAAGGCAATGTCTCATTAAATGAAGAAAACCAGACACAAAGGGAAGTTTGAGCTCCCAAAAACAGAGAACTTGGAAATCAACATCCAAAGATTATGTAGTTATTGAATAATAAAAGTATGCAGAAAAGGTGAAGAGTGTGAATTCTAGACTAGCCTGGGCTATGTAAGTGAGTTAGAGGCAATCCTAGGCTACATGAGACTCTGCCTTTAAAAAGAAGGCATTTCCTGCCTTCTCATTTAGAGAAATGTGGGACACCATTCACCATACAGAGAAACACAGCGAGAAGTACCAGGAAGACAGGACCAGAAAGGAGATGTTTAAGGACACAGATGACCTACATAGCCACAAATTTCAGTCAGCTCCAAATAATAACAGAGAGAAATCCACTGCCCGACACATTGTCAAAATGCTCAAAGATGAAGTGACAACACCAAAAGAAAAATGACTCATCTCTGCAGAGACAACTAGAGACTATTAACCCTGACCTCGTCTTAACGGCATCCGAGGCCACGGGAGGGTGCACAGCCAAAGCACTGGAAGAGGAAAACATCAAGTACCTAGACATATTCTGTCTGTGACGATGAAGGCAAAATAAGAAGATTCACAGATCTTAAAAAGCTGTTTGTTGGCCGGGCGGTGGTAGTACACACCTTTAATCCCAGCACTTGAGAGGCAGAGAGGCAGGCAGATTTCTGAGTTCCAGGCCAGCCTGGTCTACAGAGTGAGTTGCAGGACAGCTAGGGCTACACAGAGAAACCCTGTCTCAAAAAAACAAAACAAAAACAAAAACAAAAAAAAACAAAACACAAAATAAAACAAAAAAGCTGTTTGTTGACCTGGCAGGTGGGAATCCAGAGCTGCATAACCCTGCCGTGTGTGCCTCACCTGTGATCGTGGAAGCAAAGGAGCACTGGGCCTGCTTAGTACCTGGGTGGGAGAGGATATGCATTCACACGCCAAGAAAATCACACCACAGTACGTTTCTGATCTCCATGGGAGAAAATATAAAGAGTACTGATAACGCTATTTATGTAGATACATTTCAAAAGTCAGTATGGTTGAGACTGTCTTCTTCTTCTGTAATCTACTTTAAGAGAGAAGTTGTGTAAAACATTGCTACCGTGTCATTTGAGTTAGCAGCAGTAATAATTAAAGGAGCAGTACAATTTTGAGGAGAGGAGAAAGGGGTGGGACTCATGTAGACACGGTGTTCCAAAAAAGTAACATTTTCAAAGTTCAGTAGATTTGTACAGGACGTGGATTTCTTTCTCAATGAGGTTTATTGGGGTAAGGAAACATAAGATGGTAATAGGGTTTTTCGTCTCTATGGAAATGATGACTCTACCAACTGCTGTGCCAAAAACTTCCATTGTATTTCCTTTCTTCTCTGTATCTTGAATTATTGAAGATCTTAGGAAATGAGATCCCGTAACAATATATTTCTGGTTAACAGCTTATATAGCCTAATACATAGGACATCCGTAGCAACTAAAGAGAATGTATGTTTCCATGGCTGAACTCAGGAAAGAGGGGATGAGAGCAGGTGACAGGGACCTTTCTGCATAGGCTGCTTTCTCAGTTTCCACCATGTCAAACTTCCCAGTGACTGGTTTGCGCATCCACAGGTAGGACTAAGTCTTCAGGTGATGGCTTGAGAAGGTCCCCAAACCTGAAGCAAACTTAGGAAAGGATGTGCTCGGCACACTGCAGTGTTTCCTTTCCCCGTCTGGACATTAGAGTTTGAGGGAAAGTAGCAAAACCAACAGAGACCAAGTGGAAGCCTTTAAAAAGATACAACTAATCCGAGCAGTCAAATGACATTGAAGAAGTGAGACCAGGTGTCACCATGCATGTCATTACATGAGTTAACTGTTGTAGTCAAAGAAAGAGAAGTCTCTTTCTTTTTAATAGCCCTATTGAGAAATAATTCTCACTGATACAATTCTCCCATTTACAGTGTATGTATAGTTCACCAGCTTTTCATCTGCTCATTGACTCGGCGTCATGTACCTATCACTACAAACTGAATTCCATCTCCCCAGTAACAAATGTTGATATCCCTTTACTTATCACAGCAGAGCATAAGGCATGATAATCCTTGTGGGGCCCTGGAGAGAGAGTGGAGAACTCAGTGGGTAACGGGGATATGTGTTCTCCATAGACCACTCAGGGCTCTTCGCCTTCAGCTGGGAGGCGGATATCTTGGAAATGCTTTTCCCTAGTAAATTTAGCTTGCGGAAAATTCACTGTGTGGTTTCCATTTACGCCTAATGGGAATGCCAGGCCCCATAACAAGGCTGAATTGTGAATTACATTCCTCAACACAGCAATCCCCCATCTTTTCCAAAGGGAGGCAGAGGAAGAATTTGAGCTCGGTGTGTGTTTTGCTTCAGCAAAGAGGCAATTGTAATCAAGTGGTGCTGTGTTTTAGCTGGGCAATTTTAAAACCAATACTTGATTTTAAAAGGCCTGGGTGGTTTTCTTTCATTTTCTTCTTTTAAGTTTCAGAGACCAGAGTGTGTGAGGAGAGGCTCACACAATTTACCTTAAGGTATCTGGGATGTAGTTAGAAGGCTCAGCAGCAGCAAACAGCTACATCAAAACACTTGTGCCCCTTCCTCTCTGTGAGCGAGAAACTCTGAATTGATCTAATTGCTGACAGAGGTTGATGATATGGTAGTGAAGATTGCTTGTATCTTGCTTCTGCATTCCTACCTTGCTATGGGTAAAGATTTCCATGTGACTTTTTAAATATGTTCTTCTGGTCTTAAAAGTACCAGTCAATAACTCTTTCAAAAACTGATTTCTTCCCACCCTCTGTGTGTGTGTGTGTGTGTGTGTGTGTGTGTGTGTGTGTGTAAAGCAGGAAATCAGGTAGGTTTCATTCTTTGACTCTAAGACAGGCAGTACATTACCAGAAGTTTACCATGAATTTCAGACCCTCTGTTCCCTCTGCCGGCTGAAGAGCAGTACTGCCAGCCCATTTCCTGGCCTGCACACAAACAGCTAGATTAAAGGCAAGAGCAGTCTTCACAATTTGAAGACAAATGAAGTCTCTTCTACTCCGTTGTTCTCTTCTTGCACACGCAGGGTGCAAGAAGAGACATGTGCAGGGACTGCAGATGCCACCGCAGAGAGGGCAGCCGTGGTCTCAGCCTTCAGACACCCAGACAATGAGTGACAGGAAAGATGACTTCCCCAGAGGAAGACTTGTCAGAGGAGACCTCAGGAGTGATCTCGGAAGTTGTAGCCCCTACAGCCGTGCCACAGCAGCAGTTGTAGTGGTGTAGGTACAGTGTTAAATATCCACCCTCTCAAGCCCCCATGCCCAAGGCTTAGTCCCTAGATTTTAGCACTGTTTTACATGGTGGAACCTTAGGAGGTAAGGTCTCTGGGAAAAACTTTAGTTACAGGGGGAAGACATGCCAAGGAAGAGACAGATATTAGAACCCTGGAACCCTGACACCACAGCTCACTTGCTCTTGCTCTCCCTCTGTCTCTTGTCTCTATGTCTGTCTGCCTGTCTGTCTCTGTCTCTTTGTCTCTCTCTGTCTCTCTGTCTCTCTGTCTCTCTCTCTCTCTGTCTCTCTCTCTCTGTCTCTCTCTGTGTCTCTCTCTCTCTCTCTCTCTCTCTCTCTATATATATATATATATATATATGTATGTATATATATGTATATATATATGTATATATATATGTATATATATATACACATGTATATGTATATATACATATACATATATACACACATATGTATATATACATATATATGCATACATATATATATACATATATTTTTTCTCTCTGTTTGTCTCCCCCATCTGTCTCTCTTTCCTCCTCCTTCTCTTTCTCTCTCCCCTCTGTCTTTCTCCTCTCTCTCTCTCTCTCTCTCTCTCTCTCTCTCTCTCTCTCTGTCTCTCTCTCTCTCTGTCTCTCTCTCTCTCTCTCTCTCTGTCTCTCTCCCTCCACCACCACCACCCTTCTCAGCTGCCTTGAGGTAGGCAGCTTTGTTCCACCACACTCCCCACTGTAGTAAGCATTTGGCCTCAATATAGGCCTGATGGTAGAGCCCACTTATGATCTTAGGCCTCTGAGATCGTGAGCCAAGTTGAGCTTCCTCACTATTTTGTCACACTGATGAGCAGCTGCTCAATACGGTGAGTGACAAGTGTGGCGCTCATCCTTGTCCTCTTCATTAAGGGGATAGGGCTGTGTTGCCTCTCTCTGTTACATATTACTCAATTCTTACATTGAGTTATTACCTTAACCTCCCTTCAAAAATGGAGTGAGCAGGAGCTGAAGATATGATTCAGGTGAAAAGAGCACTGGCTTCTCTCTCAAAGGACACAGGTTCAATCCCAGCATCCATGTGGTGGATAAAAACAGTAACTCCAGACCCAGGGTATCAGATGGCCTCTTCTGACCTCCACAGGCACACACATGCACAGACATACAGATAGACAAAACAACCCACATGTGGAATAAAATAATAGTAGTTGTTTAAGGAATGGAACAAACAGGCAGAGAGGGGAAGGCACACGGGGGGGGGGGGCTTCTGTTTACCACATAGGAAAAAAACGTGAGAGTAGGAGCTTGAACAGGGTGATAACAACAGAATGCCAACCATGAGGGAGAGGTTGGTGGCACTGAAGCTCTACACCTCAGCAGGCTTCAGAGTGCCCAGCCAAGAGGGCAGCATCAAGAGGCACGGCTCTCAGCCCTTACAGGGTCTTAAGTGCCAGCCCAGAGCAGACCTCACACAGTGCAATCACAGGTAAGAATAACAATGCTGTCTGTCCCCTGTCTTTGTCACATCTCGGCATTGCCTGCAGCTTCATCCACCAGTGACCCCACCAGGCTCCACGGGATAGCGCCATTCCATGGTCACAGGTGGCCCCAGTTGAACTAAGGGAATCACAGAACAAAACCAAGCGTCCTAAGGAAGGAGCTGGTAGGGAAAGAGAGGTGGTTGATGGGAGAGAAGTGAGAAGGAAGGAAATAACCAGAATTCATTATGTACATTCATGAAATTGTCAGAGAGCGAACTTAATTGAAAGGGTGGACTGCAGGAGTTTCCATGCTAACAGCTGAAGCAGCAGCTGTCAGAGCAGAAGTTCCTCGGTCTAGAAGGGTTTTCAGTGGGCCTGTCCTTAGTGGGTCTTGGCAAGCCTCTTGGAGCCTGGCCCCTGCCTGAGAACTGGACTTATGCAAGAGCTGGACTCTGAAGTCTTCAGGCTTCTACTTCTAAAGAAAGCAGGCGTGGCCAGGAGCCAAGTCCAGCTGGAAATTAGGCTAGTGAAAAGTCTGCGGGCACTCCTTTTTGTATAGTTGGGTGGGCCCTGGTTGGTTGCCGGTGTTTGTATGCAAATGAGTCATAAACTAGGCCCAACTAAGAGAGAACTGTCAAACTTGGAGGGGAGAAGAGAGGCCCATGCTGCCAAAAGCTTTCACTTCTTACTGTCTGCAATGGCAATGGTAGATCATCAGCTGTCTAAAGGGCAGCCCTGGGTACTTAGCACTAGGGAGTCTAACGTTTACAGTGGTTGTCCCCCGTTGTTTGTCTGCGACTGCGGCACCATCGTCCACTGACAGTCTCGTTACGCAGCCCCGTCTTGGATCTTAGTTGCAGTCTGTCAAATGTGGCCTGTATCTGGTTTCCATAGCTTCGGGCTTCTCAATCCAGCCAGGTTTCCAAGCTTCGTTCTCACCTGTTTCCCCCCAACCCTGCTGTTGTCATGGCACCCGGGGATGGATACATCTCTGCCAAGATTATCAGCAAGCAGAAAAGCAGCTACTGCAGCTTTAGAAAGGAAAAGTTCTACAGTTTGGCTTGAGAGATTTTTTTTTTCTTTAAAGGTTTACTGCTTACATGACTTTTCTACTGCCCTGACAAAGTGTACCTGAGATGGATGAATTTAGGAAACAAATATGGATTTTTTTTGGCTCATGGTTTCAGCAGTTTCTATCAGTGATCAGTGCCTCTAGAGTTTCGGACATGATAAGCATCATAGTAGGGAGTGTATGATACAGTCAGGTTATTGACTTTGGGTTTGCCATGAAGGAAAGCAGAGAAGAGAGCCAGGGCACCAGTATTTCCAGAAAAGCATCAGTGTCCCAAACTCATCCTATCTGACCCCATGTCCTAAATGTCCCGTCACCTCTCAGTGGGGGGCTGGGGGGGGATGGGGTGTTCTGCACACACGTGGAAGTCCTACCTGCATCCATTCACTTTTAAAACAGATACAATTCCAAATCGGCTAAGGAAAATATTTTTTTTTGGAGGCAGAGTCTCACAGTGTAGCTTGTAATTTATTATGAGGGCCAGGCTGGCCTCCGGATCACAGTTATCCTCTGGAGGCCTGGGGCAAAGGTAAAACCTATCCACCATGCTCAGCCAGGAAGAGGAAATTTAAATTAGCAATAATTAGAGAAATTATATAGTATAAAATCCATCCATAAAATAGGTATAAGAAGTGAATAAATTATGTGATTTCTAAAAAGAAAAAAGACATTTAAATAACATAATCTTAAACTCTTCAAAACCACAAACAGGTTATAGAAAAGGCTGGCAATATCCTGCCTGATTACGATGTGCCAGAAAACTCTGACAATCCACCAGATGAGGGAAAGGAAATGCAAAGGCAAGCTCATTTGTAACCATGAATGTCAAATTCCTACATAAATGGTAATTAAAATACACAATAACTCCGGAGATTTAAACACATAGAATAACCATGTAAAACATCTCACTTGAAAATATTAAACCCACTTCCCATCTTTAAACAGAGGAAAAATGTATAATTTTATTCTGAAAAAAAATACTAAAGAAATATAAAGTTCACTGCAGATTTTTGAAAGCACTAGCAAACAGCAGAGGTTGTTTCCTGTAGCCTGCGGTTACAACAGGCAACATAACCAACGGCAATATGCCAAAGAAATACCAACACAGGACCTAGGTTTGGATATATGCTGTGTCAGCTGTTTTCTGCACTACATAGGCTCAACCCAATGAAATTAAAATAAAATGTGCTGTGATGAAGAAGAGAGCAAGTTTTATTATTTAAGATGGTGGCATCACCTATGTGGATTCTAATCTTTATTAGAATTAATAAAGATTCAATCGAATTGCCCAGGAATAAACTCAATTAGCAAACATAAATTGGTTTTGCCATGCCGGTTAGTATCATAAGCCATCTCAAAAACAAACAAACAAAAAAAAAGATGTGCAAGCACATACAACTTCCCCAAGCCCCAAGACATCTTTTGCACTTCCAGAATTAAACTAATGTCCTAACTCGTTTTCGAGTGTGCAGTTCTAACGGTATTCTATAAATCGCCTGATGTGTGTGCAAGAAGAGCTGTGCCGTTTAGAGGAAGGAGAAGGGGGAACACACTTTCTACACCAAGCATCAAAATATCCAGATTGCTTTCGGAGGCTCTGAATATTTCCCTTGCACCGCGTCCCACCTGCTCCCACCAAGTGTGCCAAACGCTAGAGACTACACAGAGTGTCCTGTGATGGTGCTCAAGCTAGAGTAGGTGTGGCCTGCACTCCATCCTTTTTCCTGTAATTTTCCTATCGGTACCAGGCCACATAAAGTGACAGGGAGCTTGGATGTGACGTATATGGAGCACAGTTTTAGGGTTCTTGCCTCGGAAGGCTTCTTTTTCTCTTACCTCCAAGTCTGAGTTTCAATTTGTATCAGCCAGGGGCTTTGATCCTCATAGTCTTCCGGTCCTCACCACCACGCCAGGGTTTAGTTGCATGGGAGAGGTGTGGGTCCACGGAGGAAGGGCCCAATGCCTCAAGGTTCTGATTCCAGGAAGCAGGCTGCTGGTAGACGCCATTGGTAAGAATGTGGTCACAGCGCTGCATTAAACGGAAAATAAACCTGGAGACTGAGGTATTGGATGCCCACTTGTAAAGGAAGGGGAAGGGGATTCTGGTAGGAAATGGGAAACCTCTGCTTACGCTTCCGGACTAGGCAGTCTGGGACTAAGGTTGCCTTATTGACACCCCTGCAACGTACTCCAGTACTTATGAAAGAGCTCCTAGACACCCATGATAATAGAAAGAAAGAAAAAAAAAAAAAACCAAGGATGCACAGATGCCCAGACGCAGAAAAGCAAAACTTATTAGGTATCTTCACACACAGGAACAAAAATGAATAAATCAGTGGGACACCGCTGGGAAGGGTCATACAAGGTGCTCCTAATAATGTTAATGTTAGCTGAGGTAGATAATTGGGTGCCTATTAATATGCAAATTTTATTTCCATGCATATTGTATACCTAAAATGAAAGGCATGGAACTGTTGTAGAAATTTCTTTAAAATCCCAGCCCGGGGTTTCTACCCTACCTTTGGTTACTGAGTTCCTGGGTGAAAGACACACACAATATTTTCATATTATTTTATTTTTAATATAATAAATATATTTAATGTAACATATTATTATATTTTTAATAAACCTTAACCAGCACAATAGCTGGGCAGCTACTCATGCTATTAGAGTCTACTTTCCTATTGCTAACCCCAAGTTATTTCTATTTACTATGTTCCATCTGGGCTGTTTTTAGCTCCAACTGGGCAGCCCTCAGGACCACACTCTCTTGACCCTTAACCCATTGCTGACTCTCCTCCCTCCTCTCCTTACCTTCTTCTCCCGCTCCACTCTAACCCCAAGCCATCAGAACCTAAAACTCCACCTATATCTCTTCTGCCCATCTATTGGCTGTTGGCATCTATATTCACCAATCAGAATTGACTTGGGGGCAGGATTACAGGGGCTTGGTGAAGACTCCAGGTCTTGGGCCCACACTTAGCATTACAGAGGACAGTAACAGAGAAAACCTCAACACAGCATTACATAAATAGTTCTCTCTAACACAACATATTGGCTGAATAACTCTTACCTACAACACTATGGACCAGAAGTACTTGGAGCTTTAAATTTTGTTTAAATGTCAGGATGTTTATAAATACATAACAAGATGTCCTAGGGATGAGCTGGAAATTCTGGGGCACAGAACTCATTTATGTTTCATATGTGTGATATATTCATAGCGAAGGTGATCTTGTTTGTGATTTAATTTTATGCACACTCATCTTATCTGTGACCTGTCACATGACCTTAGGTGGAGACATTCTGTTTGTCAATGATCAGAAATTTCTGGAGTGGAGCAAGTAGGAGTTTAGATTAAGAATGTCTGTGTAGAGCCGGGCGTGGTGGCGCACGCCTTTAATCCCAGCACTCGGGAGGCAGAGGCAGGCGGATTTCTGAGTTCGAGGCCAGCCTGGTCTACAAAGTGAGTTCCAGGACAGCCAGGGCTACACAGAGAAACCCTGTCTCAAAAAAACCAAAAAAAAAAAAAAAAAAAAAAAAAAGAATGTCTGTGTAGCTCTTCTGGTCTGACCAGCACCTGGGTAGCTAGAGCGCAGGGTTGGCTGACACCCGCCAGCTACCCACAACACCCGCCACAGGATTTTGAGACTTCTGGTGAGTGGAACACAGCTTCTGCTCCAGTCCAATCGCGCGGGAACTGAGACTGCTTTGGTTGGGGAGGCAGAAATCCAGCCTGAGTAGGGCCTCAAGCCTCTTCCGGTCTGAACAGCACCTGGGTAGCGAGAGCGCAGGGTTGGCTGACACCTACCAGCTACCCACGACACACGCCACAGAATTTTGAGACTTCTGGTGAGTGGAACACAGAGTCTGCTCCAATCTTTAAACAGTGACAACAATAACAACTAACCCCAGAGATTACCAGATGGCCAAAGGTAAACGTAAGAATCTTACTAACAGAAACCAAGACCACTTACCATCATCAGAACCCAGCACTCCCACTTCGCCCAGTCCAGGGCACCCCAACACACCAGAAAAGCTAGACCTGGATCTAAAAGCATATCTCATGATGATGGTAGAGGACATCAAGAAGGACTTTAATAACACACTTAAAGAAATACAAAAGAACACTGGTAAACAGGTAGAAGACATTAAAGAGGAAGCACAAAAATCCCTTAAAGAATTGCAGGAGAACACTGCTAAACAGGTAGAAGACATTAAAGAGGAAGCACAAAAATCCATTAAAGAATTGCAGGAAAACCAGACCAAACAGGTGATGGAATTGAATAAAACCATCCAAGACCTAAAAAGGGAAGTAGAGACAATGAAGAAAACCCAAATTGAGGCAACACTGGAGATAGAAACACTAGGAAAGAAATCTGGAACCATACATGCGAGCATCAGCAACAGAATACAAGAGATGGAAGAGAGAATCTCAGGTGCAGAAGACTCCATAGAGAACATCGGCACGACAATCAAAGAAAATACAAAATCCAAAAAAATCCTAACTCAAAATATCCAGGAAATCCAGGACAAAATGAGAAGACCAAACCTACGGATAATAGGAGTAGATGAGAATGAAGACTTTCAACTCAAAGGACCAGCAAATATATTCAACAAAATTATAGAAGAAAACTTCCCAAACCTAAAGAAAGAGATGCCCATGAACATACAAGAAGCTTACAGAACTCCAAATAGACTGGACCAGAAAAGAAATTCCTTCCGACACATAATAATCAGAACAACAAATGCACTAAATAAAGATAGAATACTAAAAGCAGTAAGGGAAAAAGGTCAAGTAACATATAAAGGCAAGCCTATCAGAATTACACCAGATTTTTCACCAGAGACTATGAAAGCCAGAAGGGCCTGGACAGATGTTATACAGAAACTAAGAGAACACAATTTCCAGCCCAGGCTACTATACCCAGCCAAACTCTCAATTACCATAGATGGAGAAACCAAAGTATTCCACGATAAAACCAAATTCACACATTATCTTTCCACGAATCCAGCACTTCAAAGGATAATAACAGAAAAAAAACCAATACAAGGACGAAAACCACGTCCTAGAAAAAGCAAGAAGGTAATCCCTCAACAAACCTAAAAGAAGACAGCCACAAAAACAGAACACCAACTCTAACAACAAAAATAAAAGGAAGCAACAATTACTTCTCCCTAATATCTCTTAATATCAATGGACTCAACTCCCCAATAAAAAGACATAGACTAACAGGCTGGCTATAGAAACAGGACCCAACATTTTGCTGCTTACAGGAAACTCATCTCAGAGAAAAAGATAGACACTACCTCAGAATGAAAGTCTGGAAAACAATTTTCCAAGCAAATGGTAGGAAGAAACAAGCTGGAGTAGCCATTATAATATCTGATAAGATTGACTTCCAACCCAAAGTCATCAAAAAAGACAAGGAAGGGCACTTCCTTGGATCTGGCAGATATCTACAGAACATTCTATCCTAATACAAAAGGATATACCTTCTTCTCAGCACCTCACGGTACCTTCTCCAAAATTGACCACATAATTGGTCACAAAACAAGCCTCAATATATACAAAAATATTGAAATTGTCCCATGCACCCTATCAGATCACCATGGACTAAGACTGATCTTCAATAACAAAATAAATAATAGAAAGCCAACACACATGTGGAAACTAAACAACACTCTTCTCAATGATACCTTGGTCAAGGAAGGAATAAAGAAAGAAATTAAGGACTTTCTGGAGTTTAATGAAAACGAAGCCACAACATACCCAAACTTATGGGACACATTGAAAGCATTTCTAAGAGGAAAACTCATAGCTCTGAGTGCCTCCAAAAAGAAACTAGAGAGAGCACACATTAGCAGCCTGACAACACACCTAAAAGCTCTAGAACGAAAGGAAGCAAATTCACCCAAGAGGAGTAGACGGCAAGAAATAATCAAACTCAGGGGTGAAATCAACCAAGTGGAAACAAGAAGAACTATTCAAAGAATCAACCAATCGAGGAGCTGGTTCTTTGAGAAAATCAACAAGATAGATAAACCCTGAGCCAGACTCACTAGAGGGCATAGGGAAAGTACTCTAACAAAATCAGAAATGAAAAGGGAGACATAACAACAGACCCTGAAGAAATCCAAAACACCATCAGATCCTTCTACAAAAGGCTATACTCAACAAAACTGGAGAACCTGGATGAAATGGAAAAGTTTCTAGACAGATACCAGGTACCAAAGTTAAATCAAGATCAGGTTAATGATCTAAACAGTCCCATATCCCCTAAAGAAATAGAAGCAGTCATTAATAGTCTCCCAACCAAGAAAAGCCCAGGACCAAATGGGTTTAGTGCAGAGTTCTATCAAACCTTCAAAGAAGAACTAATCCCAGTTCTTCACAAACTATTCCACAAAATGAAATCAGAAGGTACTCTACCCAACTCATTCTATGAAGCCACAATTTTCTGATACCTAAACCACATAAAGACCCAACAAAAACAGAGAACTTCAGACCAATTTCCCTTATGAATATTGATGCAAAAATCCTCAATAAAGTTCTCGCTAACCGAATTCAAGAACACATCAAAACAATCATCCATCCGACCAAGTAGGTTTCATCCCAGGGATGCAAGGTTGGTTCAATATACGAAAATTCATCAATGTAATCCATTATATAAACAAATTCAAAGACAAAAACCACATGATCATCTCGTTAGATGCTGAAAAAGCATTTGACAAAATCCAACACCCATTCATGATAAAAGTCTTGGAAAGATCAGGAATTCAAGGCCCATACCTAACCATGATAAAAGCAATATACAGCAAACCAGTAGCCAACATCAAAGTAAATGGTGAGAAGCTGGAAGCAATCCCACTAAAATCAGGGACTAAACAAGGCTGCCCACTCTTTCCCTACCTACTCAACATTGTACTTGAAGTCCTAGCCAGAGCAATTAGACAACAAAAGGAGATCAAGGGGATACAAATCAGAAAAGAAGAAGTCAAAATATCGCTTTTTGCAGATGATATGATAGTATACATAAGTAACCCTAAAAATTCCACCAGAGAACTCCTAAGCCTGATAAATAGCTTCGGTGAAGTAGCTGGATATAAAATTAACTCAAGCAAGTCAATGGCCTTTCTGTACACAAAGGATAAACAAGCAGAGAAGGAAATTAGGAAAACAACACCCTTCTCAATAGTCACAAACAATATAAAATACCTTGGCATGACTCTAACTAAGGAAGTGAAAGATCTGTATGACAAGAACTTCAAGTCCCTGAAGAAAGAAATTAAAGAAGATCTCAGGAGATGGAAAAACCTCCCATGCTCATGGATTGGCAGGATCAACATTGTAAAAATGCCTATCTTACCAAAAGCAATCTACAGATTCAATGCAATCCCCATCAAAATTCCAACTCAATTCTTCAACGAATTAGAAAGGGCAATCTGCAAATTCATCTGGAACAACAAAAAACCTAGGATAGCAAAAACTCTTCTCAAGGATAAAAGAACCTCTGGTGGAATCACCATGCCTGACCTAAAGCTGTACTACAGAGCAATTGTCATAAAAACTGCATGGTACTGGTATAACGACAGACAAGTAGACCAATGGAACAGAATTGAAGACCCTGAGATCAACCCAATTACCTATGGTTACTTGATCTTTGACAAGGGAGCTAAAACCATCCAGTGGGAAAAAGACAGCATTTTCAACAAATGGTGCTGGCACAACTGGCGGTTATCATGTAGAAGAATGCGAATTGATCCATTCCTATCTTCTTGTACCAAGGTCAAATCTAAGTGGATTAAGGCACTCCACATAAAACCAGAGACACTGAAACTTATAGAGGAGAAAGTAGGGAAAAGCCTCGAAGATATGGGTACAGGGGAAAAATTCCTGAATAGAACAGCAAAGGCTTGCTCTGTAAGATCGAGAATGGATAAATGGGACCTCATAAAGTTGCAAAGCTTCTGCAAGGCAAAAGACACCGTCAATAAGACAAAAAGACCACCAACAGATTGGGAAAGGATCTTTACCTACCCTAAATCAGATAGGGGACTAATATCCAATATATATAAGGAACTCAAGAAGGTGGACTCCAGAAAATCAAATAACCCCATTAAAAAATGGGGCTCAGAACTGAACAAAGAATTCTCACCTGAGGAATACCGAATGGCAGAGAAGCACCTGAAAAAATGTTCAACATCCTTAATCATCAGGGAAATGCATATCAAAACAACCCTGAGATTCCACCTCACACCAGTAAGAATGGCTAAGATCAAAAATTCAGGTGACAGCAGATGCTGGCGAGGATGTGGAGAAAGAGGAACACTCCTTCATTGTTGGTGGGATTGCAAGCTGGTACAACCACTCTGGAAATCAGTCTGGCGGTTCCTCAGAAAATTGGACATAATACTACCAGAGGATCCAGCAATACCTCTCCTGGGCATATATCCAGAAGATGTTCCAACTGGTAAGAAGGACACATGCTCCACTATGTTTATAGCAGCCTTATTTATAATAGCCAGAAGCTGGA